>NC_045614.1:21432424-21741742 GCF_009829155.1 Mustela erminea | reverse complement strand
GTGGTGGTGGGGGGGGAATGTGGGCCTGTCTTGGGAGCTGTGGACTGGGGCAAAAGTCAAGCCGTAAGCAAAAGCTTAAATAGGGCAAATTCCCTTGAAAGTACTGTCAGCCATGGAGGGCTTCCTGGAAGAGGCTGTTGATGAGTTTGGGAATGGAGTGGGGGCGGGCTTGCCACTTTTGGGCAGGTGTGGGATACCTGGCTTTCCCAGGGGTGGACAGGGGTGGCCAACGCCCCTTCCCACCACATCCTGCTGCACGCCCCTTTGGCCACCTGTTACCTTCACCTCCCTAGCCAAACCCCAGGAAACTATTTCAGGATCCTCGGCTCCTGGGCCCAGCGTCCCCCGCCAGCCACCCCCCACAGCTGGGGCCTGGGAGGGCAGTGTCTGCGGAGGAGAAAGTCTTCCTTAGTCGTATCCCTGGACCAGAGCCTTGGGCTCCACCTGACCATAGCCGGCCTTTCCCATACCCAGGCCTTTGCCAGGTGTTTCCTCTGCTGGGAACGCTCTCCCGTGTCTGTCCACCTGTCCCACCGAGTCGGCCTTGCCCACTGCTCACACTCACTCAGCCTCCCCCTGGGCTCTTCCCAGCACTTTGCCCAGCTTGCTACCATAAGTTCTGCTGGTGGCGCCATCTTCCCTGGGGACCGGAGTGGGCGCAGAAGGGCACAGATGGGAAGGAGATGTTAACTGAAAGATCAAGGGACTAAAGGATGAAGGGGTAGGAAGCAGGGCTCAGAGCCCCCTGTCCCACCCACTCCCAGGAGCCGTTTCCCAGAAGCCCTTCAGCAGGCCTGGGGCCGGAAACATTTTCCAGATGTGGGGTGTGTGTGTGTGTGTGTGTGTGAATGCACAGCTGGGACCCTCCAGCTCCACACCTTAACGGAGGAAGTGGGCACAGCAGTACGCGCTAACTTCCAATCTGCTCCCTCCGAGATCTCCTGTCTGCCAACCGTTCAGCTGTCTTTCTGGGTCCCCGGGGCTTTCTGGACCTTCGAGCCATGTATCTGGATGAGTACCGGGACCGCCTTTTTCTGGGGGGCCGTGATGCCATCTACTCTCTGCGGCTAGACCAGTCGTGGCCGGATCCCCGGGAGGTGAGTGGGACGGAGGAAGGGAGGGTCTCTCTGTGAGCTGGGAGCTGGACGGGGAAACAGGCTGTGAGATCAGGCGTCAGCCAGGCTCTCTTTCAGGTCCAGTGGCCACCGCAGCCAGGACAGAAGGAGGAGTGTGTTCGCAAGGGAAGAGATCCTTTGGTGAGTGCGGTCAGGAGAGACTGCCTGGGTGCCTGAGGGGCTCAGTTGGTTAAGCGACTATCTTTGGCTCAGGTCATGATCCTGGAGTCCCCGGATGCAGTCCCGCATTGGGCTCCCTGCTCAGTGGGGAATCTGCTTCTCCCTCTGACCCTTCAGCTCTCATGCTCTCTCTCTCACTCTCAAGTAAATAAATAAAATCTTTTTTTTTTTTTTTTTAAAGAGTGACTGTCCCCCAACCATGACCAACACCCAGGGCTTGACCCCCAGGACAGCCTGGGGCCACTCCCCAGGGGTACTTGTGCTAGGGGTATTTGGAGCAGATCCTGAGGGCTCTTTAAAGTCTGTGAAGAATGTCACCCTTACCCTAGGTCCCCAGAGCTGATTAGCCAGGCAGGGCTGAGTCCTGGGGCCCATGGAGATGGTAAACACCTCCTCACCCCCTCCACCGCACCCCTTTTCTCCCTGCTAGGTGGAGTGTGCCAACTTCGTACGGGTGCTGCAGCCCCACAACAGGACCCACCTGCTGGCGTGCGGCACTGGGGCCTTTCAGCCCACCTGTGCCCTCATCACGGTCGGGCACCGTGGGGAGGTGAGCCCGGCACAGGCGCCGCAAGGGACTGGGATGCAGTGACATTTCTGCCCTGCTGTCTGAACACTTCCCATTGAGCCCGGCTCAGGGCAGAGAGGTCAGGGGCTGAAAGGCATCTTTGTGCCAGGCTGACCCCGTTGGCGGGGCCCTGAATGAGGACGTCTTCCGCCCACTCTCCAGCTGCACGCGATGGCCACTGCCTGGGTGGGGGGCTGGGCTGCTTTCCCAGGTGACACCCTTCCCTCCCTTCCTCCCTCTCCCCCAGCATGTGCTCCACCTTGAGCCCAGCAGTGTGGAAAGTGGGCGGGGGCGGTGCCCGCATGAGCCCAGCAGTCCCTTCGCCAGCACCTCTGTAGGTGGGTGATGTCCAGGCCAGGACGGGCATGAGGAGGGTGGGTGCTGGTCAGTGTCACTGGGAAGGGTTGGGACCAGCTATGGGACCTGGCCCTCCTCCCCTGACTCTGCCCCATTCTCACCCAGGTGGGGAGCTGTACACGGGCCTCACGGCTGACTTCCTGGGGCGCGAGGCCATGATCTTCCGGAGTGGGGGTCCCCGGCCAGCTTTGCGTTCTGACTCTGACCAGAACCTCCTACATGGTGAGCCCAGGGTCTTCCAGGGTCAAGGCTGACTGGGATCTGCCCCCAGCCCTGACAGGGAGGCAGGAGGGCCTGGCAACTCTACTCCCCGGGACTCCAGCCCACAGTGGAGGTCCGGCACCTCTCCCCTGACCCCGCTCCCATCTTCCCCTGTGAGGGTCCCCCAACCAGCTGCACCCTGTCACCTCCCAGACCCGCGGTTTGTGATGGCCGCCCGGATTGCTGACAACTCTGACCAGGATGATGACAAGGTGTACTTCTTCTTCTCGGAAACTGTGCCCTCACCCGATGGTGGCCCAGGCCGTGTCACCGTCAGCCGCGTCGGCCGTGTCTGCGTGGTGAGAGCCGGGAGGAGGCGGTGAGGTCAGATCCTCACCGCACTCCCTTCCTACACCCGTTCCCAGCAGCAGCAGCAGGAGGGAAAGCGAGGCAAGGCTGTGAAGGCAGCCCTCTGTGCCTCTCCCTCCAACGGTGAGGGTGGAGGAGCAGAAGGGGGGCCCATCTCCGTGGAGCTGGAGGCTGACTCTGACCCTCACCCCCAGAATGACCTTGGTGGCCAGCGCGTGCTGGTGAGCAAATGGAGCACCTTCCTCAAGGCCAGGCTGGTGTGCTCGGTGCCTGGCCCTGGTGGTGCCGAGACCCACTTTGACCAGCTGGGTAAGGCGATGGCCAGGGCCGGGTGCGGGTACAGGTGCAGAGGGCTCAGAGCAGTGAGTGGGCGGCATTGACAGGGACCTTCTCTCTCCCAGAGGATGTGTTCCTGCTGTGGCCCAGCGCAGGGAAGAACCTCGAGGTGTATGCTCTGTTTAGCACGGTCAGGTGGGCACACGGGTCTCCCCTCATATCCCCAGCCCTGGTTCAGTCTCTGCACACTAGCGTCCTCTGTTGAGCCCCTGCTTTTGTGGCCCGACTTTACTGTGGGTCTCTGTCTCTGTCCCTGACTCCAGGACTCGGAGGCTCTATTTTCTCCCTCCTTCTCTCTGTCTTTGTCTGGGTGTCCTCGTTTTCTGGTCTTGGCCGTCTGCAGGCACGATCGCCCTCTGTCCTGTCCATGGAGCCAGGCTGCCCCTTCCCACCTGTGACAGCCACTCTGACCTGCCTGTCCCTGTGCGTCCTCGGCAGTGCCGTGTTCCAGGGATTCGCCGTCTGTGTGTACCCCATGGAGGATATCTGGGAGGTCTTCAAGGGGCCCTTTGCCCACCAAGATGGTCCCCAGCACCAGTGGGGACCCTATGGGGGCAAGGTGCCCTTCCCTCGGCCTGGAGTGGTGAGTGTCTGCCTGGAGCCAGGCCGGGAGAGAGGGCTGAGCAGTTTCTAGAGGGATTCTACCTTGGGACAACCTTGTGGCTGGGCTGGGACTCCAGAGGGGCCAGGTAGTGGAAAGAGGGGAGCAGAGCCGTGACCACATCAAGGAGCCTCTGCTACGGCAAGCGTGGCCCCTCTGATGTGGGCATGCCCAGGCCATGGGACCTGGAAACAGGCTGGGCTGGGGAGCATGTGGCCCCAGGACACTTCAGGTGCCCCCCTGCTGCTCCTCACAGTGCCCCAGCAAGATGACAGCACAGCCAGGACGACCCTTTGGCAGCACCAAGAACTACCCAGACGAGGTGCTGCAATTTGCCCGAGCCCACCCACTTATGTTCTGGCCCGTGCGGCCACGGCGGGGCCGCCCCGTGCTTGTCAAAACGCATCTGGCCCAGCAGTTGCACCAGATCGTGGTGGACCGCGTGGAGGCAGAGGACGGGACCTACGACGTCATCTTCCTGGGGACTGGTGGGTGGGCTGAGTGGGGTGGCCCGGCCGGGGAGGTGTGCGGGCTGGAGGGGCTTGCTCCTTCTCCCACTGACCCCTTCTCCCCCGCTCCAGACTCAGGCTCTGTGCTCAAGGTCATTGCTCTCCAGGGTGGGGGCTCCACTGAGTCCGAGGAGGTGGTCTTGGAGGAGCTCCAGGTGTTTAAGGTGAGGGCAGACTTCGGGGAGGGAGCACTGATGGGAAGGGTCCCCTCCAGCCCCACTGCTGGGTCTAGGCCTGGCTCCTGGGACACAGGAGCAAAGTGCAGGAGGCGGATGGGCCTGTCCTTACTGAGCTCACAGCCAGTGGAGGAGAAAGTGCCTTGCTGATGCTGTCTGGTGTGGGGCCCAGACAAAGTTTGGAGGGCCTAGGGAGGGGTGTCCAAGGTGATCCCCCCCTTGACAAAACCCTGCCAGGCTCAAGTCACAGTGAGGGGGTGGCTGAGACCCCCATGTCTCTAAGGGCTTCTGTGGGCCAGGCAGGGCATCACCTGCCTCTGGGGGACTGCTGGGACCCTGACATGGGATGGGTGATGTGGGACAGCTGCCTCATTCCTGGAGAACAGGGCTGTGGGAGGGGACACTGGAGCTTTGTGCTTTCCACTAGGCCTCCTCCTTGGAGGCCAGCCAGGGTGAGGGGACCTTTCTAATAACCCAATGTCTGGGAAAGACTGTCTGGCCTTAGTTGCCGGGGAGTTCGCTGACCCGGGCTGGGTGGTAGGTGGCTCCCATGTGAGGGCTGGAGGAGGCTGAAGGAGGGACACAGCTGGCCCCAGCCCAGCCCTCTCTGAGACCCTCCTCCTTCTGCAGGTGCCAACACCCATCACCGAGATGGAGATCTCTGTCAAAAGGGTAAGAGCAGCTGCCATCCCACTGTTCCTCCTCCTTCTGATCCCCCTCTGAAACTCTCTGAGCACGACAGGCTGCTGTCTGCTCAAAGTGGGGCTGCAGCAGGCTCTGGGGCTGCCTGGTGAGGCCTTGCCATGAGGCTCGAGAGTCCAGCAGGGGAGCTGAGATGCCACGCATGAAACCAGTGGACAGTGGGAACCCTGAGTAAGTGAGGCTGTGTTCAGAGAAGGGGAGATCCACAAAGGCCAGTCCCCCTGGGCCGACAGCTTCCTGCTTGAAAACAAAATCCAGAATTTAAACCCTGCAAGGGAGAGCCACTTTTTTGAGGCCCGCTGGATCCTTTGGCAAGCGGCAAAATCTCAAGCTTATCGCCCCCGTTTATCTTTGGGTAAATCCCAACTTTTGTATTGGGATTGCTTAAAGCAGAGTGTATTTCTAAGCTCAGAGGCAAGTCAGGATAAAGGTTACTGAGGTAGAGAGCAAAAGTCAGCAGCAGGAAGGGCTTGGAGAAGCCCCTTAGGAAACAAGGTCTGCCCCCTGCTCTCTGTGTCCTAGCACAGGATCTGATGTGTGTCAGGTGCATGATAAACACTTTTGGCATTTGGGGAGACACCCAAGAGGTTCTGGAAGACTGCCTGCAAATGGTGGGGTGCTCTCAGGAAGCCCAAGGGGGCCAAGAGCCTAGCTGCTTCTAGGTGGGGCCTGGGCTCATGTTGGCTCTGCTTGTGTCCCTGCCAGCAAACGCTGTACGTGGGCTCGAGGCTAGGCGTGGCTCGGCTGCGGCTGCACCAGTGTGAAACTTACGGCAGTGCCTGTGCTGAGTGCTGCCTGGCCCGAGACCCATACTGTGCCTGGGACGGTGCCTCCTGCACCCGCTACCGGCCCGGCCCTGGCAAGCGCCGGTTCCGCAGGCAGGACATCCGGCACGGCAACCCTGCCCTGCAGTGTCTGGCTGAGAGCCAGGAAGGTGAGTGGTGGCAGGCGGCAGGGGCAGTGGGGCTGCGCAGACCCACCGGGCTCCCACAAGCCCCTCCTCACCCCTCTGGCCTGGGCTCAACCCCTGTGAAGTGTGGCCTCATTGGTCCTGTGTTAACAGCCCCCCCCCGACACCTCACTTTTCCTACGTGTGCAGCTCCCGTCAATGTATGGGTGGAGGGCCTTTGGATAGTGATGGACACCTAGGTCCCTGTCACACTGGTGGGGGACCCCGGGGTCCCACAGTCCTGAGCCGAGCCCCCCTCCCCTCTTCCCCCAGAGGAGGCTGCAGGCTCCGCAGCAGCCACCACGGTCTACGGCACGGAGCACAACAGCACCTTCCTGGAGTGCCTGCCCAAGTCTTCCCAGGCGGCCGTGCACTGGTTCGTGCAGAGGCCAGGGGGCCAGGGGCCTGACCAGGTGAGCAAGGACCCTGCCTCCACCTGCACGTGTCATCACGCCACATCCCTCTCTGAACCTAGGAAGGGGCTCTGGGGGGGAACCTGCCAAGGTCAACTGAAGAAAAGTGTATATTAAGTCCCTGGGGTGCCTAGAAGGAGGTGCCCTTCCTTCTGCCCCTGGGAACAGCCCAGGCAAGAGCTGGCTGCAAGCCGTCCTGTGACAGGGAGCCCGCTAACTCCAGGCATTGGGCTGAGCTTTGGGAAGTGGGGAGCAGAGGTGGAAGAGAGGGAAGGGGGGGCTGGCCTGGCCAAGAAGCCCCCTGTGCTTTTACACATAAGGTTCCTCTCTGAAAGGTCTCTTTCCCAGGGGTTCTTGGTTCTCCTCTGCCCAGGGGGTACCTAACTTGCACCGAAACCTGTGCACACATACACCCCTAAGCACCCACCCACTGCCTAGCTCAACACTTCCTCCACGGAGTCTAGCTGTCTGCCCAGACCCTCTCCTCCCCCATCCGGGAAGGTCTGTCAACCCCAGAAATGGCTTCAGTCTGGGGCCTGAGGAGGGCGTGGGTGTGGCAGGGTGAGGAACCGTTCTCCAGTCTCTCCCACGGGCAGGGAAGGGGAAGGGAGGGCGCTCATTACAGGAGGGGCTCTCCTTCCAGCTTGGGAACCGGGGGAGGCCAGCTTGGGGCCAGCTGCTGGGCTAGGCACTGAGAAGACACCCCCAGGAGGCCAGAGGCAGCGAGCAACAAGATGGTTACATAATACTTACCGCCAGGGCGATCCAGCCTCCACGTGCAGATGTGCAGACGGGATCCAGGCCGGATCAGAGTAGCACGGCTGCCTCCTGCCCTGCGATGGGCACTCAGCCCACCCCTGGCTGGGAGAGCGAACAGTGCAGTCAGGGAAAGGGAGGGCTACGTGTGTGTACGTGCGCGCGCGCGCGCGCGCATGCGCATGTGTGCGCGCTCAAAGAGTGGTAAGGACTTCTGGTCCTAGGTCTGTGGGTATAACCCTCCCTGAATAAAAGCCCCTAAATACCTTTACCCACTCTGGTCCCTGGGACTATGTGGCAGGTTCTCCCAAGGCCAAGGTAGGTGCCCCAGTGCTCTGACTAGGGGAGAAACCAAAAGCCTCCTTTGCAGGCCCGGTCCTGGATCCTGGGAAGGTGAGAGCCTGCCGGCAGTTAGCTGACAGTCCGGAGGAGGAAGCCAGCCTGGGCAGGAAAGAGCGGGGAGGGGAGTGCTTCAGCACGGGCCCTGAGATATGAATCTGGAAACTGCGGGGAGGAAACTGTTGGTGTGTGTGCCCTACTCCACGCCCCCCTCACACCCTCCCACGCCCCTCACAGGTCAAGACAGATGAGCGAGTCCTGCAGACAGAGCAGGGGCTGCTGTTCCGCAGACTCAGCCACCTGGACGCCGGCATCTACACCTGCAAGACACTGGAGCACGGCTTCTCCCAGACCGTGGTCCGCCTGGCTCTGGAGGTGATCGCGGCCTCGCAGCTCCCCAGCCTGTTTCCCCGGGAGCCGAGGCCGGAGGAGCCCCCAGCGCGGGGAGGCCTGGCCTCGGCCCCGTCCAAGGCCTGGTATAAGGACATCCTGCAGCTCATCGGCTTCGCCAACCTGCCGCGGGTGGACGAGTACTGCGAGCGTGTGTGGTGCTCCTCCAGGAGCCGGGGCAAACAGGCCAAGGGCAAGAGCTGGCCAGGGCCGGAGCTGGGCAAGAAGGTGAAGAGCCGGGTGCAGGCCGAGCGCAATCGGACGCCCCGGGAGGTGGAGGCCGCATAGAAGAGCATGGAGCAGAGGGTGGTCGGGAGGGACCGGGTGGCCCAGCAGCCCCCAGAGTCTCCCACTCACCCAGCGAGGGCAGAGGGGGCCCGCATGCCCAACTGCCTCTTAGAGATAGAGGAGTCTCTGCCCCCCGTAATTCTACCAGGCTGCCCCCAGGAAAGGCTGGGGCCCGATGGAGGCGCCCCGTGTCCGAGGCCTGTTCCCTGCCCCTCTGTGCTCCCAGTCCTAGCTGGAGCCAGCCTCCCTCTGGCTGCTGCCAGCCCCCGTGGGCCTGCTGTTTGTTCTCAGATATGGCCCCAGAGCACATTTCCGGTTGTGCCCGGTGGTGAGAGGGCTGGGTGGGTCTTTCCCAGCAGGCAGAACAATGGCCATTCTGAGTGACCCTTGGAGTGGTTGTGTGGGTGTGTCCGAGGAGGTGCCTGGGTGGGGGGCCCTTAGGTAGCGGGAGGAAGATGGAAGTTGCCTCCCAGGTAGCACCTGTTAAGGGCACCTGATGTGATCTGGTGAAACAGTGAGACCCTCCCCCCACTTTGTGCCCTGATATCCTGGTGGCTCCCTGCCACTGTCCACCACTTCTTCTCCCTCACAGAATCCTAGAAGCATGGACAGCCAGAGCTCCCTGGCACCCGGGGGTGGTGGTGGTGGTGGTCTGGGCCTCAGGCCCTACTTCATAAACCCAGCGGTGTCTCACAGCCTGACTTGCCTTCCCCAGACCCCACGCTGTCAGGCCAGGTTCCCTGCAATGCCCAGAGCTCCTGACGGGATTCTCCCTTCCCACCATCAGGGTCTCCGGACTGATGAACAGGGAGAGGGTGGGTTGTGGGGGAATGTCATCCTCCGTTCTGTGGACTAGAGCTGGGGAGAGGGGAGCTGGGGAAATGTGGGGCAGGAGGAGGGGGCTGTCTCTCACCAGGCAGTGCAAGCATGCCCAAAGCTGGGGAGGGCGGGAACCTGCCGCTGGATGGGAGGACCAGGTGCGGGGCTTTGTCACGGAGGGTTGGAAAGCCTCTGGGATGGGGAAAGGGTGAGAGACGCTAGGATGGGCTAGGGGACCCCAGAGCAGGCATTCTCAAGAACCCAAGATGGTGTCAGTTAGCTCAGGAGCCACAGGAAAACCAGATGTCTCCCACCCTGGAATCTTTGGTTTCTACTAAGCAGGGTTGGTGGTGAATGGTTTCATTTATGAAGACTTTTCTCTTTCAAGGGGGAAAAAACCCAAAAAACGGAGGGCAAAAGCCTGCTAAGTCCTGCTGGTTCTTGGGGGTGAGGCGCAGGTGGCCAGGACGCATTCGGTCTGAGGGTGTAGGGGTGTTTTTGCCATACTCAGTGATGTGTTTCTTGGGCTGGGAGGACAGAGGGGAGGAGGAGGAGGACTGAATGAAAAGTCTGTCCCAGCCTCATATGAGCAGGTTTAGTGACGCACAAAACCGACAGGAAGGGGACGAGAGCATCAAGTTCGAGACTCCCCCCATGAAAACAACCAAGATGAAGAAAGGAAAAAACACCAGATAAAAAGCAGGACAGGGCTTCCTGCTCCGTTGAACTCAAACCCAGACTGTGCACCTGCCTTGGGTTTTATGTGAGTCGCCCCATCACCTCCAGAGAACTGGGATCCGAAATAGGCCCCTTCCTCTTTGACTTCACAGACAGTGAACCAGAGGCACTGAGATTGACCCAACACCCCCTTGGGATGCCTCGGGCCTGGGGTTTCTGTGGCTGGGAGGCCTGCAGGTAAAAGCAGAGGGGAGGAGGACTGTGGGGAGGAGGGAGGGAGAAGGGAGCAGAGGCAGAGGCAGAGGCCATGCAAGAGGGGCGGGAAAGAACACAGAGCCCCAGGAATTGTGGCACGCAGAGCTGCAGGCCCACGATCCCGGCGAAGCAAGGAAGAAATGGCCAGGCTCTCCGTGGCCTCTAGGCTAGACCCAGGCATGGGCTGCTCCAAGCGGGGTTCTCCGGGGGAAGTTACTCTGGAAAATGGAAGAGGAGCTCACAATCCTGAACACCTGCACTTAGAAAAGTATGGACAGCTTTTGCCAACTCCCCACACCTCCCACCCATGAGGTACTGTGTGTGATTAACTCCTGGAAATGCCTCTATGTGTGAATTCTATTTTTATATTCATATGTTGAGATCGGCCTTGTGGTTTCTCTGTCTGCAGAGCACCTTCTCCTAATTACTATTGTTATTTTTATTGTCATGACCACCTCTGTGCTCTGATGAGGATACATGGTGGTCTACCACACAGACCTACAAGGAAAGCGATGGAGTGAATATATCACATAATTATATCATTATTGCATCTCTGTATTTCTGTTCTAAATTGACTGATACCATCTGTGTGAGCTGGAAAGGAAGAGCCTTTCCATCCATTCCAGGCGGGAGAAGGCCACCCTAAGGGGTATATTCTAGAAGGGAGGGAGATGGACATGAGGGGCAGGAAGGAAGGAGTCAAAGGGCTTGGTCTAGGAAACTGAGATGGCTTATTAAGTTAGGAAACTCCTGCCCCTCAGGCTTCTGAGACTGACCTTCTCGGGCTTCAGGAAGATCTTGAGTCAGAAAAAAAATTTGCTGGCAAAGGGCAGTTGGGCACGTAGGCAGCCCTGCTCCTTTTTCCACAATAACACTCAATATTTGTAACAGCAACAGTTGGACTGGTGCCTGTCTCCTTGGCATGCCACATACCAACGTATATTAAGGCCACTGTGCTCTTGCCTGTGGTGCTGGGCTGCGCTGTGGGGGTAGAAGCTTGTGAGGAGGAGGGGACGTCTGGATGCTGCTGGAGGCGCCACAGCCCGTGGCTCCCACTCCCCCCAGTGACATCAGGCTCCTGCCCAGATAACAGAGCCCAGAAAAGGCAGGAGTGATTCAAAGAGGGGAGGGGCACCTTGCCAGGCTAACCTCTTGCTAGCACGCTGAGTATGGGCCCCTCAATCCATACGCCAGAGTAGGGGGGCTTAACAAAGTCGGTCATCTGTCCCATCTTGAAGCCCTGGAGCAGGGGTCCTCCTTTTGCCCCTGGGCCTGACAGCATCGAACCACTGTGCCCTGTCCTAAGCCATCGCCCAGGAAGCATCATCAGTACCCACTTGGCACAGAGTGAGGGGCTGGGAGGTACTCGGCCTCCACAGCCTCGTCTCTCCCTAGACCACTCCCTTCCTAACCCTTGGGCCTGGACTTCTCCCCCCAGGCCTCCCTCTAGGAGGGCCTCCCTTGAGCCAGATTTCCTGCCTCAGGGGCCTCCCTCTCTCTCTCTGGCAGTTTTTTCCTCAAAGTCCCATACTTCCCCTTGTCTTTGGGCCAGTGTCATCATTTCCCAAATGGGTGTAGGGTGACAAGGGTCAAATAAATATGGGGATTTCTGTCCCTTTAGCCCCACGGAGCTGCTGTGTGTGCAGCGCGTTTGCCCTGTGAAGTCCCTAAGAAGCCCACGATAATGTCTCATTGATTTGCACGTCTGCTACAAGCTACATGATTCTCCCAAACCTGGGGTCCTTTTTTCCCATCAAGTGATCACTGCCTCATGTTTCTAATGTTTTGAAACGTACTTTGAGAAAATGCGGGTTTGATTAATTCCTTCCCCTGCCATGTGAGATTAGTTTATTAATCTCTGCTTTCTAAGCCTGTAAGTTGTGGAGGCCCTGGCCTCCCAGTTCGGAGAGCCACAGCTTGGCTTCCCACGACAGGCACCGGAGCAGGACCCACCATCCCAGGCCAAGGCAGCCACGCCGCCAGTCTGCTGGCCCTTGGGTCTGGCCTCTGCCGATCCTCCCACACTCAGTCTGCCTCCACAGCCCGCTTCCTGGCCAGATCCTCTGTGGATGACTGGGGTTCACCCCAAGCCTGTGGCTGTCCAGCAGTCCAAGGGACTCATTTTAAGGAAGGGTGGGTGTAGGGAGGGAGCAGAATACAGGAGGAAAACAGCTCTTTTCACTTTCTCAAGTGGCCTCCTTGCATTCAGCTAAGCCCAGGTCAGTTTCCAGACATCCCTCGAAACCCTCAGTTGGAGGAGGGAGCAGGCAGCAGTCATCAGGGGCCATGCTGTCCCCTCCAGGGGCCCAGATCAGTTACGTTGGGGGTGGGGGGTTGGGCAGGGAACTCACTCACATGCTTCTGTCAGTCCAGGGCACGGAGGCTTTTCCAGCCAGCCACATCTCCTTCTTAGAACTAGGAGACAGTTGCTCAGAAACAGCCTGATTTCCATTCCTAGTTAGGGATCCACCCCAGGCTTCTCCAATTGCTGGTTCTCAGGGTCTCCCAAAGGAGAAGTTTCAGGCCACACCAAGATCAAATCCCCAGGGTTTTCTGAGACTGCAGACTTGGCCCTGGTGTAGGGAGAGGCTGAGTGGGAGAGGCTAGGTTTCGTACAATACCTGACTAGGAGCTTAAGGATTGTTGGGCCCCTGCCCTGGCTCCTCTTCCGGCCTCACCCCCACCTCTGGGGAACAGGAGATGAGGAAACAGCAACTATGGCCCTGTGCCCACTTCCCACTGCCCTTCCCCTGCCCACCCTGGCCGTGGGTACCACTACTGGGCCGGTTCCCTAGAGGCCTTATCCTAATGAAGGCTTTCACTTTCCCCACTGGATTTTCACTAGGGAAACTCCTGGTTCCTCAATGCAGCCTTTTAAAAGACTCATTCTCCGCTGAGGATGGGAAATGCTGCACAGACTCCGGGGAGGCCTCATAAGGGACACCTGCCCCTATCCTCACCCAGACCTTAGCATTCAGCCGGGAGCTTGCACTCAAGGACTCTGCTGAGGAGAACTCAGGTGACCAGTCTTGACCCCTTTCCCCCAGAGAGGAAGACGACTGGAGTGTACCCTAATCCAGCCCAACGGGGTGTGTTCCACTTCCATAAGCATCCCATTGGGCAGAGAGGCAAGACCAGGAAAGGGGGACCTTTGTGGGCTGGCAAGGATTCCAAAATGAATCAACAGAGGCCTGCGGTAGAGTCCAGGTGTCTGTCATCAAATGGAAAGAACTACGGTATGAGGGACACAGAAAGCCCAGATAGGCCTGTTAGGAGGACAAGGGGGGGCTCTGCTCTCACAGATAAACGTACAGAAGAATGATGTGGCAGACCGGCAGCTTGCTTTATGGACATGACCTCATCTGTTCACGCTGCCCCCCACCCCCAGCTGATAAGAATCTGGTGCTGTTTCCTGTAGTCCAAGGGTCTCAGACAATGGTGTGAACAGGCTGGCCCTGCTGGAAAGGACATTGTTTAGGGAAGAAAAAACACACCAGCACAAAGACAGGGCAGGACCTGTCTAAATGTAAGGGCCTGTTTACAAATCCCTGATTTCCAAGAGGGGGGAACACAATGGGGAATTGTTTTTGGTGAGTCTGGAGTCCCCTCCAGAATGCTCCTGGGGTCTGGGGACGCCTTTGATGGCTTAGACAGGTCTCAGATGCTCTAAGCGGGATAGACACTGATGGCGTGGATGCCTTCCTGTTTATCAGAGGTGCTTGCAGGGCAGGGTCAAGGAACAAGTTTACAGCAAAGACAAGAGGGAGGAGCCCTGAGCCTCCTTCCTTCCATCCGGGCCTCCTGCCATTACACTGCACAGCTGTTGCACATGCTGGAGGTGGTTTGCTACAGAGAAACTAGATCAAGGTTTTCATTTTCGGTTTTCCGAAAAATAACAACTTTTTGGTTTATGGCCTCCAATTGCCACATTGCTTTTTGGAAAAAAATGTACAAGGTACGAGACCCTTCCGAATAGCAGGCCCCCGGAATGGGGCTTCCTAGCTTGGTCGGTAGGGAGCGTACAGGAGCTAGCACCGTGTTGCTGTATTCCGGGCCAATGGAGATACTATTTCTCAAGCAACCTCCCGTCTGGTGCACAGGTAGAGCCTTCGATGTCACTAACCAGAGGTCTTAATGTCAGTGTGTATGTATGTGTGTGTAAGGAGAGTAGAGCAGAAGAACAGAACTGTATCACCCATTTCCCTTTGCACTGGCAGTCCTCATTTTGGGGAAGAGGGGGAGTACAGCCCGAATTAGGAGGATCACTTTGGGTCTGGACAGACCATGAAGGCAGACCTGTCTGAGGATGTGATGAAAGTATCATGAGTAACTATTATACTGATCTCTAAACCCAGCAGGAGCACACCTCATGAATAAACGCAAATGGATGTGCTTAGAACAAGCGAAGAGCCGGAGAGCCAAGAGCCATAAGTCCTATGAGCCGTAAATCCTACGCAATCCCAACACAGAAGCCGGCTTTCACAAACGCGCCTTTTTCAACCTCCCTGCTCTCGAGGGTTATGTTCTCCTCCTCAATATGCTAACAGTGCCCTCTGGTGTTTGACAGTAAAACAACAGGCTCATGAACACAAAGTACAAGCACTTCCATCAATTCAGTAGACATCAAACTGCCTCTGAATGTGGGTCCGGAGCCCCACACCACGTGGGAAGAAAGGTTAATAAGACAAACAGGTCCCTGCCGTTAAGGGGCTTCCCATCTCATGGGAGAGATGGGTACACAACTGTAGGAACAGGTGGAGAACCATGCCTGCTCTAATAGGAGCATAAGCAGAGACCAGTGCACGAAAAAACCGGCCCTTATGCTCGGTTCAACAGGCTAAGGATAGAGACTACAGCTCTCCAGACTGCAAGCCTTATGCTCAGGGCCCAGTGTTCCAGGGTAGCCATGGCCGAGTGCCCGTGGGTGGGGTGTCCGGGGAGATGTTGCTGAGTAGGGCCATATTCGTGGAAGGCCTTGGATGCCAGTCTCAGCAGCCATCCTAACTAAAGAGCTAGCAGATGTTTATGGTGATCAGCATAAGGGGAAAGCGCATTTGTCAGCAAAGCAAGGGCACAAAGGAAACCATGCAGAGAGAGGGCTTTTGCTGTCATCCTCTGAGGCACAGGGGTCTGAGCTGAGCACTGGCAGTGGGATGGTAAGAAGGCAAACATCTCTAAAACAGTCCAATTGACAAGAAAGAGAGTGGTTGAGGATAAAGGGAAGCAGAAGGTAAGACTTCTGAGATTTCTGGCCCTAGCTCATGGTTCCTACAAAGGTAAGGACGGATTAGAGGAAACAGAGAAGGCCCTTTGAGGGATTTTTATTGAACATCTATTTCTACCCTCCCCAAGTGAACTATTTGTTCTAGGTCCTATGTTGTAAAACAGTAATTAATTCTAACAGACAGATCATTTGTGAAAACATATATTTAAATCATGCAAGAGGACCCTGGGGCATATTGTAGTGCCAAAAAGTAAAGAGGTGCTCAAAAAATCCCCAACAACAAACAGAACAAAACACACAATAATGAGGGCCTACGCAAAGGACTCAGGAGCTCCTCATGGCCAGAGCAGAGATAATCTGAGCAACAAAATAAATAAAGCAGTATTGGATTATAACCCAGAATACACTATGCCTATCCCTAAGTCTGGACTGACATAAATGAATGACCGAATAAACAAGCAGAAGAGAATAGGTAAATCTCCCATGCAGAAGAATTCCAAATAGTATAGATATTCTGTCCCCAAGGAGGGAGGGGGCATAAATCCCCACTCATTAATGGTGGGCTACACAGAGTAACTTCCTTCCAAAAGGTACAGTCTGGAAAGTGGGGAGAAGAAGTACCTTTATGCTGGAGAAA
The DNA here is from genome assembly GCF_009829155.1 of Mustela erminea. Taxonomy (NCBI): domain Eukaryota; kingdom Metazoa; phylum Chordata; class Mammalia; order Carnivora; family Mustelidae; genus Mustela; species Mustela erminea. The sequence continues at coordinate 21,725,880 of NC_045614.1, read as the reverse complement.
CCTGACAAACATACCTCAGCAGACGACCAAGGTCACCAATCAACAGTGGAAGACATGTTGATAGTTTGTAACTTGGATATGATGTGATAACGCACTTGACCTGGGTGGTCTCCCTCCCCCAGACCCATAACCCTAGTCTCCTCGTGAGAAAAACATGGATAAATGCCAAGTGAGGGCTCTCAAAATACCTGACTGGTACTCCTCAAAACTCTCAAGGTCATCAAAAACAATGAAAATCTGACAAACTGTTACAGTCAAGAGGAACCTAAGGAGACAGGACGACTCAGTGCAATGTGGTCTCCTAGAACAGAAAAGAGACATTAGGTGAAAACTAAGGAAATTTAAATGAACTCTGAGTGTGACAATAATGTAATGGGTTCACTAATTGTTACAAACGTACTATTTTAATGTAAGATGGTACTAATGGGGGAAACTGAGTTTGGGTATATGGAGAATCCCTGTACTATCTTCACAATTTTTTGTAAATCTAAAACTATCCTGAGTTAGAAGTTCATTTAAGACAAAAGCCCAGTTAATTAGTGGAGAATGACTGATTAGGTGAAGAACAGAACTTTCCAGGGAGTCTGTGTTGGCTCAGTTGGATATGCATCTACCATCTACCTTCTGCTCAGGTTGTGATCCTGAACTCCCAGGATCGAGTCCCTCATCCCACTCCCTGCTCAGTGGGGAGTCTGCTTCTGCTTTTGTCCTTTACCCTGCTTGTACTCTCACTCGCTCTCAATCTCTCCAAAGAATAAATCAAATCTTTTTTAAAAATTGGGGACTTCCCAGGCAGCTATTAAAATCAATGGGGAGTACAGGTATGGAGATGAAGAAATAGTTAATAGGGGGGAGAGAGAGAGAGAGAGAGAGTGTGTGTGTGTGTGTGCATACGCACTGTTTTGCTAGGTATCCATAAGGCCAACTACACCCAGAGACCAGGCAACTGAAGGTCTGAGTGACCAAACCACCCCCTATCCCCCACCCCAGCCCCAAGCTCTACCTCCTACCCCCTGCAGCTGGATTCCAGAGGCACTGTTAGAGGACCACTACTTTCAGTTAAGATGGTGTCTCTCACACTTGAGTAGTATCCAAGTGGGTCCTTTATTGTTTTTTTTTTTTAAGATTTTATTCATTTGAAAATGAGTGAACATGAGCAGGGGGAGGGGCAGAGGGAGAGAGAGCAGCAGATTCCCCACTGAGCAGCGGGCCAGATGGGGGCTCTATCCCAGGACCCTGAGACCATGACCTGAGCTGAAGGCAGATGCTTAACTGACTGAGCCACCTGGGCGCCCCTCCAAGTGGATTCTTTTTAAAGGGAAAGATACTACCCCAGATGTCTGAGAACAGGCCTGGTGACCCAAGTTATGGAAGTTCTAGAAACTGAAGTCTTAATCTTGGAAGTGTCCTGCAGTTGTGAATTATCATTACAAGAGTTGAGTCTTTAGGAGAAGTAAAATACCATTTGTTTTTTAAATGAAAATCCACAATTTAAAAACTTGGTTAACTTGCAGAGCTCTGACAAGGTGTCCCTGGAAACCCAGGTTAGGAAGCACAGCATGGAGTCATCAGAATCATGGGAGAGAAAAGGAAGAAAAAAGGCACAGTTGCGGGCAGCCCTATGGGTTAGCTGCACAGGAGGCCCAGTAAGCAGCCAGCTCGGGAGTAAGCTCCAGGAGGCTGGTCTTTCAGAAAAGAAATGCAGCTAATAGCGATCTGATGTTTGGCCTCTGAGGAAGATTATATTTTGAAGCAAATGTCATGTGGAACATTTGGGAAGAATTAGCCTTAGGTGCCTAACAAATTGAGCAAATACGAAAGAGAGGTTATTTCAGGAAAAAAACAAAGTATGGGAGAAGAAGAAGAATCCTAGTGTACCCCTTGGCTCAGAGGCATAGCATTTACATGCTCATAGCGAGTAAACCAAAGGCTACTTCTGTAATGCCTAAAGGTTAATTCAACAAAAACTGTGATGCAATTTTAAAAAGATGGGAGAGAATGGAAGTGGGAAGGTGTTAAAGGAGATCTCACATGACGTAATAGGAAGTCAATAACATCTAAGACTAATGAATCAAGAAATGGCTAAAATAATGGACAGGAGTTGCCTTTAAGGCGTGGGATTGAGGGTAGGGAAGGGTAAGTCAAGAGGCTCTTTTTCATTATAATCATTTAAGTACTTCTTGATTTTTTAAAGTTCTGTATTACTTTGCTTACATACTTTGATAATCACAAAAAGACACAAATACCCCATCCCCCACTCCATGTGATTCTAAGTGGATCTGGTCCAATCTGAAAAGGATCCCTGTAAACACCAAGGATGGAAGACTCCAGGGGTCATCAACATTTGAACCGAGAACCTGCTCCTGCACCACTGGTGACAAATGACTCAGTGAGACCCTGAGCACTGAGTATCTGGCAAATGGTCCTGAGTTTCCCCCCACTAATCTAAATCCCACAGAATCATTAAAAACAAATGTGAGATAGGTTGCATTCAATTTCTCCCAAGACCTTCTGCCAGATTCCCATCCCAGCTGCCTTGCCTAACGCAACTGGCCTGGCATGGTTCCCTGACCCGAGACGGAATTGCCCAAGCCACCAGGCAGCAAGATTTTGAATGGAGGTACGCTGCAGACCACACCGCCTACAGTGAACCGAGTCCTTCCACCCCACATGAGCATGATAGTCCCTGCCCTGTTTGAGTCCAGGACCCTAAGCCCTGCAGTGGTGGCCTATTCTCAGTCCAGTGTGGCCTCCTTTGCTGGATCACTTCCCTGATGAGAGCCTGTGTTTATTTGTGCAATGATGAGATCCCTGTCCCCGCCTGTAAAGTTCATTTCCCAGAAAACTACTTCCCTCCAAAGCAACATGTGTCTGTTTGAAGTTGAAAATTCTACATTTATTCACTGAATTTTATAGATCGGAAGGGTGCATTTTCTATTTCCTCACTCTACCCTCCAGATTCCTCAGGCTGCTTGATAAATTCCAGAGTGAATTTATAAGGAGACACCAATGGAGAGAAAAACCTTTATTTGCATAATAACAAACGTGGGAGAAGTAAGAAGAGGCATATGAGGAGCAGATTAGGGCGGGAGAAGAGAAGAAGGCTCTCTGGGAATAGGGCAGAAAGAGCAGAGGCGCTCTCCTAACTGCTAACATGTTCCGAGGTTGGCATCTGGACCCTGCTCTGTCCTCACGCTCCCCTGGGATTTCTCTTTCCTTGGTTCATGCTCTCACTGCTGGGCCTCTTTCCTTGTCTCACAGTCCCAAAGGGCTCTCTGCCTCAAACCCGGTGGAGGAGCACAGCTTCATACCCAAATGTGCTTGGCAGCGACTACTCAGAAGCTGTTACTTGGATTTTTTGCAGCTCTTAGTGATTTTGACACCCTTAGACCGGCAGGGGTGGCCCCTCCTGCCACTAGAGGACTCTGGCTTTTCTAATAGGGAAGGTCCTGGCCAATCAGTCCAAGAAGGGCCTGGATTCTCTTCCCGGCTGGTGTCTCTGTAGAAATGCCTCCTGGGGTGGAAGGTGCCGCTGCAACAAGGGATGTCACCTGGGTTTTCAGGTGTATAGTCTGTGGTGAAAGAAAGGCAGAGAGGAAGACTCAGGCTTCTGTCTCTCCAGGCTCAGGTCCTGGAGCCCCTCCCTAGCTACTTCCCTTCCCAAACCAAAGGCACAACTCCAAGTCCCCATCCAGGGACATACCCTCCTCCTTTCCCGGGTATCACCCCAAGTTCTTCGACCAGACCTTCCCTCCAGTCCCACCTGTGGCTTCAGCAGAAGGTGCACACTCCTCACACTCCCACTTCTTACTGTTGGCTCTCAGGGAGGAGCAGTCCCGGTGGGTTCCGTGGGATCCACACGTAGCACACAGAATGAGACGCCACCTCCTGCAGGAAGAGCCAAGGAAGGGTGTGGGGACCCAGATTACACTCTCTACCGCTCTCAGAATGTCTGCTAGAGGCCAGGCCTTCACTGAAGGCTTCCCAGGCCATTTTCACTGTACGTTTTACCCATGACCCATCATGGCCGAGTGCCAATCCCTGGACCCTGCACTCAGGCACAGATACTCGAAAGGTGGATTTGGAAAGAAATTGGACCCGAGGGCTGCTCCACTGGGTGTGAGGAGGAGCAGACCCTGCAAGAGCCTGTCCACTTGTGCATGAGTGAGTCCTGGGCTGGTCAAGTATGGTACTTGAGTTCACCCTGAGGTCTCTAGACAAGAGCGATATTCTTGTTCCTGATAACTGTGCCAAGGTCTAACTCTAGCATGGCACCAGTGAGAAATCTTTCTAACCAGGAGCCTTTCCCTACCCTTCTTCCTCAAAGCTGTCTCTGCCTTTTTCATACAGACAGATGGGGGCATCACAGTGTTGATAGCGCTGATACAACTCCGAGAAAGCCCCCGGCTCGAGCTCCCAGGCAGCATCTCTGCGGTGGGAAAACAATGATTAAAGGGTGCACAATTGGGGGTGAAACCTTTGCCTACCTAGAGTAACTAGGTCGGCAGTACCTAGAAAGTAGGAGGAACTAGGTAGGAGGAACTAGAAAGAACTCAAGTTAGCACAGCAAAAGATCTCAACAGGCTGCCTGAATACTTTTTTTTTTTTTTTTAAGATTTTATTAATTTATTTGACTAAGAGAGAAAGAGAGAGCGAGAGCAAGCACAAGCAAGAGGAACAGCAGGCAAAGGGAGAGGGAGAAGCAGGCTTCCGGCTGAGCAGGGAGCCCGATGCAGGGCCCGAGGCAGGGCTCGATCCCAGGGCCCTGAGATCATGACCTGAGCCAAAGGCAGCCGCCTAACTGACGGAGCCACCCAGGCACCCCTGCCTGAATACTTTAAATAAGATGGGCTGAGTGGTCTGGCAGTAGAAGAGGGCTGAAGCAGGATGAGTGGAACATGGGGGTTCCTTAGTTCCATGCTGAAATTCAAGAACCCACCCCCAGGCAATTCTGATCCCCAAGCCCCCTTTTCAGGAACATGTTTATCCCATTCCCCCATTTCCCCCCACCTCCTTTTCTTTTGATAACTGATAAGCCCTCCCTCCACTCTTTCCCTCTTTACCATATGCCAGTGCCTGGGCTGCTCCCTCATTCTCCGAACTAACCTCACACTCACCGCCTCTCTAGAAATCTAGGCAACCCACTCCCTGGCTCAATTCCTGCCCTAGAGTTTCCACTACCTGTCTGGAATATGAATTCCCATTCTTAGCATTTCTTGAGGAAACTCTTCTCGATTGTTACACTGTGGACATTTGAAGAAATGTTTTGCTGATGTGTGGGCATATTTCTGTAAGAGAAACATGGAAGAGCACTGTGTTTATAAAACACCATCTTTGATCACCTTCTCTCCACCCCAACCCTCATCTCACAAAAAGGATGTTGTCAAGAGAACTTGATTGGAGGTTTCCATAAAAGGGCTACAGGTGGGCTAGTGGGAGGGGTGTAAATCCAGGCCTTAGACCAGAGACCAAGCTCAATTCCAGAGAGCTCCCAGGAGTGCCTTAGCTGTCTTCTCTTGCTGTAGGGTCTGCAGTGCTGACCCATTCAAGGGTCGCTTTCCTTCCATCCCAGGAAGCAAGGCTGATTTGGAGGCTGCTTGACTCATTCAAGCTTGTTTGTTCTAGCCCTCCTGAGGATTTTGGATGAGGTCTTACAAGTCAGGGGTGACCAGAGACTGGGCTGCCTTTCTTCTGACTGCCTGGAACCAGCCCTGCAAATAGGCCTCCTGGGTGGAACACAGAAGCCAAGACTGCCTGAACATTCCTAGGGTGCTCTGAACTAGAGAAAATCTGGAAGGTCCCCAGGGCGGTCCCCACCTGTATGCACTTGCGATGGTAGATAGTTTGACTGCAACAAGGACTCTGGATGTTTTCAACACTTGCTTGGGATAAGTCTTCACAACACAAGACACAGCTTTCCTCCCCTGCCTTCCCCCGTTGGATGTCCTGTGTTGGGCGGTGTTTTCCACAAAATGATCTGAGGCAGAGTAAACAGACTTGATTTCTGGTTTGTCACTGATGTAGTCATCCAGCTTCCCCGCCTAGGAAGGCCAACCACCCGGGCCGATGCCCAGTGAACCTCCATGCTCATGGGGAGGAGGAGGAGAAGGGGAAGAACAGCCACATGCCTGCTCACAGCTGTTCCCCACTGAGCAAAACTCTTGGGACGATCTCCACAGCCTCCTGTTCCTAAAAGCCCCACTTAGCTCTGAGCAGCTGTCTAAGAACAGCAGCTGTTCGTAATTTAAGACGGGGATGGGAAGCAAGAAGTAACCCCTGTGAAATCGCCAAGTCAAGACACTGTTTCTCATTATTGAATGGGAGGACAGATTCACAGTAAATCAAAAATGGGCCTATGAGAACCAGACTCTGATTTCATTAGCGGCTAATTAAGAGCAACTTGCAAAAGAGCAGTCCAACTTTTCCCCTTCATCACTCACTTGTACTCTCCAAAAAATTGTGAAAGGCAACCCCTTTCTTGGCCACAAGGAAGGTGGAAGTTTCTGACGCATTGATCCTTCTGGCAGTTGATGGCAGCTCCCTTTTTCTTGCACACAAAGCAGATCTGCAAATTAGATCCCAGGCAGTGCTCAGGGCCCCAAGAAAGACAAACAGACGTTCTGTGGCACATCACTGTATGGAATGGAAATTCTAGGAAGCCGTAGCCATTTCCTTTCCTCAGTTGACCTGAAAGCTCTGTGGGCACCCTGAAGCTGAGCTTCAAGCATCACTAAGTAATTTTTTCCCCAGGATGTTGCTCCCTCCCCACTTAGAATCCTCCACCCCAGAGAAGAATGCAGCTTATCGGAAGGGCCTGTTGGGAAATCCGAGAGTCCTTTGACTTCTGAACTAGCCGCTAGGGAAAAGAACAGAAACAGGGGCCATCAGAGAGGCATGAGAAGAGACCTACCCCGAGGCCCCCATACTGGGGGATTCTAACCTTCCTAGAAGCCCGGGCTGCCTCCTTTTTGATGTCTTCAGGCAGGAATCCATGGAAACCTCTGTTGGACTGGCCCCTCTGAGGCAGCTTGCTAGATAGGATCTGGGGGAGCAGGAGAACCAGGCTGTCAACATGGATGATCCGTGAAACAGTGCAGTGCGGTGAGGAAGAGGACAGGGTGAGAGCGCTAGAGTATAGAGCTTGGTGGGATATATACGCATTTACAGGGTAATTTACTTAGCAAAGGCTTATACAGCATTAACTGTGCTCTAAGTGCTTTTCAAATATTGACTCATTTAATCCTTGTAACAACCTCAGGAGGTAGGTACTATCATCACCCCCATTTTATAGGAGACATTCTGTGATCTGCTCAAGGTTACAGGACTCCAGAACCTGGGCTCTTACATACCTCTGTATTATGCTGTATCTCATTAACTGAGGCTTGCTTTCGGGTGCTGGGCCCTTTGGGGAAAAACTCCCTATATATTAACTCATTTTCTATTCACGACAGCCCTGTGATACAGATACTATTGTGATCCTCATTTAAAAGACCCTCATTAAAAAGAGGGGCCCACTGAGGTATAGGATGGTAAGGGACATGGCTGGGGTCACAGAGCAAGGAGGCAACAGAGTTGGCATTCACATCCAGGCCCACAGAACCCACACACTTACCCTGCCCCTTAGCACAGAAAAAAGCTCTTCTTAGAGTTTGTTCATTACAGGAAGGGAAACAGGACTTTAAAACCTGACTATGGAGGCACCTGGGTGGCACAGTTGATTAAGCATCTAACTCTTGGTTTTGGCTCAGGCCTTGATCTGAGTGTTCTGAGATGGGGTCCAACCCACATCGGGCCCCAGCTCAGCACAGAGTCTACTTATGACTCTCTCCCCGCTCCCTTTGCCCCTGCCCCCTGTGCTCACGTTCTCTCTCTCTCTCTCTCCCTCCTTCTACATAAAATAAAATCTCCCAATGATAGTCATTCTGCCCTACTGGGGAAGGGGAAGAATTGAACTTTCCTTTAAAAATACAATTTTAGGGGCGCCTGGGTGGCTCAGTGGGTTAAAGCCTCTGCTTTCAGCTCAGGTCATGATCCCAGGGTCCTGGGATTGAGCCCCGCATCGGGCTCTCTGCTCAGCAGGGAGCCTGCTCCCCACCCCGACCTGCCTCTCTGCCTACTTGCTATCTCCATCAAATAAATAAATAAAATCTTTTAAAAAAATATAATTTTAAGGGCCTTTAGTTTCTGAAAAGTCCCCAAAGCAGATTCTAGAATGGGAAATCAAGGAAAAGGACAATAAACTGTTAATGTACCCATAAACCGTTACATATATGTATGTACATTGGAAGAACGTGAGCACCCCAGCCCCACCCCAAGAATCTTCCAAAAATATGGGAAGGGTGCTGGACTTCCTAAAGTAATTACATGTAATGTGTAATGGGAACCCAGGCTATTTTATTTTGACCTTGTAACAAATTTTTAAAAGATTTTATTTATTTATTTGACAGACAGAGATCACAAGTAGACAGAGAGGCAGGCAAAGAGAGGGGGGAAGCAGGCTCCCCGCAGAGCAGAGAGCCGGATATGAGGCTCAATCCAGGACCCTGGGATCATGACCTGAGCCGAAGGCAGAGGCCCAACGACTGAGCCACCCAGGTGCCTCTTTTTGACATTATAGAAAAGGTGACGCTCCAAGGTTAGATGATTTGAAGACACTTGGATTATAGCTATACGTGCCCAATTAGGCTTAAAACATATCCATTTAACACTAATTATCTCAGGGCTTTAGGACTATATGAGTGATTTCCGTTTTATTTATATTTCTAAGTATTACTTACGTTTTCTACAATGAGTATGTATTATTTCTATAAACAGAAAAACCAATAGTGAAAGATTAGAAATAATCTAAATGTCCTTTAAAAGTGGTTTGTTTTAATACTTTTTGGCACCCCCCCCATACCATGGAATACCAATTAGATATTAAAAAGGAAAAAAACTAGATTAATACATTCTATGAGGAAAGATCATCCTAAGTATTAAGAGGTAAAAAAAAAAACAAGCAAAATACAAAACACTGTGTATAGTATGTTTATTTTTATGTTGAAGATGTGTACGCTTGTAAAGGCACTGAGATTAACCAAGACCTGACACCCAAACCAGACAGGACTTACAAGAAGGAAAATCACAGACCAATCTTTCTCACGAGTACCGGTGTAAAAATGAAACAAAATATTAGCAAACCGAATCCAGCAACATATAAAAAGGATAATACATCATCATCAAGCAGGGTTTATACCAGAAATGCAAAGTTAGTTTAACATTAAAAATTCAATTGATGTAACAAACCCCACAAACAAAATAAGGGAGAAAAACGAACATCTCAATAAATGCAGAAAAAGCATTTGACAAAACTCAATAGACATTCATGATATCCTCAGCAAACCAGAAATAAAAGGAACCTTGTTTAATCTGATGAAAAGCAGACAGCTAACATCATATTTTAATGTTGGAAAACTGGATGCTATCCTCCCATGCTGGGAGTAACACAAGGATATTTACTCCTGTAACTCCTATTCAACACCTGATTGAAAGTCCTACCTAGTATAATAAGGCAAGCTTAAGAATTAAAAGAATTGAAAGATTGGAAATGAAGAAGTAGAACTGTCTTTCTTTATTCACACTATATGATTGTGTACACAGGAAATCCTAAGGCATTTACCAAAAATATTAAAAAATAAAAACAACTACTGAACTAATAAGTGAACTTAACAAGATTGCAGGATAAAAAAAATCAACATACAAAACAAACTGCATTTATATATACCAACATCCAAACTTGAAGCTGAAATTTTAAAATACCATTTATAATAGCATAATAATCCAAAAATATTTATGCATTCATTTAATAAAAGATGTGCAAGACTTCTTAACTAAAAAACACTGCTAAATAAAAATAAGCAAAAAAATAAATAAATAAAACATTGCTGAGACAAATTTTAAAAGACCCAAATAAATGGGGAAATATATCACATCCGTGGATTGAAGATTCAAGATTTCAGTTCTTCCCAAATTGATCTATAAATTCAATGCAATCCCAATATCAATCCCAACAGGCATTTCTTTTAGAGAAAAACTGACAAGCTAAGTGTAAGATTTATACAGAAAAGGACCTGATAGCCAAAACCATCTTTAAAGATGGTTTTTAAAAAACAGTATAGTATTTAATTTCAAGTCACTATAAAGCCCCAATAATCAAGAGAGTGCAGGACTGTTGTAAGGATGGAACACTTATCAATGACATAAAATAAATAATCCAGATCTACAGAAATATGGTCAATTGATTTCAACAAAGGCAACAAGGTAATTCAATGGGCAGGCAAGGTTATCTTGGGACACACACAAAAAAGCACTAATGATAAAAGAAAAAAAATTTGTAAACTGAACTTGATCAAAATTAAGAACATTTGTTCTTTGAAAGACACCATTAAGAAAATGAGGCATCTACTGGGTATTTACTCCAAAGATACAGACGCAGTGAGAAGTCCATCTGTACCCCAGGGTTCATAGCAGCAAAGGCCACAGTTGCCAAACTGTGGAAAGAGCCGAGATGCCCTTCAACAGACGAATGGATAAAGAAGATATGGTCCATATATACTATGGAATATTATGCCTCCATCACAAAGGATGAATACCCAACTTTTGCATCAAGATGGATGGGACTGGAGGAGATTATGCTGAGTGAAATAAGTCAAGCAGAGAAAGTCAATTATCATATGGTCTCACTTACTTGTGGGCATAAGGAATAACTCAGAGGACATTGGGTGAAAGAGAGAAGTGAGTTGGGGAAAACTGGAAGGGAGATGAACCATGAGCGACTGTGGACTCTGAGAAACAAACTGAGGGTTTTGGAGGGGAGGGGGTTAGGGGATTAGGAGGGCTGGTGGTGGGTATTAAGGAGGGCATGTATTGCATGGAGCACTGGGTGTGGTGCATAAACAATGAATCCTGGAACACTGAAAAAATAAAATTAAATTAAAAAAATAAATAAAATGAGGCATACCATGGACTTGGAGAAAACAGTGACAATATGCATATCTGAAAAAGGATTTGCATCCAGAATATATACAAAACTCATAAATTGAGAAGACAAAATAACCCTACTTTTACAATGGAAAAATATTTGTACAGACACTTCACTAAAGAACATATGTGAATGGGCCAGTAAGCACACAAAAAGCTCAACATCTTAAGTCAACAGAGAAATGCAAATTAAAACCACAATGAAATGCCAGTACATACCTAATAGAATGGCTAAAATTAAAAAGATTGACCATATCAAATTCTGGCAAGAATATTGTGCAATTGGAACTCTCACAAATTGCTAGTGCAAGTGTAAACCAGTACAACCACTTTGGAAAGTGATTTGGCAACTTCACATACAGTTAGCACACAACCAATAAATCTACTCCTAGGCGTTTGCCCAAGGGAAGTGAAAATATGTGTTCACAAAAAGACTAGAACATGAATATTCACAGCAACTTTATTCATTATAGTCCCCAAATAGAAACAATTCAAGTTGTCCATCAACAGATGGGTAAAGAAGCCAGTTACAAAATATTCATATAACAGAATACTAGGAGGCAACAAAAAGGCACAAGCTAACAATATATGCAACAACATGGGTGGATCTCCAAAACATTGCATTGAATAAAAGTCGGACACAAGAATACAATTGGTGTATGATTCCACTGGTATGAAATATGAGAAGAGGCAAAAGTAACCTATAGATGAGAACAGTGATGATCTCTGAGGGGACTAGATGGAAGGGTACGGGAGGGAACTTTCTGCAGTGATGGAAATACTTTGGGGTGGTGTTTATATGAGGATATACATTATATCCCCATGACATAGGAGCTTATCAAAACTCATCAAACTGTACACATAAAATTGGTACATTCTATAGTAGGCAAATTATAGCTAATAAAAAATAAGAAAGCATAGTGGGGAAAAACCAGCTCAAAGGACAGTTGATAGCATGTGCTTCTAGGGAGAGGAAGAAAGATTGGGAACGCTGTTTTGGGAAGTGACTTTTTATTGTACATACTTTATACTGTCAGGATTTTATAGCATTTTAAAGGCCAGATTTCAGAAAGAAAAAGGGCTGTTGAGAAAAACAAGGCTATGGATTTGAGGCTGGATGAAAAACAGAGAACAGACAGTACAGCAAAAGTCATGAAACATTCAAAGCAAAGGGGACCTTATACTCACAAGACAAAAATAATGCACGCTGAGATTGTCTTTCTGAAGAAATTCCCCCAGTTTTTCAGGATCCCCAGGTTCTCGAAGGCATAGTCGGCAAACTGGAGGAGAGAATGTTAAGAATTCATTTTGGGAGTACAGGGAAGAGTCATATATTGGGAAGAGGACATTTTGACAAGGGTGGAGGTTGGAAAGAAGTGTTGCATGGTATCAGTTAGGCCTTTATATAATTTTGGCCACATTTGAGGGAGTTGGCAGCAACTGCTCATTTTATATACTTTTCTCTCAAGTGGCTTTAAATAACTTGCTTCTTGAACTTTAGATTAGCCATTGAAGAATCAAGGACCCTGAGTTCTTCAGCATCTTAGAGAATCTGGGAAATAAGTAGGACGGACATTCAGAGAAGCAAGTTTGCTGCCCTACATAGCTGGCCTTTGCTGAGGTCGGAATGCAGCAGTTGAACAGAACCTCCAGTCTTTCTTACCAGGCCCTGAAGATGGCTTCCTTTGGGTCACCCTCCTTGTCTTGGCAGATTTTCTATACAAGAGAAGGAAGAAGTACAAGGCAGTCTTTGAGGATCCTGTCAACACCCCTTGTAACATTTCCCTCAAAAAATGCCTCTATGGTCTGATGAAGGACCAAAATAATAAAAAGCTAAAAAATCAGTTTCTATTTTTATTGCTTATTTTTTGAGAACACAAAATATAGCTGCTAAGTCCTTTGAATTACGTGATATTGTAGTTATCTTTCTGTTCCCATTGGCTGTGCTGCCTGTGTAAACTGAATGATGCAAGAGCAAACCTCCTTTTGCTCTTTTACTGTTTCTTCTGTCACCTGCTCTGAATCTCTGGCGGCACCATGTTCACAAAGCATAACGAAATAAGAAAACTGAGTGTGAATTTCCTATTGTGAAGCACTATTCTTGGCTCTTCACAAGGACTAGCTCAATGAATCTACAGAAGGCTCTAAAAAGTGGATGCTATTTCTAAACACATTTTCCAGGTGAGGAAACTGAGGCTTAAAAAGAAATATCCCAGGTCACCTAGTGTCAGCAAGTGTTGGAGCCCAGATATGAATCTAGCCCCTAGGGCTCCAGAGCCAGCACTTTGCTTTTAGGGACAGCTCTGGGGGCATAGGTCACCGGGGCTTCCAGGGGACCACTGGTGTATGCTTCCATGCTACCCAACCCCAGGCCCCCAAGACCACACAAAGGGGACAAAAAATGCATGATATACCATGGGTCTTTGGACAATTTCTCCCAAACTTCCTTACTTCACCTACTCTACCTCAATCTTTGACGTTCCTTCTTCTTTTCTTTTATAGTCTTCATTCGCTGCTGCCTCTCTCTCCTAACTTGAATTCTTCTATACTATTATGAGGACAATACAGGCTCTTCCAGCTATAAATATAAACAGGGCTTGGTCAGCAATTTAATTCTACATTTGGTTCCACAGGGTCAAAGTAACAGTGTACCTCACCTACCAACCCATGTAACAGAATAAAAGGGAACCACCCAGTATCAACGCTAGTAGTAGCCAATAAACAAGAAATCTGTGTCAAAACTGTTCTAGGCATTTCACCTGTATTAACTCACAAAAACTCTGTGCAGTAGATACCACTGCAATCCCCATTTTCAAGATGAGGAGACCGAGGCACAGAGAGGGCACAGGAGGCACTTGCCCAAGATCAGAGTTACTGCTATTACTCAGCAAAGTAAGAATTGGAACCACTGTCTAACCTGACTAAATGGGTCTTCGTTTTCTTCATGCCTACTAAATGCACGAGGTGGCACTCAGGATAAATACGCTCACTTTGCCTCAAGTTTAGGGGCCTTAATTCTACCCAGTAAAGGCTTGGAGAAGGTAGCTCTTTCCTAGCAAAAGAAGCCCCCGGGATTTTGGCTGCCTGAAGCAAGAACTCCCTCTAGTGGGAGACAGGAGGGAACACTGACAAATCACCCCTTAGCTCCTCTCCCTTGTCACCAGGCTCCGCAGGCCATTGAGGTTTGGTTGGCTCCCAACCTTGTCTAGATCTGAGCCAAGAGCACAATGTCCCAAAGTGGAGAGGACACCCACACTCCTCCTCCACCAATGTCAGCCCACAGCAAATTTGGTTTTCATTGGTTAATGGGGGAAATCCCTGAAAGGGAAGAGACGATTGAAAACTACATACAATCCACTCCCATGAAGGGAGGGCTGTGTCTCGTCAAGGGAGAGGGGGAAGGACAGCATTTCTTCGAAGGAGAGCCGAGTGAATCAGGTCACTCCAGGGACAGACACACCAGCACCCATGTCCTCAGAGCACAGCTGGGAAGCGTGAACATCTGCAGGGGCTGTCCACTGCTCTCCTTCCACACAACTGTTAAGGCAACTAACTAGCTGTTCAGAAAACTAAGACTGGTTAGACCGCCCTTCCTCTCTTTGTGATCGCTCCATCTCCTCTTCCGACCCATGAGTTGCACATGCAGAAGTCACGGCACCTGATGGCTTCTTATTCAACACAAGCAGTTGGCCAGGCTGGAAGAGGAGAGGAGGGCACGCACTAGGGGACCCGCTTTCGGGACTACTGAGCGGCTCCGGGTCGTTGGGGGTGGGGGGGTGGGGTGGGAAATCCCGGCCATCTAGCAATAGAAATAAAACCTTGAAACGTCAGTGCTTTGCATCGCTGGACCAAGACGTTCCTGGAGTGGGATTCTGTGCACACTGGTAGTTACGGGAAGACGCAAAAATCTTCAGAGCATTTGAGGAGGGACGTTGCAAATGCCGGCTTCCACGAGCAGCTCAGTCCGAGATTCCCTAACGGAGCGGATGCTCCCTTGGAACGGTTACCAAGCTGTTTCACTGGAGGAGTGCTGGGTAAAGGCTTGTTGAAAAAATTAAAAATAAATTAGCGTGTTCGGCCCCGCCGCCGCAAGAATAAACAGTGATTTATTTGGAAAATGTGTCGGTGTGGCCACAACCGTCCCCCGGAGGTAACAGCCGAAGAAGGGGCTCAAGGAGCATCCCGCGGATGCCAGACCAGGCTCATGTCGCGCTTGCAGGGCGGCTGGTGCGGGGCCGGGCCGGAGGTCGTCTCCGCCGCTCGCTCCTCACGGTAGCGCACAGGCCGCCGCTCCCGGCCGGGGCAGCCCGCCCAGCTGTCGCCGAGGGCGCCGCAGTCCGGAGCTTTATTCGTTGTCACAAGCCGTGGTAGCTACCTCACGGGCGGCCGCCCCGCGCGGTGACTGCGCCGGCGAAAGGGGCGAGCGCGCAAACCGGGGCCGGGTCACGCGGACTGCGACCCAGGGAGACTGCGGCCGCGGGGACCACCGCGTCGCGGACCGTTGGTAGGAGAGGACCGCTAACGGCCGCGCGCTAACAGCCGCGCGCCCGCCCCGCCCCTTCCTCTCTCACAGCCGAGCCGGTCCCCGCCCCCGTCCCGCCCCCTCATCTGTTCCCGCCCCCGCCCCGCCCCGCCCTGCCTTTTCCTCTCGGGCGGCCGGCGCCCAGCACTGCCCTCGCCCCGCCCCTTCCCCTCGCCCCGCCCCCTCGCGCGAGCGCCCGGGCCTCGAGAATCGATCCCGCGGAAGACAAGCCGAGAGGCGGGGCGGAGAACGTCGCGCTGTGGTGACGTAGTGTCGCGGGCGCGGGCGGGTGACGTCAACTGTGCCCGTTGTCTGTGTGTGGGGCTAGGGGCCCCGGGGCGGCGGGGGCTCCCGGCGCGGGCGGCGGTGGGTCGGGAGGGCCTGGACATGGCGCTGAGGGGCCGCCCCGCGGGAAGATGAATAAGGGCTGGCTGGAGCTGGAGAGCGACCCTGGTGAGGAGGGTGCTGGGCGGGCCGGGGGCTGGGGAGGCCGGTTGGGCCCGAAACGCGTCCGTCTGACCACTACCTGCTCCTCTTGTCGCCCGACCCAGGCCTCTTCACCCTCCTGGTGGAAGACTTCGGTAAGAGCCTCTCCTACCCGCTGGACCCGGGCTGTGGGGTTCCACTCCTGTGCCCTCGCTGCACAGCCTGGGGCTGCCCTTTCCGACTTCTTTATTTCCCTGATCGCAGGTGTCAAAGGGGTGCAGGTGGAGGAGATCTATGACCTTCAGAGCAAATGTCAGGGGTGAGTGGCTTAGTGCCAGGGCCTTCCCTTACACCCCGAGGGCAAGAGAAGGGCCAGGGGAGGAGTGCCCCTCAAGGGAGGTAGTGTAAGAATCCCAAGTTATAAAATCTCATACATGGAAGCACCCCTCATCTTTGGGTGCCCTCCTGATCAAGCTGATATTTTTTCTCGCAGTCTTCCTTCACACTTCCCTTTATGTAGTAGTCTCCTTCCCCCTCTACAAATCTAACTGTCCTTTGGAGTACAGTTCAGCGGCTTTTTCTGGTCTTGTTGCAGAAAAGCAGCCCCTTCTCTTGACCCAGGTCACACAGTGCCTGCTGTAATTTATTAATTACTGCTTTCATGTACCCGTGTGCTGGTGGCTTTAATCCCTTCCCAGAGATCTTGTATTGATTGGTTGGTGTGTGGCATCTGACAAGGCCCCCCCAGGGTGACCAACCTCAGAGCCTTGTCTTGGTGGTCCTGCAGACTAGAGGTGTGGAGTGCCCCTCTACAGAGACTACAGTGCATGAACCAAGAGATCTGTTTTTATCTTTCAGGAAAGCACGGACTGTTAAGGTGTTCATTTGCTTTTTTCACTGCACTGGGGCCCAAGCCTTGGGGTTCACAGTGAGAATTAATGTTTAAATTCCTTGATCAGAGTTTTTTTTTTCTTGCCTTACTTTCTGTTCCTACCTTGTCCTGGGCCACGGGTTCCAGCTTTTCATTTCTTATCCCAGAAGCTGATGCTTGACTGTGCCTGCAGCAGGCTTCTGGATGTGAAGGCTCAGAGCCAGTTTAGGCATTGTTGGAAAGAAGCCAGGATAGAGGTGGGATCACGGGGAGGGCACCTGAGTGATAACACAGTGCATGGGAATAGGCAGGAAAAGAAAAGGGATGCTGATTGCCTTTCCCCACTTGGCTGGTCTAGCTTTGCCCCTTACTTTCCCCAGCCCAGTGTATGGATTCATCTTCCTGTTCAAATGGATCGAAGAACGCCGATCCCGTCGCAAGGTGTCTACCTTGGTGGATGATACGTCTGTGATTGATGATGATATTGTGAACAACATGTTCTTTGCCCATCAGGTCTGCTGGGCTCTGTGTTCCATCTGGAGGGTGGGATGCTGCCATTGTCTTTGCTGGGAAGCGGAAGTGGGGGAAGTGAGGGGGAAGAGATAGGCAGATACTATGAGTAGCGGTTAGAGAAGTCCCCTGGCAGAAGGAACTGAGCTCTGAGTTCATTATAAAAGGGAGTATCTTTAGAGCAGGCTGGTGGTGAGTCTACTCTGCATGTCCCCAGACATTTGGGGGGCATTTAGTTGAATGAACGGATATTGGGTGGAAAGGAGGGAAGCTGATGAGTTTTCTTGTGCAGATAGGACTGTCCCTGTCTGGGTCCTCATTCTAAAGGAGTTTGGCTTAGGTGAGGCATGCTGTGTATGAGTGACTGTTCTTGGGTTTCACAGTTGATCCCCAACTCTTGTGCCACTCATGCCCTGCTGAGCGTGCTCCTGAACTGCAGCAACGTGGACCTGGGGCCCACCCTGAGTCGCATGAAGGACTTCACCAAAGGCTTCAGCCCTGAGGTAGGCCGCAGCAGCACCTCAATCCTGGCTCACAGCTTGCTGCTCAGATCTGACTCCCAGGCCCACATACCATATGCTATTTGATACTGTGAGGCCATTTTCTTTCAAATGATTTACCTTATGTTTGACCCTCAGATTTTAGGTTTAATTGTCAGGAAAGACCTAAGGAGGAAAGGAACATTCCTTTAGTGACACTATGTTATGAATTTCTTTGTCAGTCTGTACCAGGCCGCATTGTTTTCCAGTGTCCACTCATTACCGTGCAAGATGAACCCCATCCTTCTGGGGCTCTGGAGTTCTTTTCTGTCCCCACTAACCTTTCAGCAAAATCAATCTATGCTGCTACAGGTTTCTGGAATGCCTCCAGGTCTGTTGTCCAGAGCTTTGCTTCCCACCCAGAGGCCCACCTGAGAAGTTGTTTTGTTTTTTTTTAAAGATTTTATTTATTTATTTGACAGACAGAGATCACAAGCAGGTAGAGAGGCAGGCAGAGAGAGAGAGAGGAGGAAGCAGGCTCCCTGCTGACCAGAGAGCCCGATGTGGGACTCGATCCCAGGACCCTGAGATCATGACCTGAGCCGAAGGCAGAGGCTTAACCCTCTGAGCCACCCAGGCGCCCTGAGAAGTTGTTTTGATGTGTTATTTCCTTCTCTCTAGAGCAAAGGATATGCAATTGGCAATGCCCCAGAGTTGGCCAAGGCACATAATAGCCATGCCAGGTGTGTGGGAGCTATGGGAGCTGGTGGGAGTGGCACGGGGAGGAAGGGTTGTCCCATTCTGGGCCCTGAGCATGTCCTTCCCTAGGCCTGAGCCACGCCACCTCCCTGAGAAGCAAAATGGCCTTAGTGCTGTGCGGACGATGGAGGCGTTCCACTTTGTCAGCTATGTGCCTATCACAGGCCGGCTTTTCGAGCTGGATGGGCTGAAGGTCTACCCCATTGATCATGGTAGGGACCCACTGGGTTTTTTTGCTTACTTTCTAGGGAGCTGGGGTTCAGGGTCCCCAGGTGCTTGGGACCCACTGGCAGGGGGATGGTGTTGAGGGCATCTGTCTCTGGCTGGATGGCACCCTGCACTGCACTTCCTGACCACCCCAGACTCCCTGACTCAACTGCTCTCCATCTTCCTTTCCATTTCTGGCCTGTCCAAACTCAGGGCTTCCCCCCTGCTGACTCCTCATGTTGGTCTTCCCTAGGGCCCTGGGGGGAGGATGAAGAGTGGACCGACAAGGCCCGACGGGTCATCATGGAGCGAATCGGCCTCGCCACCGCAGGGTAAGGGCTCTGTGCTTGCCCTTCCCTCTGGAGCTGTGCCTCCATTGGGAGAGACACAGAAAAGGGAAAGCAGTGAGGTCAGATGACTCATGCAAGGCCACATGAGGAATCTGGCCAGGTCCACTTTAGATCTTGGGCTTCTCTTTGCCATGTTTCTCACCCAGGCTGCTTATGGCCTGCTTGGGGACAAACTGGGGAGGAGCACGCATTGGTGGAGCCCTAGATGGCCCAGACATGCTGGCTCACTTGCCGATAGGCCCTCATGCAGGTCATGGGCAGTCCCTAGCTCAGCTCCTGCCCAGCTAGCTCATAGCTAGCTGTTGCCCGCCTGCTGGCGTGGGGCCTGCACCTATGGCTATAGCTGTGACTTCAGGGAGCCCTGCCACATTGTTTATCTCAACCCGATGGTGGTGCTGGGGCGAGAGCTGTTCTCACGGCTGTGGCTGTGACTGCAGGGAACCCTACCATGACATCCGCTTCAACCTGATGGCGGTGGTGCCCGACCGCAGGATCAAGTATGAGGCCAGGCTGCATGTGCTGAAGGTGAACCGTCAGACAGTACTGGAGGCCCTGCAGCAGGTGGGGACCCTTCCTGCCATCCCTCTTCCCCTCACTGGGGTGTGGTGTCTGATTCCCAGATCACTCTTTATTACGGATCTGTTGAGCTTCACTTGACCATTCCTTTCCTTTGCTTTCCTTGTGGGAAAGCTGGGACCTGGGGTGGGGAGGGGGAATAGCTTCTAGGAGGAGGTTTGGGTTCAGCTGTTGTATTTCCTTGTGAGCGAGTGAGTAGAACCAAGGACGTTTGCTGTCCAAGCGAGTGACTGGGGTCTGCTTTCACTCCTCTGAGCCTTGGATTCTGTTTTTAGCTGATTAGGGTAACACAGCCAGAGCTGATTCAGACCCACAAGTCTCAAGAGCCACAACTGCCTGAGGAGTCCAAACCAGCCAGCAGCAAGTCCCCCCTGGCGCTGGAGGCAGGCAGGGCCGCAGCAGCCTCCGAGGGCACTCACACAGGTACCCTTGGCCTCAGAGCCACCCATCATAGCTTGAGCTGAGAGGCCCAAGCAGAGCAAGTCTTTTTGTCGGATGCACTTGGGCAGAGGTTCAAAGGCTCCTATGGGATGCCTAAGGCCGAGTGTCTGCAGCCCTTTATTCTTGGAACATGGAGAGCAGTCATCACCTAAAGAAAGGTACCCGTGAAGGGCTGACATTATCACAGTTCCTGAACCTTCTTTATAATAAATATTCCCTTTCCAGTTTTCTTAAGAGGCTTTTTTTTTTTTTGGTCTCCCTCCCTCTCTTTTTCCATCTCATCCTTCATCTTGCTGTGTGCCCATGACCTAGAGCTTGTGGACTCATCCTGTTAGCTAGCACACCTGTTCTCTGACGAGAGAGGAGGGAGCAGCGTTATATCTGGGGAGTTGGTGGGCAGGGAACTTGTTTTCTTGAGGGTCTGCCTGAAGGTCCTGCCTGTGCTCCTTGTCCTCTCAGATGGTGTGGAGGAGGTGGCTGGTTCGTGCCCCCAAGCCCCAACCCACAGCCCTCCCAGCAAACCCAAGCTGGTGGTGAAGCCTCCCGGGAGCAGCCTCAACGGGGTTCCTCCCAATCCCACTCCCATTGTTCAGCGGCTGCCAGCCTTTCTGGACAATCACAACTATGCCAAGTCCCCCATGCAGGTGAGCTGGGAGCACCCTTGGCTGAGCCCCTCCAATGTTCTTGAGAGGCTGCAACAAGCAGTTTCCTTAGGTGGTTCCTTGGTGTTCACCCCATACCAAGGCCTCGATAGCCAAGTCTCTGCTACCTAGAAGCCCCCCCACCCTGCCAGGGGCTTAGAGAGGGAGAGAACTCTGACTTTCAGTCCACTCACACAGCAGTGGGGCAAGATGTTTAGGGCATGTGCCTGGTACCACTTGAGGAGTTAGGTCTTGCTGGCAAAAGAAAGGCACGTGTTTCAGGGTGCTCTGTTTGTCTTAGATGTCTCGCATAGGCAGGTCGTGTGGGTGGGCAGCAGCCTCCCCGGGAATCAAGGGTAGGCTCAGAACACCTAGGGCTGGGTGGACTCTGACCTGGAGAACCGTGTTGGCTTTCGGCTGTGACTGCTGTGTCCAGCCCGGGCTGACTGGTTGCTCCTTATGGCCGCCCTTGGTCTCTGCCCCAGGAGGAGGAAGACCTGGCAGCAGGCGTGGGCCGCAGCCGAGTTCCAGTCCGCCCTCCGCAGCAGTACTCGGATGATGAGGACGACTATGAGGATGATGAGGACGATGACGTGCAGAACGCCAGCCCTGCCATCAGGTCAGCCTCAGCTCTGGAAGTCTAGAGGCTTGAGTGCTGCAGGTCCTACCTTGACTCTTCCAGTCCATGTCTGAGGTTACCCTTTAGCATATACTTTGGAGTGCCTGCCGAGCTCGGGGTCCGTGGGAGGCTGACATGCAGGGCTGACTCCAGGCCCTGGGTCCCCAAGGCTTCAGAGGGCTTGAGGGAGTGTTGACATTTAACCAGATAATAAGGCCCGTCCTGTTGGAAGGCCTTTCAGCTAGACCTCAGAGGATTGGATGAAGCAGGGATGGAGGAGATGGGGCGGGGCGCGGCTCTGTCAGAAGACCTGGCATTGGCAGAAGGCCAGAGTGAGGCAGCTGGAATAGAGGTGTCCTTTGAGAACACGTGGCTGTGGCTTTTGGAGCTTAGGGTGCCAGGCTCAGCATGGCCAGGTCAGGCTCTGGACCCAGTGTGAGGAGTTGCAGTGTCCATCCCTGGAGGCCGGGATGTGTCCAGGGCTATTCTGGGCACTGCTGGGCAGGGTCACCCGGCCCCTTCCCATGGCTCACCTTTCCTTTGGCCTCCCCAGGTATAAGCGAAAGGGGCCAGGCAAGCCAGGGCCACTGAGTGGCTCTGGGGATGGGCAGCTGTCGGTGCTGCAGCCCAATACCATCAACGTCTTGGCCGAGAAGCTCAAAGAGTCCCAGAAAGACCTCTCGATTCCTCTGTCCATCAAGACAAACAGTGGGGCGGCCAGCCCGGCTGTGGCGGTCCCCACGCACTCGCAGCCCTCACCCACCCCCAGCAATGAGAGCACGGACACAGCCTCTGAGATTGGCAGTGCTTTCAACTCGCCGCTGCGGTCGCCCATTCGCTCAGCCAACCCAACGCGGCCCTCCAGCCCTGTCACCTCCCACATCTCCAAGGTGCTTTTCGGAGAGGACGACAGTCTGCTGCGTGTTGACTGTATCCGCTACAATCGCGCTGTACGTGACCTGGGTCCTGTCATCAGCACCGGCCTGCTGCACCTCGCTGAGGACGGGGTGCTGAGTCCCCTAGCACTGACAGGTACGCCTGCGACTGGCTCACTGGCCTCTTGGTGTACCGAGGAGGGGGTGGCCAAGTAACCACCAGGTGTCCTGCTCTCTGAGGGGTCCTCTTGTGCTTTCTCTTCCCAGAGGGTGGGAAGGGTTCCTCGCCCGGCAGCAGGCCGAGCCCAGGCAGCCAGGGCTCCAGCAGCCCCGAAGAGAAGGAGGTCGCGGAAGCTGCAGACAGCAGAGAGAAGCCTGGGTTGGCCAGGCCTGGCGAGCCCTTGAGTGGGGAGAAGTACTCACCCAAGGTGAGTCCCTTTGCAGCTTTCTCTTCTAATCTTGCCAGAGGGAAGGTCTTGAGGCACTGCTGCCCAGGTGCTGGGGCCTCAGGAGTGCTGGTGTAAAGGCTGGTGGTGCAAGCCGGGCTCCAGGAAGCCTGTTTGGGTTGAGGAGCCGTCGGGGCCTTGGTGGGGTTTGGACTCTGGCTGCTCCTCCTTGTCTCCAGCTGCCTCCTGGTGGGTGGGCAGGGGGGTACTTGGATGCTGGCCAGCCCCCCCTCAGGGGTACGTTGCGGGATTTTGGCAGGAGCTGCTGGCACTGCTGAAGTGTGTGGAGGCAGAGATTGCAAACTATGAAGCCTGCCTCAAGGAAGAGGTGGAGAAGAGGAAGAAGTTCAAGGTGGGTCATCTCCAGCAGCTGGTCCTCTGCCCATCTTCCCAGACGTGTGACCTCCCGAGGTCAGCTGGTGGCTGCTCCGGGGAGATGGGCTGCAGTGCTCTCATCCTTCTCTCCCACAGATTGACGACCAGAGAAGGACCCACAACTATGATGAGTTCATCTGTACCTTCATCTCCATGCTGGCCCAGGAAGGTGAGGGGACTTAACTGCCGCAGCTGACCTGGCATGCCCTGCTGGGGGCCATGTCCCTCAGGCCTCTTTTGGGGCTTGAGCAGACCTACACGGGGTGGCAGGGGTGCAGGAAGGGCCGGGAGAGCCTCAGCTCCTGGCCTGAGGCGCATGGAGTGGGTGGCTGCCGTGCATCCGGCCACCTGTTCAAGCACCTTGGCCTTTGTAGGCATGCTGGCCAACCTGGTGGAGCAGAACATCTCGGTGCGGCGACGCCAAGGGGTCAGCATCGGCCGGCTCCATAAGCAGCGGAAGCCGGACCGGCGGAAACGCTCGCGCCCTTACAAGGCCAAGCGCCAGTGAGGACTGCCAGCCGCACCCTGCAGCCGCTCTTGCCGTGTGGCCCTCCCAGGGGCCCCTTCCCTGCCCTACTCCTCGTCTTCCCAGTATTACTGAATAGTTCCAGCCAGAGAGCCTGGCCCCTGGGCATGAGTGCCAGGGTGGACTTCTGCATTATGCCCCCGGGCCTGTCGGGGCAGGACCGCCCTGTGGTGCTCTGGAAACAGCAGCTGGAGCTGGAGCTGGGGCACAGGGAGGTGCTGCAGCTTCCTCCACAGCCGGCTGTGGAGTGGCAGGACCTGGCCTTCCTGCCTCGGCAGCAGAGTATATATTTTACCTACAGAGACGTCTATTTTTCTGGGCTCTAACCCATCTTGCCACCACTGTGTTGACATAGCCAGCTTCCTGACTGCGTTCTTTCTAGCAGTTGTCATCCTGGTGGACCCAGGTCCCCACATCGTGCTGGAGTCATGACTGCAGGGTCCCAGCTGGGGGCCTGGATGGGCATTGGGCCCTGCGGCTCTAGCCTCAGCCACCAGTCGTCCCTGTTGTGAGGAAGCCAGGTCTGTTCTTCCTCCCGGGAGAGCTCCAAACTCAGGGACCCGACTTCGGGGCTGGTTTGGGAGTGGGGTGTCCTCGTAGTGGGGGAATGAGCAGCCCGCTGGGGTCCCATGGCCTGAGTAGAGAGAAGTGTTCAAGCTGTTTACTGGCCTGTAAACTCCCTTCCTGGCTTTGCTTGTCAAGACTGTTCTCTGCAGCAAGGCTCTGGGGCTCTTTGCCTTCAGTGTTGTAGCCCTGGCAATGGGCTGGCCTTGGACTCCTGGGCTCTGTCCCTGGAGCCCGGGGTTCAGAGGAGCCCCTGCCCAGCTCCTCAGTATTACCACGTCTCCCTCCTCTTAGGGATAGCAGAGACAGGGCTGCTCACAGGAAGCTGACACCCCTCGGCTCTCCGTGCCACGTCAGCTTCTTCAGCCTCTACAAGGCATTCAGTGGGGGACAGCAGGACTAAGGCACCCAGTTGGGGCCCTGGTGTTCCCAGAGGGCCTAATGCCAAGGGGCAATGGGCCCAGCACTGTCTCTGGAGCTCAGGCCCCAAAGAGAGCCCCATGGCCACTGCCAGATGGCTTGGAAGGTGATCGAAGCAGGCCCCTTATCTGTACATAGTGACTGGGGCAGGGGATGGCTGGCCAGTGTCGCAGCCACCTCTCTGTGCTGAGCACAGCCTGACTTCTCCAGTCCCTGTAAATATTGGATCAATGAATAAAACTCTCCTAAGAAATGAACTCTCCTGTGGTTGCTGGCCTAAGACTTACAGGTTAGGTTGTGGTGAGAGGGAGGACCTAACCAAACCTGGGCTGAAGGTCCCGTGACCAGAGGGGTTAGAGGTATACATTCTCAGGCATCTGTCCTTCTGGGGCAGATATTCTTAGGACCATAGACCTAGGATTTAGAACCTGAGCAGAGACGGGGCTTTGGGTGGGCTGTAGAATCTGAAGAGGACACTTTGGGAGGACAGAGCCATGGCTTTCATCCAGTTCTGATGGCCATGCTACCTGAGCAGAGGTGGGGGCTCTGGGCTGAGGAGGCAAGGTGACCTCTGGTGGTCTCACCCCGTATGCTGTCCCCGGAGAGGCCCCCTTGGAGGGCACAGCTCTACCCTTGTTCCGTTTGGACTGGTCCAGCAGACCAAAGTTGTCCCTCTGCCCCGTCCCCACTGCTAAGCACATTCACTCCCGAGGCTGCCACACCGCTGCCCTGGCAGTGAACCCTGTGGACAGGCACTGATACAAGCAGCAGAAGCCCCGCTGGACTGCTTAGAAAACGTATTTAATGGCCCCAACTCTTCTTCCTGAGTCTAGTAGTCCAGAGCACAGATGAGCGCCACACCACGCTTTATCCAGTGTCGCTGGGGCTGATGGGAGGGGAGCTCCACAGCAATGATGTAGTTGGTGGAGTGGCCTGTGGTCGATAGTGTTCCTGGAGCAGGCAAGAAGGGAGGGTTAAGTTGTCTTCACAAGAGCAGGGACAGGATAGGGACAGGATAAAGGCAATGGACTCAGCAGACTGAGCTGGGGGCAAGCAGGGGCCCTGAGCCGAGAGGAAACCTGCCTGGTGAATGGGTCTGGCCAAGGCTCAGACCTGCCCAGGGTTACTGCACTGACGACTGAGGACAGGAATGGGAGAGCTGGGGGCCACTGCTCACTCCCTGTTGGACCCAGCCCAGGCCCACCTCCCATCTAAGTCTGTTACCCCCCTGAAGCTTCATGAGCAGACGGGGGCTCCCGAGGCCCAGGTGGGTCTGCTGAGGGAAGCAAGAGGATGGGGAGCTCAGGAGCCACTTTGCACAGACTGAGCCCAAGCTCTGGGCATTCCCCTCCCTGCCTGCTGGTGGTCTAGCTCTGTCCTGGCCCGGTCACTCTCAGGAGGGCTGACTGGCCTCTGTCAGCCATCCTGTTCAGCTAACCTGGGCCCCCACCTGTGGTGCAGGTTCCCCACCCTGGGCCCGTACCTGCTCGGGTCAGCGTCTTGTAGATGGGGCACAGGTAGAAGTCCTGGTTCTGGATCTTGCGGTTGTGTGTTGGCAGAAGCCAGATAACAGCCATCTCTGTGTATAGCTCCTTGGGCCGAGACTCAGCCAGCTGGAAGGCCACAGGGTCCCAGCGGGCACCTTCCAGGAACAGTCCATGGATGTAGCACCCCTCACTGGGTCTTTTCTTGAGCTCCGACACGGACTGCTGCAGTACCTGTGGTGGGCACACAGACATGCCCCTGCACATGTAAACACCTGGGATCTGGGTTAGGATTTGGGTCAGGAGGCACAAACTCCCTCCTGTATTCTGCCCACCTGCCCATTACTTACCCACCATTTTATTTTATTTTGTTTTATTTGTTTCTTTTTAAGATTTTTATTTATTTATTTGAGAAAGAGCAATAGAGCACAAACAGGGTGAGGGGCAGAGGGAGAGGAGAAGCAGACTCTCTGCTAAGCTGGGAGTCCAACACAGGGCTTGATCCCAGGATCTTGGGACCATGACCTGAGCCAAAGGCAGATGCTTCACTGACTGAGCCACTCAGATGCCCCACTCACCCACCATTTTAATTGGCCGCCTGCAGTCTGTGTCCTGCCCCTAGGGATTTCCTGGGGGCTCATAGCCTCCTCTGGTTTGGCTCTCCCTGCCCCCCAAACCCCACTCAGGAACCCCATCTGGCAGCCAGCTGTGGCCTCAGCGCCCCTCTTGTAAATACTGGACCTGTAAATACTGGGGGCCTGACCCAGGCCATACCCCAGCCTGACCCTAGCCTGACCTTGGCTGTGTGCAAACCTGGAAATCAAACGAGATGGTGTCAATGGAGATGACAGATTTGCGAGCAAAGTTCTGCAGCGTGCCGGTCAGGAAGGCCTGGGGGAAGAAGAAGCCACTGATCCAGAAGACAGCTGGGATGCCGCCTTGGATCCAGGCCTGCAGGAAGTCCAGGCGCTGCATCAGGTCCATGACCCACGAGGACAGTGGCTTGAGCGACGGGTAGGCCTTAGCCTTCCAGAGCTCGGGCACAGTGTTGTTGTACAGGCTGGTAGCCATCAGCTCTAGCTGTGAGGACATCACCACCAGCCCCTTGAGTGCCTTGAGCAGGTCTCGAAGCGTCTCTGTGATCACCTGCAGCAGCCGGTTGTATCTGTGGGGCCAGCAGCAAGGAAGAAGGCAGCAGTCCGGGGGTGAGGGGAGTAGTACCCGTACTCCCCAGTTGTAGACCACAGACAGACAGAAAAACAATGGCACCATGTGGGGCTAGGAGCACAGAGCTGAGTCAGGCAGCCTGAGTACTGATCTCAGCTCTGCTCCTTAGCACACGTGTAACCTTAGGTCACTTGACCATTTGGGCCTTGGCTTCCTGTCTGATGGGAGTGGGACAATAAATATGGCTGCGCCCAAGCACAGACTTGATGTTGCACCTGGCCTGGAGGAGCCACTGCTGCCATTTCTCTATGATAATGACTCTCCACACTAACTCAGGGCTGCGGGTGGATGGCAGGGGGATTACCGAATGACCTCCTGGACTAGCACCGTGTTCATTGACTCCTCATACAGCACGGGGTACTTGGCCATTACCAGCTGCAAGCTGATGGGCTCAGGAGTCTGGAGCAGAATACTGTGGGCCATATCCTCCACTATCTGTGAGGGCAAAGGAACACACACCGGGGGTCAGGGCCAGCACCCCTTACTTAATTCTTGCCGATTCCATAGGCACTGGATTCCTTCCCACAGAGAAGCAGGCAGGATAGTGGGTGGGAGACCGACCCTGCCCAACCCATGGCTCTCTGTCCCCTGCTGCCACCTACCTCCTCCCGGCCCTGGCCTCCCATGGAGGATGATCTGGGTTGCAGCTGGATGATGGCACCAAGCAGGGCATAAGTCTCATTCTGGGCGAAGGTGATGTTGGCATTGTCGTGCAGGCCAAAGATCTCAGGCATGTCATTGAGAGGGAGGCCTTTGATGTAGGAGAGGTAGCCCTGGAGGGTAGGAGGGCCACAGCTGAAACCTTGCTCTACCCCTAGCCTGTGGTTGGTGGGGGGGGGGGTCCCTCCAACAGAGCACAACTCCTGCTTGCCTCCAACTCTGGACACCCTCGTGCTCTCCCTCTTCTTAGGGCTGCATGGCTTCTGAGGGGCTGTGTGGGTGGTCTTCGCCTCCCTCCCAGCCCTCTTCCTGCTGTCCTCCTGCTCCCTCGTTCAGCTGTTCCAGTCACGGGGGCTTCTCTCCTTCCAGTGAGGACCCACACTCCGACACACACCCTAGCCCTGCAGGCCCCACACGCATCCTGGCTGAAGCACCATGTCCTCTGGGACCCTTGGAAGGGCTGCCCTGCCTCAGCTGGATAATTACACTTAGCTCCCTCTGGCCTCTCCCCGCAGAGCCCCGGCTCCTGGAGGCAGGGCCTGGGTCTGCCTCCCTCACTGTGGCTGTGTTTGTGGGATGGAGTAATCCATGAAAAAGAGCCACTGAGGGGCCAGGACCATGCCTCCCCTCACGCAGCTCCCGGGTGCTCGCAGCACCCCTGCAGCCTGGCCTGGGCCATCGGGGACGTGCTCACATTGAGGTCGTAGGTGGGCTGGATCTGGTGGTAGATGCCGGAGGCGCTGTAGCTGTGATCGTGGAAGAGCACGGAGGGGCTGTAATAGTCTTCCAGGATGTTCATGACACAGCGGCGGTCCCAGTCGTCGGTGACGCGGCCCCCATAGTTGATCTCCCCAGCCGTGTACTTCAGGACCTACGGGGTGGGTGGGTGAGGGCCCCCCGCACGCGCCCACCGGCCTGCCCCAGCCTGTCCCCAGCCCACCTTGTAGGGGATGTCGTCGTACTCGTCCAGGAACATCTTGAGCTGGCTGATACAGATGCGCAGGTCCCCGTCCGTGAACTCGTAGGGGATGTTGAAGCCCAGGGGCCCAAACTTGCGGCGCTCCAGCGCGTTCCCATGAAACAGGCACAGAGACAGCAGCAGGGACTTGAACTCCATCACCTGCGAGAGGCAGGATGGCAGGGGAGTGAGGGGTGGGGCCGGGCCGAGGTAGTGGCGGGGGGTGAGTGTGCACCCCTGCGCTTCACCTTGTGGCAGGAGTTGAGGAAGTCGTCGCTCAGGCTGCTATAAGACTTGAGCAGGTTGGCCTTGACGCCTCGGGGCGGCTCAATGGTCATCTTGGAGCCATTCTGCAGGATGGACACTGGAAACTTGTTGCTGGGCAAGCTGGTGAGCCACAGGCGGAAGTCCCGGTGCACCTGGCGGCCACGGAACCCATGAGCATGGGGACCCTCGCCCAGTGGTGGCCCCACACCAGGTTCCCTCCCACCAGGAGCCCTGGGCCACCTGCAGCTTGACTCTCCCCTGGGTGGGCTGGGCCAGGCCAGGCTAGCAGACCACTGATTGAGAATATCGGTTTTATCAGGTCATGATCTCAGGGTCCTGAGACCAAGCCCTGCATTGGCTCTGTGCTGGGCCTGGAGCCTGCTTGGGATTCTCTCTCCCTCTGCACCCTGCCTCCCCACCCAAGGGAAAAGAGAGGCGAATATGGGCTTTGGCAGGTCCCAGCATCACCAGTCTGTGCTGGGTGAATGTGGACAAGTCATGTCACCACTGGTAACAGTAATGCAAGGGGAGAATGCACTGAGAAGGCATGTTTCATATACCCTTCCCGAGTGCGGTGTGCCCAGGCTGGGCTGAGCGCTCTGGGGGACAATCTCATTCAGCCTCATCAGCCCTGACGAGGGACTGAGGGACTGTTGGCAGTCCCCTCGGTGAGGGAGACCATCAGGTCTGTGGCAGCCGGGGCAGCGCACCTTATCGGGGTTGATGTGCTCGATGAGGCGCTCCAGGGCCGGCATCCAGCTTGGTGCCAGGTGGCAGTTCTGGAAGAAGACCCACTTGCCCCTCTCTATGGAACTGCGCATCATGGCTTCTGCCCGAGGGCCCTGGGGGCAGGGGGAAGGGGCGGAAAGGCGGAGCGGTGAGCGGCCAACTGGCCCAGCCTCCAGACCTCCACCACTGCCTGCTGGTCCTTACCTGGCCCTGGCCCAGGGAGATGGCAGAGAGCTTCTTGGAGAACTTCATCTCTTCGGCAAACTTGTAGAGGTCAGCAGCGGGATCGGTGCCAGGCGACAGCACGAAGATGAGGGGTGTGGTGGAGCTGGAGTCTTTGAACACCACTGACAGGTTGGCTGTCTGCAGGTCAGGGAGAGATGCTGGGTCGCCTGGGGCTGAGCAGGGACCAGGGCAAGGCTGGGGGTCCTGGGGCTTCCAGAGAGCTCTCAGAGAGGTTTCCGGGGGTTGGGGGGGGTGCTGGAATGGAACCTCCCTGAGCTTTCGGAAGGTACGGCTAGAAGTCCCAGTCCAACCAATGCTGCAAAATGGTCTATCCAGGTGCAGCCAGGCCCCTGGGATCCAGAGGTGGGGGACCTGTCCAGGGCACTGGCTGATGGCACTTGCCTGGGGCTCAATGAAGCGTGGCTCCAGGTTGGTAGCCACGAAATCCTGCATGGCGTTGGTGACCTTGTCCCCACGCAAGCAGCGGAGAACCAGCAGCTTCTGGAACTGGTCCAGGTACTCATTCCAGATGCCAGGCAAGCGTTCCCTGTGACAGTGTCCATGTCCCCCTAAGAGCCGACCTGTGGGAGGGCACTGGCCCCAGGGACTCTGCCGGCTAGGTAGCCGGGAGAGTGCGGTCCCTGGAGGGTGCATGGCTGGGGGCATGGATGGGATGTAGCCACAGCTGCAGGGCACCCCAGGTGGCTTCTCAGAGAAACCTTCTGGACAGGCCTGTCCCTGGGATCTCTCCCCTCCGTGTGCCCACCCTGCTTGGCCCTGGGGTGCAGCTCACCTGTGGGGCTCAAGGCTGTCAAAAATGGATTGGAACTCTGAGAGGTGCTTTGGGAAGTCATCAGCAAAAGAGGAGAAGGCTGGCAGATTAGAGAGTGCCAGGATATCTCGCCAGGCCCGGTCTGACAGCCAGTCAGGTGCCGGGTTCTCAGTCATGACCTGGATGGAGCCTCCAGACAGGAGGTAGCGCCACTCAGCCTGGCAGGGGACAGGGGGAGGCTAGTGCACAGGCCCCGTGACCTGCCTCTGGGACCCCATCTAGCAGTGCCTCCCCTAGCCCTCTCAGCCGGAGAAATGGAGTTCTCCCTGCGGCTGGCAGTCAGACAGGTCGGGTTAGGGTCCCCACTCCATGTCTCCCTGGCTGTGTGTCCTCAGACAAAGGATGTGACCTCTCTGAGCCTCAGCCTCCTCAGTTGGGAAAGTTCTGCCCACAGTGGGGCTTGAGCTGCAGTGGCGGTGGCACTGTGACACGCACTCCCTCGGCAGGGACTCCCAACACACGGCCAATACCCAGGGCTCCTGAGAGCACGCGCTGGGAGGCTCGGGACAGTACCGGCTTCCCGCCACACTCGGCTCTGAGCAGGCTGTGCTCACAGGACATCACGGGCCACAAGGAACCCAGGGTCTCCTGGCTGTCATAAGCAAGGAACTGTTTCCTGAGCCCTTTGTTTTCGCCGGACCCTCGTGCCTGGCCCTCTCTTTCCTTTCACCCTGTTCTCCCAGGCCGGCCACAGAGCACCTCCTTGGGCCACCTGTCCTGGGTCAGCGGCCCAGCCAGATGCTCATGTACCTGGTCGATCTTGCCCTCATTCATCATGATGCGGACACACAGCAGGAAGGCAAACATCAGCTTGTGCTTCTCAAAGAGGCTGCGGCAGACATTGCTGTACAGGTTGTAGGTCAGGTGGCGGTTGATGTTGGCGATACGTTTTTTCAGGTTGTCTGCAGGGCAGGGAGGGGACGGCAGTGCGTGGGGAGGGGTGAGGGGTGCGAGATCCCCGGGCTTGGGCCCAGCCCAGCCCAGTCTGCCCCACAGCCATGGGGGCCATCTGGGCCTCCCCTTGAGGCCTATGGAGTTGTCAGTAAAGGGACCCTGAGGAGGGTGGGGGCAGGGGTGTGTTGTTATGGCTGATCTGAGAGAATGTGCAAGTGACCATGGGTAGGAGTTTACGCGCACCCCGTGGAGACGTGTCCCCATGTCACGTCTGTGCCGGGGTGGGAGCCCAGCACCTGGGACTACCTGCTCTCTCCGAGTTGGCGATGCCAGAGAGGAAGATGTTGAGAAACCACTCCAGGGAGTACTGGTACATGGGGTCCACATTGGCCAGGTCAGATACACAAAAGAAAAGGATCTGCGTGCGGACAGCCACGGGGATGTACTCCATGCGTGTGAGGTCAATGTCCTTCTCCGTCTGCTCCGCGATCCTGACTTTGGCCTGGAGGCACCGCAGGTGAGTGGCGTTCAGGCCCAGGTCGGCGGAGGGAGGGCGACGGGCAGATGTGGGCAGGGGCAGGCCTGAGGCGGTGGGGGCTGCGCAGGTGAGGCCGGAATTGCAGGTGGGGAGAGGCCCTAGCTGACCTGGATCTCAGCAGCTTTCATCTTGGAAGCTTCCAGCACCTTGATGAGCTCCATGTCATCCACGGGGTTGCCCTCGGAGGAGCTGAGCCTGTACAGGATCTGGTCTTCGATGTCCTTCAGCTCCTGGCGCATCTTGGCATTACTGACAATCAGCTGGTTCTTAGCTTCTTCCAGGTCTGGCCGCTCCTCAGCCACCACCTGGCCCAGCAGCTGGTCCTCCAGGCCACTGCCGGGGAGGGGACACGGTGTCTGTAACACCTGGTAGGCTCCAAATGGCCAGCCTTGAGACTGTTCACCTACAACCTGTGACCCCGGAGCCCCGAGAGCCCAGCAGCCCTGCCTGAGGTGGCCTGGGAGGCCTCCCCTCTGTCTTGGGCTGTGGGGCTAATGCAGAGCCTGCCCACAGGGTAACCAGTTCTCAGTGAGACAGAGCCCCGATGGAATCCAGAATCTTGGGTGGGGGCAGTGGTGAGATATGTGAACTGTTGGGGTCGTTGAAAAACTTCCTCTCAGCAGGAGGGGGCCGGGTGACCAGTAGGGGATAGGCCTTTCACCACCTCGTCTGTGGGGACGTTCATGGTGGCCACTGACAAGGAGGCCTGAGCATGGAGTGGGCCTGTGGGCTCTGGGC
Organism: Mustela erminea; assembly: GCF_009829155.1. Taxonomy (NCBI): domain Eukaryota; kingdom Metazoa; phylum Chordata; class Mammalia; order Carnivora; family Mustelidae; genus Mustela; species Mustela erminea. Next base: position 21,692,702 of record NC_045614.1, on the reverse strand, counting down.
AGGCGGCCAGCACGGTGCACCACTAGCCCAGCCCTCGCTCACAGCAGCAAGGCAGGAGACAGGGCTTGGGTGGGCCTGACTCAGGGCTCCAGGGCCGCTCTGGAGGTGAGCGCACAAGGTGCTGGCAAACGCTGAGCTGTGGGGGGAGGGTACCCAGACAAGACAGGCTAGCGCTGGGGAGGCGGAGGGGTACTGACCTCAACCAAGGGCTCCTGGTCTTGGGGGCGGGGGTTCTCAGCTGGAAATGGCGGCAAGTATGAGGAGCTGGTGGAGGTGCCAGGGCGCCTGGGAAGAAGCTGCTAGAGCCTCTGGGAAAGACCCGCGGAGTCTTGGCCTGGGAGTGGGAGGGAGGCAGCCAGGCTGAGCTGACGCCCTGGGTCTGGGGCCTGGGAACTTACCTGGGCGACAGGGTGAAGTTGATGAGGGTGACTTTGGTGGAGATCTCCGGTGTGTAGTGTGGGTTGGGCAGCTTAGTGGTGATATACATCCGGAAGTCTTCATGGTAGGGGATCACCGTGTCCCCCAGCTTCAGCACTGTGTTCCCCTGCTGCTTGTATGTCTGTGGTGGGCAGAAGGGGCAAGCACTGCGGCCCAGGCTTCGCCAGGGAGGCAGCGAGTGGGGCTGCCCTGCCCCCACTCCCACCCCACCCCTGGTCCAGACGGACAGGCTGCGCCCACCGCCCCCCGCCACTGCAGGCCCACCTGCTTGAGCAGCACCGGCTCCAGGGCTGGGTCCAGCTCCTCGCCTACATTCTCCAGAAGGCAGGGCTTGCCAAAGCGGATGGCATTTTCCATGCTACGCAGGAAGTCTCGGTCGCTCAGCTTGAACACATCCAGCCCATTGTCCTTCTCCTGTGGGCAGAGAGGGCAAGTGGGGGCTGTGGGAGCCGCCAGCCCGCCCGAGGCTAAGCCCAGCTGCGTGGGATGGGGCACGAGGCAGGTGGGCTCACCATGTTCTTGATCCATTTGTTGGCCTGGCCCTGCGGGTCGATGAAGTGAGTCCAGCGTTGGGAGAACTGGGTGATGACCCCATTCTCCACTGACAGCGTGTCGTTGGGGAGGCCAGCAATCTGTGTGACATCAGACTGGGTTAGGGCTGTCCCACGGCTACTCCCAGCTTCATGCTTGGCTATCTCTTCCCTCTCCTTAGGGTGCCCCCTTGGAGGAAGGGGCAGGCGACAGTGGGCACAGCTGTCACCCCACAGGACCTCCTACTCTCTCCTGCTCCTCGTCTGGATCCCCACACCTTCCTTCCCTGGGCCTCTCTGCCCTCTTGCCTACTGAGTTCTCCCTCAGTCAGACCACCTCTCTAGAGCCCACACGCCATTGGTATCCTGGTCTTCACTCTCCCCTGGCCTCTGTCAATAGCCTCTTGGTTTTCTCCCTGGGCCAACTTTACCTGTCCTTTAGGGTCTAGCTCAAATCTGACTTTTGGGGGGAAAACTTAAGAATCTTAACTTCCCCTGGATGCTGCTCTCCTTCCCCAGTCCACTCTGGCAAGTATCCCTTGAATTCTCTGCCTCCGGTTAGCTAGATCTGTGCCACGCTGTGTTCAGCTTTCTCCTCTCCAACCCACACCCTCTTGCTGGGCCCGGGTGGGTTCAGGGGAGACACCTCTGAGCAGGCCGAGGAAAGAGGGTGGGAGGGAAGCAGGAGGCTCCTGGCTCAGCCCAGTCCCTCCAGCCCCCCCCACCCCACACCCCGGGTGGACACCTGCCACGAGCGGATCTTCACAGGGTTTCCCAGCGTCCCGATGAGCGTGGGCTCAGACGTGTGCGGCACCTTGTGTCTCGTGAGCTGCTTGACCCAGTGGTCGTAGAGCACCGTGCGGTACTGGCCCTGGTGAGACGCCAGACTCAGGCCACCCCACCACGACATCCAGGACGCCCTCCTCCCTCCCCACTGCTGCCGCCATCCCCTAGAGCTCAGTAGTTGTAATCAGGAGTAGAGCCCAGACGTGGAGTCAGACCCGTGCACTCAGGTCCCACTTTGGGTGACTTCCTTGGTCTCCATAAACCTCAGCCCCTCCTCCGTGAAACAGGTGCAGTGACAATGGGCCTGCCTGTCCAGGAGGCTGTGAGGACTGAGTGAGATGCCCCCAGGAAGCATGCAAGTGTGGGCTCAGGCTTCCCCTAGAAGGCCAGCCTTGCCAGGTGGGTTTTCTGGCTGTTTTCTGCACTGCCTCATGCTCCAGGCCCGGAACAGCACCTGGTTCAGACGGGGCACCTGAGACACGCGCATCGCGGAGTGAGCGCATGAGGGAAGAGCTGCCCGGCAGGCTGCCCCTTGCAGAGGTGAGGCTGTGGCAGGGAGGGCTGGAAGGCTTCTCACCGTGAAGGGGCCCAGGTAGGCCACAAAACCAGCAGCCACCAGCACGTCCCCGGAGATGTTGTCAAGCATATGCTCCAGGTTCTCCACAGTCTCCTGCCAGCGCACCTTCTCATCCGACAGCCCGTTGATGAGCTGCAGAGGCAGCCCCGGGGGGTGGACTGAGGGTGACCAGGCCAGGGGCTGGAAAAGGGGTGCAGGCCCCGCCCACGCCCCCCCAGACCCTCGCAGCCCACAGGCCCTCCCTGCCCCCGCCGTGAGCCCACCTTGTCGGCGCGGCCCAGCCGCTGCTCACACTGCTCGCACTTCAGCTCCAGCTCCTCCTTCTTGGCGATGCACTCCCGGTACTTGGTCTGCATCGTGGCGATGCCATCCTCCACCTCGTGCAGGCGCTGCTTGGCCTCCTCCAGGACCCTCTGCGTCACGTCCAGGTCATCCTGGGCCTCCCGCAGGGCTTGCTGCAACCAGAGGACCCGGGCCAGCTTGTGGAGGGGCCCCGGCGGAGCCCCCACCTCCCGCCACCTCCCCCCAGCCGTGCCCAGGCCTCACCCGCTTGGGCTCCACTGCCTTGGCCACAAAGTGGTACTTGTGCATGGCGCGCACCCACTGGCAGATGGAGGTACAGGCCTTGGACACCTTGGCAATCGCGGCCGGCTGGAACTCCTCGTTGTCAATGTACGGCTGGATGGCTTTGATCACTGCCTCCCCAATGTTGTCCTGGGAAGGAGGACCGGGGGCATCAGGGGGATGCTTTCCAGGGAGCAAGGGGCTGTGGGGCCCTGCTCAGGAACACACAGCTCGCTCTCAGAGCCCCATGCCCCGTGTAGGCTTCAGCACAGTTGTCTTCCTGGGTAAACATGGTCCATAAAGCAACCAGGATTTCAGAGAACGATCAGAGTCTTCCTCCACAAGAAACCACACAGTCTCAAGGTCTGGTAATAGGCAGGCTCTGTTAAGAACTCACTTAGCGACAAGGGCTGCTTCCTGACAGGCGTGGAGACCAGTGAGTGATTCCGATGCCCAACCAGGCTCATGTTCAAGGGTATTAACCCTCACCGTGAGAGCTCATCACACCCCCAGAGTTCCCATCCCATCCTATGAGAGTCCAGCCCTGTAGTTCAGGATGAGCCCAGGAATCTGCATTGTTCATGAACTCCCGGAGCTCAGAGCCTGGGACCAGGGATCCTGAGTACTGGTCATGAGCACTGCTGATCTGGGCTGAATTAGGCATGTGGGGCCTCTGGTTTCTAGACTGATGGACTTGGAGGAGGAAGAATGGGGTAGTCTACAGGGGCCCAGCTGCCTATGGGCCATATATCCACCCTCCCAGTGCAGCCTGGGGTGTCTACAGCCCCATATTGACTCATGGCAGTGGCGGGGTGGGGGTGGAGGTAGAGCGCATGTACAGGCAGTTGTCCCCTTCCCAACTTCTGGGCTGAAGAAGGTCCCTTAAGAGGGTGGTGGCCACCAGGCTGACCTAACCATGAAGCAGCCCCTGAGATAGAACATGGCTGTGGGTACCGAGAGCCCCAGCTAGACAGCAGATGGAGAAACCCAGGGAAAGACAGAAGAAGCTGAAGCTCAGCTGAGACCAAGGGAAAGGCCATGGTTGCACAGACAGTGCAAGCCTAGGCCAAGGCCATGGGGGTCTCAGGGAGGAAAGGGCACGAGAGGGGATCTCTAGGCTGTAGAGCTCTGAGGTGACTGTCACTCCCACCAGCCAGAGCGCTCCTCCGGGACCAGGATGTGGTCCCAGTCAGCTCTGTGGCAATCAGGCTGCATGTGTTCGGACAAAGGGAGACAGGACAGAGAGCCCTACGCTGGTGGGGGGAGGGGACTCTGCTTCCACCTCACTCACAGGCCTGCTCGCCTTGTGCCCGGCACACCCACCTTGTCAAACTTGAAGAGGCTGTCGAGAAAGCGGCCAGGGTCCTGCAGCAGCCCCTTTCCGGGTTCCCAGTAGTCATCCACCTTGGAGCCGGGCCTCTCTCCAGGCACCTTCTTGGGCTTGATGCCCTTCATGATGCACATAGCCTCTATGACCAGCTTCACACCTGGGGGTGGCCGCTGCATGGCCCGGACCTGCAGGTCAGGCCGAGAGTGGGGAAGGGGAGAGCCATTATGGCCTGGGTACCCCTGGGCAGGGGCAGCTGTCAGACAGGGTAGACCTCACCAAGCCAGCTCCTACTGCCACAGACAAAGGGCATGCCTAGCTGTCCCCCGAGGTCTGTCTCTGCTTGTGGTTCCTTCTGCTCCCCCATACACCCAGGCCTGACCTTGCGGTCCTAGATGCTCACTGCCCAGGACCAAAGCCCTCCCCATGTGCCTGTCTGGTGCAAGGGGTAGAGGCAGGCAGCTGGGTTTGAGGCCTAGCTCTACCCCCACCTCTCAGCACATGACCCCAGGGGATGTGGAGACAGAGGGTGTGGGGACCAGAGGCAACAGGACAGATGCCCAGGGGGAACTTCAGGGACAGGCTGGCCGCCCACCTCGGTCACGTCATTCTTGTTGAGGTTGCGCAGGCTGGCCAGGGCCGCATCCAGGGCGGGCAGTGCCTCATCCAGATCCTTCTGGGCATCGTCAGCAATAGCTTGCGCCTTCCTGGCCTTCTCATTGGCCTTGATCTCCTCTGCTTGCACCGAATTCCGAGTCTCCTGAGCAATGGCTGTGTCCACCTAGGGACCAAAGGCAGGGAGGGCGCAGCTGGTGGCATTTGGGGACGGGTGTGTCCCCACTTTTCTCCTCCCCTTGTCTCAGTCTCCCCAGGGTAAAGAGAAATGAGAGCAAGGATACCCCCCTCCCCAAGGGCCCTCTCGGAGCTCTGGGAATGTGAGAAGCCCATTCCCAAGTGCTCATGGTGGGCCTGGCATGGGGCCCAGGACTTTACATGCTTGAGCACAACTGCCCTCCAGGGAAGGACCCCCTAAGCCCACAGGACATCTCCAGGCAAGACGGAGAAACGTGCCCCCCACGTCATGTTCTTTCCGTCTGCTGGAAACATTTCCAATATGCTGGCTTTGCCAGGCAGGAGGGGACTGCTTCTATGAGGAAGCTGTCATAACGAATTTGCAAATCAGAGGTATCTGCTGTGCAGAGCAGGCCCTCGAACTTGGGGATCTCAGGAAGACTCAGAGGGAGGCTGGGGCCGAGTCTGCACAGCTGCCCATGGCAGCCTGCTAGTCAGTCCCTGTTGTGATTATCAGGGCTTAGGTTGCCTGTCCTGCTCTTCACCATACCCCCCGCCCAGCGCAGGGCCTGGCACAGAATAGATTCCCAGCAAACTCTCGCTGAATGAACAAATGATGACCGACTGAGGAAAACAGGCACTGAGGAGCTAAGCAGCTGCAGAGGACAGGCAACCAGTGATCTCGTGGTTGCATGGGTATCCCGAGCCTCCCCAGACGTGGTCAGACATCAGGAAGAGGCCCAGGGAGCACCCCCACCTTGATCTGCTCCATGGTGAGCACGGTGTCCTTGGCAGCCTCTTCCAGCAGGGGGCGCATCATCTCCAGCTCCTCCTGCATCTTAGCCACGTCCTCCGAGGTACGCAGCAGCTGGCGGATGGGGGGCGCAGAGAGGAAGTCAGGGGTGACAGGGTACCAGAAAGAGAGCCGGGCGTGGAAGTGGCTGGGGAGAGGGTCCTGCAGGGCTGCCCGGCCCTCATTCATGAGTGAGAGGCTGTGGCTGGTTGTCCAGTGAGCCCTAGAGGAAGTGAGATGTCCTCTGAAAATCTGTGGGGTGCCCTGCTTTGGCCTTGCCCTTGCTCATTTGGTTAGGGAGGAAGCAACCCATTTAAACACTGCAGGCTGCCAAATAGGAGGGCGGTCTGGGACTGCCCAGGCCAGGGTAAGCCAGAGCAGGCACTGCTTTAGCAGGCACTGCTTTAGCCACTGCCCACCAAGCCCCACTTTGGCCCACCTTGTCAAGGCCACTCTTCATGCGGTTCTTGGCAGTTTTCAGCTCCTGTTTCTTCTGCCCAATGAGGATGGAGAAAATATGAAGCAGCTCCAGGTAGCTCTTGGGGGTCACGTAGTTGTGACGGGCCAGCTCAGCTAGGTACTCGGTACACTTCTTGGACACTGACTGGTGGATGTAGACACAAACCTGAATCTGTGGGGTGGGAGACCACTGATGCCAGCCTTGTAGAGGTCCCAGCAGAGACCTGGCACCACGGTGCCCTTGAAGCCACTGAAGCCTGGTCCCAAGGAGGAGACCACATGTAGGAACCTCAATGCTTCTCACGCATGCTATCTCCTATGAGTCTCATAACCTCCAGGTCAAGGTCACCTATTCTGCAGAAGAAAAACTCATGACCCAGAGAAGTCAAGGGGCTCGTTTAAGTTCACACAACATCAAGGGCAGAGCTGCCTTTGAACATGGACCCAGGAGTCTCCCAGGTCTTGGCCTGTTGCCCTCATCACAGCTCCTAAACTGCCTCACTCTGAGAGTCCTAAGGTGGGACCTTGGGGGCAACAGAGGGCCCAAGGCCTCAACATAGCTGAGGAGGGAAACAGATTTACTCTAGTTCTTGGCTTGCAGGTGACCATCACTCTCTCAGGTTGGACCAGACAAATCTAGCCTCCCCATCTGTGGTCTTTGATTGTATGTCACCATGACAACCTTGTAGCACTTCCATGATACAAATGAAGAAACAGGCTTAGGATAGGTCAAGTTCTGCTCCAAAGCCCATCAGTGTTGGGCCTGGGACTCTCCCGCAGGCTCCTATGACAGTAAGTCCAAATCTAAATAGCTCCCCCTGACAGCCTGCTCCTCACCAAGACACCTACCAGTCCTCTAATGACTTCAGAGGTGGCTTCCAGGTCTGGGATCTCATTCAGGAACATGGTGGCCACAGACTCCAGTGCCTCTGCCGGCCACTCGTTAAACCAGTCAATGGTACAGCAGTTGACAAGGGAGGGGAACTGCCTCAAGCGAGCTCGGAAGACCTCTCCGATGGGGCTGGGGGACCAGGAGGCCAAATGAGGCACTGACTTCCACCGCAGGACCCTCCAGAGCCCAGAGCCCTCCTCATGGCAGGCCCAAGTGCCGTCCCTATGTGGCCACCATGGGGGCCCATACCTCATACACAGAACCACGTGGATATTGCTGCGCACACGCCCAGTGTAGGCAGCCATAAGATTGGCTTTGGTGGGCTGCAGGCCCTGCTCCTGGATGTAGGGCCGCATGGTGTTGACAATCTGGTCCTGCTCATCTGCGCTGTAGAGATTGGGAATGTCGCCCGAGTTTAAGACATTGTTGATGTCCTCGAGGAAAGACTCGTTCTTGATCTGGGGAGAGATGAGAGTACAAAAGCTAAGCCGTAATGATGGCCCCTGGGTGTTGGTCTCCAGGACCTTGATAGCAGCCCCGTTTTACAGACCATACCACTGAGGCTCAGATAAGCTCAGGGGCATACAAGTGACCTTACAAGTCATGGTCTAAGACTCATACTCAGGCCTGCCCTACAGCAGAGACTCTGAACATCAACACAGGGCTGTGGAAGGGCCCTGGGTCCTGGGTGGGAGAGACAGGACACCTTACTCTCCCTTTCCAGACCTCCCCATGCCTCAGTATCCTCACAGGAGGAAACCAGGCCACAGGCAGAAATAGGTCCTTGCCAGACTGCATGAGGGGACCCTGGGGGTAGAGGTAGGGCTGGGAACAGATGGCACCCTGCACAAAGTGGGACACGTTCCAGGGCTTCCATCTCTGGCCAGCTCTGACCAGCAGGCAGCTTTAGGCACTGCTCTCTTTGCTTTGAGACCCCAGAGCCATCACCTCAGTTTCTTTTGGAGACCCAGGGACAGGTCTCCTAGGGAGCTCTAGAGGGAGCAGCCCTCAAGAGGGGCACCATAGGCACAGTGCTTCGGGCAGGAGTCCTGTGGTCCTTGAGGTGGGACTGGCCAGTGAGTATGGTGCCACTTGTGATCAGCCATGGTGCCAGGGGCCTTCTTTTCCCTTGGGGTATAGGGCTGACCTATGCCCCCCTAGCTCTGACAGGCTGAGTTTGGTCCCATGCACCTGACCCACCCAACTGAGGGCCCCCCGCCACCAGTCCCAGTCATCCCACCAAACATTCAACCCAACTAAGAGTGACCTGGGCCTGAAGGACCGACCACTTTCTAGGATGCCACACAGGGATGGGGTTGTATCCAGCCCACCCTGGGCCCTGCCCTCTGCCTGTGGTAGTGGCACCTGAGTGTCAGAGAACAGGAAAGTGATGGGCAGGCTATGCAGGCCAGCCTTGAGCAAGATCTTCTTGACATCTTCACGCCACTCGGCCATGCCATAGTTCTTGGACAGCTCAATCTGGAAGCATTCGTATTCGGCCCTGGAGACAGGAGTTTGGCTGGAGGCATGGCTGAGCTTAGGCCAAGTGCTGAATGGTAGGTGCCCACCCCCCACCCCAGCCATCTGGAGTTCTGGCTCCCATCCTGGGCAGATCTGCAGATGCTCTAGGCCCTGAACCTGCTCTCTTGCCTCCAGACCTCTGCCTAAGCTGTTCCATGGCCTGGAACGCCATTCGCTTCCATCCTGCCAGCTCTGAAACCGAGAGGAGGCCGTGGCCGCCACATCTAGGAATCCTTCCTGGTTGTCTGCCGCCACACCTCCCTTCCCTGCAGCACCACAGGGCCCTGCTACTGCCTCTCCCCGGAGCCTAGGTCCCCTGCCCAGTGCGTTCAGAAACCCTCAACCGGGGTGACCCCAGCCCTCCTAGCTGTGGCCATCCGCTGCCCAGCACTCCCGGAGCCCTCACATGTGCGAGGCCAGCCGTGTGAGGGAGCTGCGGCCGCTGCCACCCACACCCAGCAGGAGTGCGTTGCCCAGTGCCTGGCGCAGGGTGCGGCTGATCCGGCAGATGTGGCTCATGGCATCCATGAAGAGGACCAGCCTCAGCTTGGCTGTGTTGACCTGGTTGTAATCTTCCATGTACTCCTCAATCACCTGCATCATCTGGGGGGCCAGGGCGGATGGGGAGATCTGGGTTGACTCTCCGTCCCCAGGCACTAGGACCCCGACAGAACACACCCCCTCAAAAAAAAAAAAAAAAAAAAAAGAACACACTCCCTTCCATGGCCAGCCCGGCTCATCTGCAGGGAGGGGTGCTGGGCCTGGTCTCAGGAGGGTTTGGCCCCATGTGCCTGACCACCCCCCCCGCCCCAGCTGTGGGCATCCCTGCCCTGGGTCCCAGCCATCCCGCCAAACATCCACCCCAACTGACAGTGACCTGGGCCTGAAGTGCTGACCACTTCCTAGGACGCCACACTGGGATGGGGTTGTATCCAGCCCACCCTGGACCCTGCCCTCTGCCTGTAGCAGTGACACCTGAGTGTCGGGGAACAGGGAGCCAGACCTGTACAGAAGTCAGGACTAGAGGAGGCCAGACCTTTGGGATACACAGAGGCCTAAGGAGCGGGGTCAGAGCCTTGTCTGTTTCCTCTCGGCCTCACCAGGTGTGCTGAAGCACATGGGAGCTCATGAGGGCTCCTGGGAATGAGGAGGGGATGCGTGTGCAGGGAAAACATCGGGAGCCCCTCCAGCCACACAGCTCTGAGGCCTCTGACAAGGTCTCTTCCATGTCTCCCTGTGGTCCCGACTCAGACCCTGCTGCCCCTCTTGGGGGCGGGATGAGAGCCCCTCCAACAGGCGAGCACGCCCACATTTACAGAACCTGTCCCCAACGAAGCCCAGGCTTGTCCCCCGCCAAGGCGGACCAAGCAGGGCCTGCTGCCCCTTCTGACAGGAGAGGAAATGGAACCTAGGGAGGCAAGGGCTGGCCTTCGAAGTCAGAGCCCTAACCCTCTGGTCACAGCGTGCTGGTCTGTTCGCGGTGCTGTGGAGGGCCCGGGCCCTGGGGGGCAGAGCGAAGGGGCCCCTCACCTTCTTCTCACTGGTGATGAGCTCGTAGGACTTGACGTCAGAGCCTGGCGACATGAAGTCCCCATAGAGGATGGGCTGGAAGGGACACACCTCGGCGAAGGTCACCCCCCACTGCTCCATGCAGCTCTCCAGTAGTTTGTCGAACCAGCTGCGGTCCTCATCGTTCACCAGGCGGTCGCGGAACACGCGGCAGCTCTCGTGGTACCAGAGCCGCAGCAGCCGCACCTTGTCCTGCAGCCAGCCCGCATCAGTCGGCACGGCCCGTCCCCCCCACCCTCCACCCCCCCCCCCCCCCCCCCCCCGCACCCGGATCCATCCCACGCTGCACCAACCGCACCTCCCCTCCCCCGGCCCCACCCCCCACTGGCCAAGTGCCTGCTGGGACCCGCTGCCTTAGCCGGTTGTCAGCATCCCCCCTCTCAGGGCCCCCGCAGCAGCTCAAACCCCAGGCCTGGGAGGAATGCCTGCTTCTCCTTATACCTTCCCGACACCCCGCCTCTAGCCACTCACTAAGGCCCTCTGGCTCTGCTCCCATCTCTGTGTTTGCTGCCACCTCCATCCCGCCTCTCCCTTCCTTCACCCCCACAATGAGTGGATGGCCCTCAGGAACCCCCCAGGCCCTTCTCTCTACCTTTTGGGCTATAGTGTGGCAAGGCCAGGGCTGGTGCCTATCCCATTCACCAAGTATCCCTGGCTCCAAGCTCTACACATACTGACGCATCCAGCCCCCATTCCAAAGGCAAATCTGTCCCCCGCACCCCTCCATGGCTCCCATCATGTTCAGGACGCTATGGCTTCCACAGCTGACAGCCCCAGCCCCCCGCCAGCACCCTGACAGCCCGCTCCCTGCTGCCGTCCTGCTCCATCCACCTGGGCGTCTGGTTCCTCGAGTGTATCCCCCTCACTCTGCTTCCCAAATCTCCTACACAGGGCCTCACCAGGCACCCTCTCTCTCTCCCTTGTGCTGCCCTAGATCTTTCTGTGGGATCCCCATCACCGCTGCCATTCTAGGCATGGATCTGAGCTGCAAGACGGGGCTCAGCTGTAGGAAAGCAGGGGGTCTGGAGCCCAGCCTGCCCCCAGTGCCACTCAGGGCCTGGCCAGATCAAGGCTAAGCAGTGCTGCAGCAGCAGTAAGGTCAAAGACCAAGGGGCTGGAGAGGACAGTGGAGGCCCTGTGGGCTCTGCTCCCTGGACACTGGGAAGGGAGCCTGCCGGGTCCTCACCTCGACCTTAGCCGGGTCGGCCATGAGCATGCCCTGGAAGACCTTGGAGAGGTCCCTCAGGTTGAAGGTGTAGTGGGACTTGGCCGGGGTGGGCAGCAGCTGGGAGGTGATGGTAGAGTACACCATGATGGTGGCTTCCACGAGGGGACTCGTGAAGCGGGCGATGGCGGGGGCCCCAGCTGTGGGAACAGGAGGGTGGGCCTGAGTCCTACAGGCGGGCGCCCCCCCATATAGCCTCCAAGGATGCTAACCCCCTTTGCCAGGGCTGTGTTCTCCCCTGGGTGCCCTGTCCCCAGACTGCGGGCTTGGGTTCCACCCAGCCTTCAGCGCCTCTGGGATGCCAGCTCCACCACAAGCTCTTGCTGATGTGATGCCCCCAATTCGGGGTGAGGAATCTCTTGCTCTGAGCTTCCCACCCACCCGCCCATGGCCTCATTTCCGGCACACGCTGTCGTGCGCTGGGGCACACCTGTGGGACCAGGGATACTAATGCGGTCAGTGCAGGGCCGGTCCCTTGCTCCCTTGCCCTGTGAGGCTGTGGGAACTTGGGGCAGAGGGAGTGAGAAATGAGTAAAGGGGCAGGAGGGCTTATCCATTAGTCAACCTAGACACTGTTCTTGGTCCTGGGCACAGAGGGTGGCCCCACAGACACACTCCTCCCCCTCTAGCTGCCACCCTGCGGGGCTCTGTGGATAGGCGGACAGTGGTGGGCCTTGCAAAGGCCGGCTGCAAGAGAGTAGTATCCCAGGGTGCCTGGGTGGCTCAGTGGGTTAAAGCCTCTGCCTTCAGCTCTGGTCATGACCTCAGGGTCCTGGGATTGAGTCCCACATCAGACTCTCTGCTCAGCGGGGAGCCTGCTTCTCTCTCTGCCTGCCCCTTTGTCCGGTGAGCTGGGGTTGGGGGCATTTCACATAGTGCTGGGGGAGGCTGTGTGAGGACGGATGCTCCAGCAGACAGCTGGAGAAGGGAGGGCAGGCCCGGTACCGGAGCAAGCATGCCGAGGCCTGGGGTGTTAAGGACCAGTGAGGGGAGGTGAGAGTTGAGAGGTGATGAGGGGCAGGGATGGCTCTGCCTGTCACCGTTGGGACGTGGGCCCTTGCCTGCAGTTGAGGAGAGGAAGAGTGTGATCCCAGTGAACGCATGGATGGGTCCCTCGGGCCGAGATGGCTACAGGACAGGATGGGAGGCTGGGGTGTGGTGAGGGCATGGGGACGGGGCAGTGGACCTGACCTGAGAGGAGGGGCTGCCCTCCAGCAACAGTGAAGCCCGGGAACGTGAGACTGAGAGAGCTAACGGTTGGTCAGGCCACCTGAGAACCACTGGGGACAAGGGCACTCTCCGGGGACTGCTGAGTCACGAGGGAAAGTGGGAATGGTGGCTGATGTCGGCTGAAGAGACAATGCTCTTGAGCTGTGCTGTCTGCACGAGCAGAGAACTGGAGAGATGGCTGGGATGGGGGTGGGGGGCCCAAAGCGACTGTTTTGTGTTTTGTCGTTAACATGGGGGACATCCGTATGCATCAGGCTGATGGAATGGCCTGGTGAGGATAGGCCACACACACACGTGTGCTTATGCTGTGTGCTGGGAGGTGGAACCACGCTCTCCAGCAGACAGTCTGGGGTGGGATTCGGGTTTATGAGAAGGGCTCTTTGGCTGAGCCCCAGAGAAGAACCGTCCATTCCTATCAACAGGAGAAAAGACAGGACCAACGGTGGCCTGGGTGCAGGGGTGTGGGGGACATGGAAACCTTGGGAGGGTACTGTCTTGCAATGGCCTCCTTCAGCTGAGGTAACAGGAAGGGTGGGACGTGCGGCGGGGCTGGAGATCTGACGCCGTCCGTTACCCTGCTTCAGTGACCGCCAGATCTGCCCTGTGCAGGGCTGCCACACCAGAGATGCCTGCTCCTCCGAGAGGGCTGGCCTCCTGGGAGCCTCTGCTCCTCTGCACAGGGCGGGAGTTTGTTGGCTTGCTTTATTCACTCATTCAGCTCACGTTCACCTTGCTTTTACTGTGGGCGGGACAATGCCTGGACATTCCAGGCACTAAAGGGCTGACTGTTATGTGAACGGTTGAACGAGCCTATGAAGGCATTTGCTCCAGAGAATCAGACGATGGTTCTCTGTGGCCCTGGGGACCCAGCCCCGGCCACCCCCACCTGGAGTCCAAGGCCCACCCAGGAACCAGCAGCCCACCCCATCCAGGCCCTGCTCCAGGCCGGCACTTACGCACGGGCTCCCGGTAACTTCTCTCCCCGAGGAGTCCATCTAGAGGGTTGAGGGAGAGACGTGGGGCTCAGAGTTAGGTGGGTCCCCTGCTGCAAGTCTTGGCCAGCTGGGCCAGGCGGAGCAGCTCCCAGAGCATCCCCCCAGCATGCCCCCCTCATCAGAGCAATGTGGTCCCCACCCCTCCCTGGGCCTATCACCACTGGTGGCAGGGCAGGCCAGGCCAGAGGAATGGAGGCCTGACTCTCATCACCCACCACCTGGCACAGTGCCAAGGGGAGTTCAAGGTCAGAGTGTATCTTAGACAGGAGGTGGGCTAGTGGGGGAAGACTGCATCCTGATGGGAGTGGAAGGTCAAAGCCACGCTGTCTATTCTATCTTGGTGGTTTTTCCTGATTTATAAAAGTAACATCCTTCTGCCAGCTTTTCTGGGTGAATACGAACATACACGTGTGTACTTATGCAGGTGAAGACACAAGTGAACACATGTATAAATCATATATTCAGCAATCACCACGTGCTAGGCTTCATGCTAGATGCTACATCTAGTGTCTTATTTAACCTTCACAACTTGGGAGGGTGCTAATATCACCACCCATTATACAGATGGAGAAACTGAGGCTCAGAGAGGTTCATGAATTTGCCAAAGGTAACACAGCTGAGTAAAGGGTGAAGCCAGGGCTGAGGTCACTGCCTCAGCCACTCCACCCCTTCCAGCAGCTGCCCACGTGTCCTAGGAGTAGCTTACCCAGCCTGGGCTTCTGCCTTTGCCCGGGACTGCCCCCCGACTTCCACCCGGTGCTCACCCATCCAACTGCCCAGGATGGTGGAGAAGATGCGCTTCTTGCTGACCTCGTCCATCTCAGCAAAGGACAGGTAGTTGAAGTGGCGTGTCAGCCGTGGGGTGATGGCATTCCTGCCTCCGCCCGGGGGGCCCATGGCACAAACAAAATTGATGTCTACCAGCTGCTTGAAGGCTCCTGGAGTGGAGGCAGGAAGTCAGAAGGGAGCCGGGCCCAGAGCTAAATTAATGGCTTTTTGTGGACCCTAGGCACTTGGCCTTCAAGGGCCTCCTCCTCTCTAAAAAACATTAAAAATGATCATTTATAACAGTACTGGAATATAGACAGATATAATATTATAAATTAACAGTGTTCTTTGACCCTTAAAAGTTCATTTTCCCAGTGATTTTAAAAGAATTCAAAACATTTCTGGGGACCCTCTACAAGTACTGTGAGCAGTAGGCCCTGCGCCTACCCTGCCTAATGGAGGAGGCACCCTGTCCTGCCCAGCACATCCAGCCCGCACCTCCCTCCCACCCCCCTGTTGGGCCAGGCCGGCCAGCACTCACCAATGACCTTGCGGTCATACCAGCCGCCGTGGTCCATCCACTGGCGCAACAGCTCGATGGGTGGCTGGGCGCCATAGGTTTCCAAGGCTGGCATATTCAGGTCATCAATGAAGAAGATGAAGTTGCGCCCCAGGGGCGGCCCATACACGCCTTTTCGCCTGTGGAGAGGGGCTGCGTAAGCCCAGCCCACATTGGCACCAGGTCTTCTGGGAATCCAGGGCTGGCAAGATGGCAACTGCCTTCAGCTCTCTCTGAATTGTTAGCCCTCTTGAGCAGCCCCCGGTCCCAGCCTGAACATCCTGGGACATCACACTTCGCTTCCTGGAGTCTGGGCTCAGCAGACGGATCTCAAGCCCCACCCCGACCCAGCCCAGGACAAACACCCACAGCCTGGCTCAGGAATTCCTGATGGGTGAGTCTCCAGACCAGTCTGTAAGAGCACCCAGAGCCCTCTAGGAAGTTTTTGGCAAACCCAAGAGCATAACTGGGCAAGGAGTTGGGAAAACGGCTGGTTGAACCAGGCTGGGAGAACACACAGCGGCAGAACAAGGAAGGCGGTGCCTGCCTCTTGTCCAGTTTGCTGTCGATGAGGTCCTGGGTTTGGTTGGCCGAAGTGCGGGCTGAGAAGGTGAGGAAGTGGCTGACATACTCTGGCGGCAGGTTCTTGAGGAGCTTGTCGGAGATGGTGAGGGTCTTGCCTGTGCCTGTCGGCCCGATGCACAGCACCTGGGAGAACAGGGATCACTCGTTCAAGACTCTTACTGGGTCTGGTGCAGGGCAGGAGTGCCCCCCCCCACCTGGCTGTCCACGTGGGAGGCCAGCCACCTCCCAGCTTGGGCCTGGGTGTGGGAGGAGCAGGGCATGGCAGGGGTGCTCACAGGCTTGTGGTTGATGAGGAGCATGTCCAGCAGGTAGGACATCTGCACCGTGTCCATGGTAGGCACGATGATGTTGCAGTAGCTGGTATCCGGCATCATGGTGAATGGAGTCGAGGAGTCCATCCACTTCACCCAGGCCACCTGCAAGCACAGGCCGCTCCGGGTTGGGCCTGGAAGCCGGCCTCACCCCGCTCTGGCCAAGCGTACCAGGAGGACGAGGGAATTCACTGCTAGGCCATGATAAGAGAGCCCAGGCGAGGGGCAGCTCAGGACTGAAGCAGGAAGCCCTGTGCCCCCCTCTCTGCTCAGGGTGGGGAATCCCAGAACAAGCCACTGGGAGTGGGGGGGCTTCCTAGGGACTGCGAGGTCTCAGTGTCAGGGAGATGTTCTGGCAGTTGGACAGCCCAGCGGTCAAAGACCTTTGCTGTTTAGTTTCTGGCTACCCGAGGGTATGGGGGCCAGAACCACAGGTGTTGGCATCACTGGGATACAGAGAGATGCCGCAGCCTGGCCGCCCCCACCATCCCTGCCTGCATGAATTCTTTCCTCCACAGCCTTGACCCAGCTTGCAGACCTTCCTTGATGAGGGGGCTCACTAGGGTCAAACCACAGGTTACACTGGGGACAGTTCTGACCGTTAGACTCAAATGTGCTCTGTGCGACCCCCAGCAGGAGCACGCATAGTGGCTGTCCCTGTAGATATCTCCCTGCCCCCTCCTTGTCCTGGGGTGGGGTCCTGACCCTGGAAGCACAGTAGACTCCCAGATCCCTCGCTGGCTGATCGGAGGGATGGGACACCACGGCAGGCCAGGAGGGCTTGCTGTTCAGCCTAAGGGCACACAGCCCCTAGGAAAATGGGACTTTTAAGTAGAACTGCGGCAGCCATCCCTGGCTTCAGCATCAACATGGAGGAGGCAATGCTTATGGTCAGGAAGGGAGGAAGGCCAACATCTCCCAGTCCCATGTTCAAGTCCAGCTCTGCCGCTCACTAGCTGGGTGTGGCTGCTCTGAGCCTCAGTTTCCTTGTCTGGAAATTGGGCACAATCATAACCACACTGTGGGTCTGTGAGGATCCACGAGTTAATGCAAATGACTCCCACCTGAGCCCATCAGCATGGGCTCCTCTCCGTGGTCCTTATTCATTGATGAGGACAACCATCACCCAGAGGGCCCTCCCGGGCTTGCCCCCTCGGCACAGGCCTGAGTTCACCTGTTTGCCCTCCTCATCCTCGTCCTCATCGTCACTGGAGCTGCTGATGCCTGCATCTTCCAGCCTGTAATCGAACACCAGGCCCTCCTCCGGGAAGAGCAGGGTCAGCTGCAGGGACCAGAAGAAAACAAGGCTGTGAGGCCTGGGAGTTTGTGTGGCTGCCTGTCCCTGGGGGCCTAGGCCCCATGGACAGCCCCAGAACCCCCAGCGTTCTGGGACCTGGGCGCCCAGCCTGGGGGCTGCCGCCTCTCACGTTTTCTATCTTCATCTTGATCCTGAGCCAGTGGCTGAAGCTGATGCGGCTGGCGCTGTCCCCTGTGGCACCCACACTCCAGATCAGGGAGAAGATGAACCAGGGCTCGATCAGCTCTGGGATGCGACTCAGCTTTTCTGGGGGTATCTTCCTGAGGCCCTGGGGACAGTGGGGACCGCGTCAGGCCCAGGCCAGAACAGAGCTGAGCAGCCCAAGGAAGTGGGGTTGGGGGGCATCTTTGGGCCTCTGCTGCATGGTCTGGTGTGTCTGTAGCAGACAGGTTGGGGTGACCCCATGACCCATGTGAGCCAATCTGAATTGTTCTTCCAGAAAGCTGGGCTTGGGGCTCCTCAGCGCCCTCGGGTGCCCTGGCACAGGGAGCAGGGATAGGAAGGAGCAGGGCCCCGGCCCCCCTTGCTCAGAGCTGTACCTCTTTTGGCAGGAAGGGCTTGAAGAAGCAGTCTAGCAGCTTGAGGAGACTCAGGGTCAAGTTGCTGTTGGTTGAGGTGATCACCTCCCTTACTGAGTGCCGGATGAATGTGATGGATCCCTACAGGGGACGAGCACCTGGCTCTTGTGGCTGGTGGCCACAGCGCCCCATTGCCCCACCTGGGCCGGGCACACAGTGGCCTCGCTCACCTCCAGGAAGCGGACGAAGAGAAACTTGAACTGCTCCTCATAGGGCTTGAATAAGGCAGGGAGCCTCCTTAGCCAGCACTCGACAAAAGGCATGAGCCCCAGGATGCTGGGTTCCAGGTACACCATGCCACAGCGGGACACTGTGGCTGGGGAGGCCACGGCCAGGTCCTGCACCTCGAACATCATGGTCATTGACTGGCATGGGGAAGAACTGTGTGAGTGGGCCGGCTGCCAGTTCCTAGGGCTGGGAAAAGGGCTGCAGAACTGCTGGGCTGGGGGTGACCATCCTGTAACTGTGGACAAGCTGTGGGGCAGTCCGTGGAGGGGCCTCAGGAACCCTCAGCCCTCAGCTGATAACATAGCTCCCCCTGGGGCTGGGAGGAGAACCGAAGTCAGAAGCTTCCTGACTGCTCTCTGGCCAGCTAGGACCAGGGCATTCTGGGGTCCCTGGAGTCCTGGAACAATGTGAGAAGAGCTGTGGGCCATGCTCCAGAACTTCCAGGAGCTCTTAGGAGGGCTCAAGGGATCGGCTCCATGTAGCTATCACAAACTGCTCTAACACCAGGTGACAGCCCTCCTTTTCTGAGAACAGCACCTCACACACCAGGCGGGTGGCCCTGGGGCTGGGTGTGTACCGCCTGTCTCCTGACTCCTGGCATGTTGCTAGGATGTCTGACCCAGACTGGGCCCACATGGCTACAAGTGGGCCTGGGAGGCACAAGGCAGAGTCAGTGGAGAGCGGTGGGTGGTCATCCGGACTGAGGCCCAGCTCATCCCAGAATGTGGGCTGCAGAAGGGCCCCCTGGGGCAGCTGCCCCGACACAGCTGAGGTGTAGGAGCTTGGGGATGCCCTGGGAGGCAGCTGTGGCCCTGGGAGGGAGGGGGATGGGCCTGGCCAGCATACTGCGGCCCCCGGGGCCACTCAGCTGCCAAGGAGAGCTGGGAAGATGGACAGGCAAGTGTACCTCGGTGAGCTTGATGATCTCCCCGGAACTGAGGCACAGCTTCTTGTTGTCGTCCAGCACCGTGTTCATGTTCTCTATCCAGACGGCGTCCACCGGCCCGTCAAACATGTACCACTTCTTGTTGGTGTTGGAGGCGATGGCCCCCGCCCGGATGAGGGAGGGGAAAATCCCATCTGTCCTGCAGCCACCAGGAGGAGGGAGATGGGGCAGGCAGCAGACCCAGATGGCTCCCAGGGAAACCTGGCCGCCGGTCTGGCCCTGCTCTGCGGGGGTCTTTCTCTTTGATATCTTCATTCATTTAAAAACAACAATGGGGAAAATGGGACTTTTCAGTGTAGCATGGGGCTATAAAAATGTGCGTTTATATTCCTTCTCTGCTGAATCATCACTAAGGTTAAATTAAAGGAAGATAAAAGATGGTATCCTGGGGAAGAGAAGGAAGTGGGGGAGGAGGCACCAGCAGAAATGGAGGCCCATCCGGTTCTGGGAGATGGGAGGAAAAGGAGATGGGGAAAATGACCTTGCAGGAAGGCAAGGGATGGGTCGTGAGAGGTATCCAGGTCCTGTCACATAACCCAGGAAGGCTCACGCTTCAGAGGCACCAAAGGCCTGGGAAAGTGGTGGGTAGGGGGACATCTTTCTGGTCTGATCCCCAGGCCCCCCAAACACCCACGCAAGAGCCTGGAGTGGGTGTGGATGAGACCCTTCACCAGCAACGGGGAAGCAGGCCAGAGTCATGTTTGGAAAGATGGGTGACTGTCCCACTCCAGTGCCCACACCCCCCTGGGTTTCCAGAACCCTGGAGCCAAGCAGAACCCTCCACAGAGACTGGAGACTTCCTGAGAGAAACAGAATGACACCAGAGAAAAGCCTCCCACATGCTGACGTTTGGAGGGTCTCCCCCTAGTTGCTCTTCTCCAGCTCAGAGCACTTTCCCTGACATGCATGTGTCTGTGTGGGGGGTGGGGGACCTGAGAGGGACTTCTAGCCATGACAGCAGGCAGTCTTTACTGAGAATTCGGCATGTGTCATACTGTCTAGACATCTTCCCTAGGTCAAGCTCATTTTCTCTTTCCCAGCACCATGGTGCCATTGTTATGCCCACTTCGCAGATGACAGCACCAAGGCCAGGGAGGGAGGAAGGTCACTCAGCAAGGAAGTACAGTGGTGAGTGGAGTGCCAGGCATTTGGATTCCAGAGCCTGACTCCTGAGCTCCCAGTGGACTAGGAGAGGGAGGCCCATAGCTCATAGCCCCCAGAGGTCTGGGCTCAGGGTGGTCCCTGGAGAGAGGTTGGGACCACTCACCACTCATGGGTAAGCAGGTCAAATTCTCCATATAGCTGGCCCATTGTGATGGACTTGGGGTTCAGCACGTAGTAACTGACGGCCTCATACGTGCCGCCACTGATGGACGGCTGTCCTTTCAGCGACGTCATGGCGGCTGCCAAGACTCTGTAACACTGGGGAAACAGCCACCCAAGAGTGAGCCTCCTGGCTCCCCAGAGCACAGGGCTGCAGTGGGCTGCAGGCCACAGAGGGCAGGCAGGGCATTCTAGAGGCCACAGAGGTACAAATGGGGACGAAGACCCCAGCCGAGAACCCAACCCACACACCACCCCCGCCCGGGTGACTATCTGGGTCATGAATTGCCTGGCTTGGCTCCACTTACATTGCTCTTGCCAGAACCTGTGGGCCCGACGAGCATGAGGCCATGCCGCACCACCGTGGTCTCATAGAGCTGGATACACTTGGTCAGGAAGCCTAGAGGGACATGGCAGTGGCACTCAGGGCGCAGAGCATGGGCTCGGGTCCTGGCTCTGCCACTAGCTTGCTGTGCGACCTCAGGTGAGTCACCCTGAGCCTCAGTCTCCTCATCTAGAAAATGCAGCTGGCAATATACCTAGGGGCAGGTGAAGCCCTGAGCACAGGGACAGGCAAAGAGGAAGCACTCTGCTAATGGCGGCCATGATTTCCACCATGATTGATTCCCTAAAACCCGTTGATCAGGTGTCCAGCTGGCATGGGCCTGCTCAGTGTCACAAGCCCCAGAAGCAACTCCAGCCCCCAAATCCTCTGCCAGGCCTACAGAAAGCACCACCCTGAGGAAATGGCGGCCGATACATGGCAAAACCCCAGGGACAGAATCGGAGCATCAGCAGCTGTGACTGATCAAGACCAGAGCTGTAGGGCTAGCTGCCCGTTGTAGGCAGAGGGCCAGGCCCACACAGGTAGGGACTGAATGTCTCACTTTGGCCCAAGAGTGTACTGGGGAGGTGGCAGGAGGAGCTGTGGCCCTGCATGTCTGGGAGGCCCTGCCAATGGGACAAGGTCCAGTTACCCAGTGATAGCTAAGCGGGCCCAAGGCCACGAGGGAGAGATTTTGAGGCTTCACTCAACAACCCCGCTGGGACCTGGTGGGCAGGAAG
Source organism: Mustela erminea (assembly GCF_009829155.1). Classification (NCBI taxonomy): domain Eukaryota; kingdom Metazoa; phylum Chordata; class Mammalia; order Carnivora; family Mustelidae; genus Mustela; species Mustela erminea. The sequence goes on along the minus strand of NC_045614.1, from coordinate 21,671,323 downwards.
TGGCCTCAGAGTTCAATGGGGAATGAAGGACAGGGGAGGGCTTGGGGGACAGACCCTGCAGCCTGAACACATCAGGCCCCAGAGGAGGGTCCTGTATAGCCAGGGTGGCCACATGGCCAGGTGTGACTTCCTGGATAAACGTCCCCCCACGGCACAAAGGATTGGCAGGGAGGGTCCTGGAGGAGAGGAAAGGTCCTCTAGGCTAGGGACGGTGAGACCAGAGCTCAAGGGGCACGGCCACGCAGTGGCTGCATGGAGACCCCCAGCTTCTATCAGGGAAGAGGATTAGGGTCAGAGGGAGACTGAGGGCGCCCTCCCCCAGGGTTCTCCCATCTGTGTGGTAGCCCTTGTAACAGGTTAGTTCAAGAAAGGCCCAAACGCTCCTCAGCCCAGTGACACCTGGGCTTATTCCAGTGACCTCCTAGTGTATTCCAGGAGGACTGTGGGCAAGTGCAAGATGGGAGCAACAAGCTTTGTTCCAAAAGAGGACAGTGTGCGTTGGGTGTCGTGGGGCAGGGCTCACCATTTCTCCCAGTGACAGCATCAAACCCCACTGCTGCCCCGGGCAGGTAAGGATGGGGTAAAGGACAGCCTCTGTCGGGGAGGAGCAAGGCCTAATAGGGGCCCGAGTCCTGTGACTGCTCCCCACAAGAGGAGGGGGCTAAGAAGGGGTCTCGGGGCAGTGACAGGATCTGCTTCCCCAATGAAAAGTAATCAGCACAATGAACGTTGGTCTCTGCCCCCGGTTCCTGATGCAGAGCTGCTCAAACCATTGTAAAGAGAATGCTAGGACAATCTTCTTTTCTAACACTTAGGCTTTGACCCTGGTTCCTGACGCAGAGCTCCTTTGTCATTTCCTGAGTGCTAGGAATGTCCTTTGTTCTAACGAGGCACCTCGTGGTGGCGGGCTTCTGGGAACAAGCTGGTCACCAGGAAGACCAAACCATGGTTAGATGCTTAGAATTGTCAGGCTCGCTCCCCCATTCTCCAGAGGAGGGAAAGGGGCTGGGAGTGGATAATAATTGATAATAATAATAATTTATCATGCCTACATGATGAAGGCTCCATAAAAACCCCCCAAGAATGGGGTTTGGAGAGCCTCCTGCTGGATGAACGCATCCATGTGCTGGGAGGAGCAGACCTCAGCCCACGTCTCTCTTCATCTGGCTGTTCATCTGAATCCTTTCTTGTATCCTTTATTACAGAATAAGTAGCAAATGTGTTTCCCTGAGTTCTGTGAGCCGTTCTGGTTGTGGGAACCTCCAGTCGGTAGCCAAGCTGCTGAAAAGTTGTGGGTAACGTGGGGACCCACTACTTGTGACTGCTTGTGACTTGTGCTTCTGGTTAGTGCTAGAACTGAGCTGAATTGTGGGACAGCCAGTGGAGAACTGGTGTGGGAGAACTGGTTGGTGTGGGAAAACTCCCACGTCGAGTGACACAGGCATGAGTGGGAGAGAGGACTTTCTCCTAGACATTGGTCACCTGCCCTATTCCGGGGACTGCTTGGCGAGAGCCCCAGCCTGCCATAACACTCGGCCGGGTGTGAGTGACCCTGGGGCAACACTGCCCCATCTCTGCACCCCTGCCCTGGATCCCAGGGAGGCCACTCAGGGATGGCGGGGGAAGCTCACCATCCACATCCTTAAGGTTGCTGTTCTCACAGGCCTGGCGAATGGCCTTGTCCAGGATGCCATAGTCTGTCTCCTCCTCCTTGACGGTGGGGAACAGGTCCAATACGATCCCGGAGAAGAGCTTGAGGTCCTCCTGCAGGAACTTGGGTACATTCACGTCTCGGATGGCCCGGAGGCATATCAGCTCCTGCAGCGGAGCGGGGGGAGCCTTCAGGGGACCCAGGTCAGACATGCCTCCGCTCCCTCTGGAGACCTCCCACGGCCCAGATCCTTGCACTTCTCTGGACGGAGCTCACCTCACTCATGCTGGGGTTTTCTCGCTTGAGGTTCCCCGCAGCCGAGATCACAGTCTTCACAGCTCTCATCCCGAAGTCATAGTGATCCTGTTATTGCCGCACAGGAGGGGCAGGTGGGCCCTATGCCTTCGGGGGGGGCTGCCTGGCACACTCTGCCTCCCCACCTGGTACCTGGCCCTCACCCAGCTGGAAGTTGCAAGGTCACACCCCCTGCAAGCCCCAGCCTGAGCCAGGTGCCCTCGACTGTAGGCCTCCGGCACCTTCTCCTTACCATCCCAGGGGTTCTCTCCCTTCTCCGGCCTCCCTAGTCTGCAGCCCCTGCCTGCTTCTGCTTGACTCTTGGCCCCTGAGGGTGAGGACTCTACGTGGGTCTGACCCTGGCAGAGTCCTGTGGTCCCAGCACTGCACCAGGGGCAGGAATGTACTTGGGTTTCTTCAAAACATGACAGAAGGAGTTCCCATGGGTGCCACAGCTGGGTTGGCCCCAAGGGCCTTTGGGTTTCCTTCTAACATTCTCTTTTGGCCACACCACTGTAGCTTTTCCCTTCTTTGTTGCTGATTCTGTTTCCATGATGTAGCAGATGTGTTGAAAATGGTTAAATTTTTTTATCATTTTCCCCCTATGGGGCCAGACCATGAGAGCTACATCTGGACCTGACCAGCATATTTTCCCAGAAATCTTGGACTTGGAGCAGGATGAAGTGACTGGGCTAGTCTTGCCACTTAAGGTTCTGCACTTCCAGAACCATGTGCGTACAGTTAACAGGGAAGGCAGCATTTTTGAAAGTGGATGGTGAGAAAGAAGACGTGCGGAGGTGTGGGCATCCAGGCTGTGCTGTGTGGACAGCCGCTGTTTCTCCCAGTAACAGACCACATCTCCTCCAGCCCAGGGGCTTGGGGGGCCCCAGCTAGCCAGAGTCAGCCTGGATTCCTCCTGGCCACAGTGATTGGTGTTCATGCAGGAGCAGGTCACCCAGAGAAAGCCCATTAGGATGACTTTTTCTAGAACTATGAAGAAAGAGGAACTAAGCTGGTAGCGTGTAAGCCCAGAGCTGGCTCATCTCTGCCATGGCTCATCTCTGCCACCGCAGAGGGGGGCCTGCCTGAGAAGGGAGCCAAACAGGGAAGCTTAGCCAGCAGGGCTGGGGTCTGTGCCAGTGGCTCGTGCCCCTGGAAGCTGGGCTCAGCACACTGAGTGGAAGGCCCATGGTGCCAGGGGGCTGCTGTCTTGCTCTGGCCCCATAAGACCCAGCGTACTTGCTCCTAAGCCTTGGGTTGTGTGGCTCTCAGTTTACTAATGCTTGAGCCAACTAGCCCTTAGCTGAGAAGTGGGGATGTAATTCCTATGTTATGGGGCTCACGGAGGGCAGACGGTGGCTCTCACACTCTGTAACCTGGTGAGGGCAGGGCCTCACCTGTGAGCTGAGCTGCTCGGAAGACAGCTTGAAGGTGGTTGTGATCTTCTTGGCCAGCACATTGGCCTCGCTGAAGCCGAAGGAGTAGAGGGAGATCTCTGCGATCATGGCATAATCCGGAACCATCATGGCCACCGGCCGGAAGAGCGCCTGGGGCACGGGGCACCCGTGTGACGTGTGAACGGAGAGGCAGGCCTCCCCTCCCAGAGCCCTGCCCACTCTCTGGACCTCTCGGTGCTTGGTGGTCCTCAGCCCCCAGAAGATAGGCTCGCTGCCCTCCTGCCCCACGGATGCTTGGATCCCCTCTACACCTCAGCCGCCATAGCCGAGGCTGCTTATCCTCCCCCATGGCTGGACAGCTCTGCCATTAGAAACGGGTCCTTGGTTCTTTGTGTTGACCTGAACCCGTCCCCTGACTTCTCCCAAGCCAGAGGACAAGCCTGGGGCCTCCTCTCCATGGCTGGGGGGTGGGTCTCAGGAACCCTGGGCAGGAGGGGTGCCCCAGAGAGCCCTTGCATAGTGCTCCAGCACATCTAAGGCCACAGCCCCATGCTTTCCTGTACCCTGGGAAGCCTCTTGGGCTGCCCTGTGCCAGCACTCGCCTTCAGGTTATCAGGCAGCTCGGTGCGGCCGGCGTAGCCTGGGTTCATGGTGATAAACACAGCGCAGGATGGCACAAGTGGGATCTCGACGCCTTCAAACATGAAGCGTTCCACCTACAGGGCGACGGGGTTGGCTCACCCTGCCTCCTCTCTGGATGGGCCCCCTTGTCCCTGCGGATGCCCTGTCCTGGCTATAGCCGCTCAGCCCAGGAGAGAAGGTGGGCTCCTCTCTCAGGATCTGGCCTAAGACCTTGGGTCCTGGTGGGCACTGGTGGCCTCCAAGGTCCTGGCTCCCTGAGGTCTTCACACAACTCCTGCTACCCCCACCCTACCCCCAATTCCAGACACTGGTTCTCCTATACTTGGGCAATCTAGATCAGCTCTGACTAGGATCCAGAGCCCTACTGGGATGGGGCTGGGCACCTCCCAGCCTCCCAGCTCCAGTCGCCAGGAGGAGACCTCTAGTCACTCTGAATGATGCTAGAGGAAGGACAGTAGGTTGGGGCTTTCCATAAGGGTCAGGATGTGGGAGGGATCCCTTTATCCACCACAGCCTGGCCTGAAAGTTGCCCCCAGAGTGGGGCAGGCATGTGGGGCTCCCTGACTGGCTACAAATGTCCCTCAGGGACAGTTCCACGAGGGGGGAGTGGGGCTGCCCATCCCCTGCGAGACAAAAAAGTTTGGGCTCAGGGAAGACCTGAATGCTTAGCTTTTGATGCCGCGGGTATGGGGAGCCTGTGGCAGCATGGGCGTGCTGGGGACAGCTGAAGTGATGCTCACCCGCTGTTGCTGAGCCTTCTGGATGGTGGTGATCTGCTGTGCCACCACCGAGAGTACCTCAATATCGATGCGGTTGAACTCATCGAAGCAGGCCCAGGCCCCGGCACTAAGTGCGGTAAGGACAACGCGGGGATAGGAGTTCTGAGCCCACCTGACACCTCCAAGGGCCCCCTGTGACTCTGCTGGGAGGAAGCCTCCAATGGCCATCTTGGCCAGCTCAGTCATATTCCCACCCCCACCCCCCCACCCCAGTGCCCACCAGGAGCCAAGCCTTTGATTCCTATTATTTCATTCTGTCCCCTCCACCATCCTAGGAGGCTCCTCTCAGGTGGCATCAGCCTTCCTGCCCTACCCCATGCCACCCTCATGGGCATCCTCACCTGGCCAGGCCCTTGAAGAACTTGCCCATGGCCATGAAGTCGAGCTGGTCAGAGCAGTTGAACACCACAGTCTGGATGGCCAAGGCCTTGCCCAGGTCTTTGGTGGTCTCAGTCTTCCCTGTGCCAGCCGGGCCAGCTGGGGCTCCCCCAAACTTGAGGTGCAGAGCCCCAGTCAGAGTCAGGTAGCATCTGCAGGAGCAAGAGGTAAGCAGGGACCACGCTCCTTCCTCAGGGTTCCCGGAGACTTAGGAGTGGTTCACTTTATAAAGGGGTTGCCTGTTCTTTCCCCCAAGCCAATTCCTCTGGTACCCTGAAAAGCAGCTGTGACTGATGAAATCAGTAAAGCTCATACCCTCTAGATGCTTCCAGAGTGCTACATGTGTGCTTAAAAGCTTTACACCTCGGCTCATGAAATTCTCATAACCACCCTGAGGAGGCTGCAGGGGAAACTGGGGAACAGAGGGGTGAGTCAGCTGTCCCAGGTTGCCCAGCAGAGGGTCAGAACTGGTTTTGAACCTGAAGCCCGTGCTCCTCACCCTGCATTGTTATAATAGACTGGCCCAGCATGGACTCCCTGGGCCTTGTGGCCCCCAGACTCTCGGGCCAGTCAGAGCTGGAGGGAAGGCACCAGAGTAGAAGTGTACGTGGGGAGAAGGAGGCTCACCGGTCGGTCAGGGGCGTGATCACAAGCCTCCCGCTGTTGCCGAGGTACTCATAGCCGTACGTGAACTCAGCATTCACAGCCCGGATATACAGGTTGTTATTTGTCCAGTAGTACCTGGCATTGCAGGGAGACATGTTCCCAGACCATGCAGACCACGGGCCGCTGGGTAGGGCATGTGGCCCAGGAGAGGTGGGGAAGGAAAGCAGCAAGGTGCCCCGCCCAAAGCTTGTCCCAGGGCCTACTGGAGACCGACTCTCTACCCCGCGCTGGCCTTGGACGTGACCGCGCCAGGGGCCCCTGCATCCTCACCTCAGCTGCGAGATCCACTCGAAGTCGTTCACGCTGACTATGTTCTCCTGGATCAGCTTGCTCACCACATCCTTGGCGTGGACCTCAATGACAATTAGCGCTGACAGCACAGCCCGCTGCATGCGGGACAGCTTTCCCCGCACCAGGGCCACTAGGTCACTGAGCTGTAGGAGCGGGGGAACGCTGTCAGATATTGGTGTGGTCGAGCTGGGTAGGCTTCCTCTCCTGTGCACAGATGGTGTGCTTCTCCCAGGAACAATCTCTCTGTCCTGGGAGCAGCTGGTGGTCTAGGATGGGAATGGGGTGTGGGACGAGGCAGGGGGAGGGCAGGCAGGGCGCTGGCCACGTGGGAAGTCTGGCAGGAAACCAAATAAAACCGGAGGCACATGCACGGCCCCTGTAGCATGCGGAGACCTGGGAGCCTTCAGGGGGCCGGGAGCTGGAGCCTGGCAAGGAGCTCAAGGAAGGAGCGTGGTGAGGAGCGGGGGGCACAGAGGCCCACAGAGGGGGCAGGGAGAGCCCACCACACAGTGCCGGAGGCCCCAGCGTGTGGCTCCCTCACTGACCACTGGCAGAGGGGCACCTGCCTGGCCTCAGAGCTCTCCTCAGACCACCACCAGACCCTCTCATGGGTGGCAGGTTGTGAGACACTCACTTCAGGGTCCAAACACCTGAGTGTTTGGCTCTTTGGCTCTAAGTCCAAACACCTTCCAGGATCAACAAAGGGAAGTCCCCCAGAGGAAGCATTTTTTCCCAGGGTGTGGGGTGGCTGGAGGGCCACAGAAGGAGACTCCCTGGGTTCCTACCTGCCGGGCCAGCTTGGGGAACAGCTGGTCACTGAGGTTCCCAGCCTTCAGAGCCTCTGCCACCTCCATGGTCCAGTAGGTCTGGCACCCGGCAATGGTCACCTGGCCAGGCCACTTTAGAACCCACTGGGTCCTGGGCATCTAGACAGATAACAGGTAGAACTGATCCAGGGGCGGCTAGCCCTGCCTGTGCATTCTTTTTTGCTTAAACTTTGTCTGTGTTTCTGGGCCCAAGTAGTGAATTCCACCTCAGAAGCAGAGAAGCCATTAAGCTCTGGGCCTCTTGGAATGGGGCCAAGTCCTCACTTCCTCAGCAGAGACCTTGAAGTGGAGGCATGGGAGCCTAGGATTGGGGAACACAGTCCTGGGTTCAAATCCTGCCTGCCACTTTGAAATCATACACCTTTGGGCAGAAAACATCTCTGAACTAATCCACAGGGAGCTGCGTATGTGAACTCAGCATGGACTCAGTCCATGACCATGGACTGAGAGAGGTGATGTGGGGGAGGCCCTGGGCCAGGCCAGGCTCACAGCAAGGGCGTAAAACACAACCACAGTAGCCAGTCATTCCAGGGGCACGTCTCAGTTTTTGGACCATTTTCAGATTCCTCCTCCAGCAGCCCCAGGGACCACCTGCCCCCAGAGAACCCCCGGCTGACTAAGAGCACCAGCGGTCAAGGCAGAGTCCAAGGATGAGGCAGACAGGCAGGTGGGCAGGCGACCCTGTGAGGGAGCGGGGGGTCACCGAGGCTGTGCTGGGACAGGTGGCATGGCTCACCGTGGGGTAGGCCTTGATGGCTCTCTCGATGATGTCCCGCACGCTGGCCCTCATGCTGCGCTCCACCTCCCGCAGCCAGTCCTCCACGTTGCTGGACGGGTAGATGGAGAAGGACAGCTGCACCTCTTCACCCTCGGCCGAGTACATGTGTGTGATCTCCAGGTCCTTCTGGAATTGCAGCTGCGGGCAGGGGAGGAACGAGAGCGGCCTTACCCCCTGTGTGCCCAGAGGCCCCGTCTGCCCCAGGCCCGGGGCTGGCCCTGCCCTCTCCACTGTGTCCCCCGACTGCATATGGGGTTTGCCTTGTCCACAGCTGCGGCCCAGCCCAGTTGGGGAAGGAGGCTAAGCCTGCCTTGCCTGTCCCCCTCCCCCAAAGGTCTGTGTGGCCTTCCTTGTAGACGAAGAGAGGATGAGGTGACTCAGGAACATCCACTTCCTGGCTTCCTGGGTTTCTCGGCCCAGTCGGCACCTCAGGACTCTACGGAGCTGGGTGGGGGTTCTACAGGTGCCCTTCCTCCCAATGGCCCTGGCTGTCTCCAAGGGCCAGGAATCTCACGGACCACCTCAGTTCCTGCTAAAAGGACTTGGGGCCAGAAAAGAGCTCTCCTCCCTGGGAAGGTGCCCCAGAGCTCCCAGACCTGAACCCCAGGCCCTGTTACCCACCCGGGCAATGTTCTCGAAGCACTTGCGCAGGTGGGGCTGCACGGCTGTGGGGTCCTTTGTCTGGGACAGAATCTCAAGTAGTTCATCGTCTGACAGGAAGTAGAATCTGCCAGGGGCACAGGGAGGGGTTAAGGAGTGGGTCAGACACCCTCACGCCCCAGCCCCACGGGCAAGCACTGACAGTGGGCAGGGGCCAGGCAGTGCCCACGGGCCAGGCAGTGCCCACCTGGGGAAGGCGCCCCGCTTGGTCTCCAAGTAGTCGCTGAGGCCCTTCTGCACCATGTCCAGCAGCTTGTTGCAGTCCCGCAGGCTCTCCAGCAGCCTCTGGTCAGAGCACACACTGATTACCTGCACGGCCCAGGCCAGAGAGTGGAAGTGAGCACAGTCAGACTGGGAGGCAGCAAGGTGGGCTCAGAGGGCACCCACACTGCCCAGAGACCCCAGTAGGACCTGGGAAGGAGAGAGGGCAGGAAAATGGCCCTGAGCCAGGGCCCACATCCATCACCCCTGTCAATCCACAGAAAATAGTCTATGGTAAAAAAAAATAAAAATAAAAAATACTAGGATTAGGGGCACCAGGGTGGTTTAGTCAGTTAAGTGTCTGCCTTTGGCTCAGGTCATGATTCCGGGGTCCTGAGATGGAGCCCCGTGTCAGGCTCCCTGCTCAGCGGAGAGCCTGCTTTTCCCTCTCCCTCTGTCCCTTCCACCTGCTCATGTTCCCTCTTTCTCTCTAATAAATAAAAAAGATCTTTAAAAAAAAAAAAAAAAGAAAAGAACTAGGGTTAAACAAAACCAAGGAATTTTATTTGTTGTGGGACTTGTCAGAGTCTTTAAAATCCTAATGTAGGGGCACCTGGGTGGCTCAGTCAACTGAACGTCCAACTCTTGGTTTTGGCTCAGGTCATGATTTCTGGGATCAAGCCCTGCCTCAGGGTCCACGCCCAGCATGGAGTCTGCTTCAGATTCTTTTTTCCCTTTTCCCTCTGTCCCTCCCCGAGACACGCTCTCTCTAAATATATAATGAAGGAAGTAAGTACAATCCCTAACATCCTAATAATGTAGGGACACCTGGGTGGCTCAGCTGGTTAAGCGTCAGACTCTTGGTTTCAGCTCAGGTCACGATCTCAGGCTTGTGAGACCGAGTCCCGTGTCGGGCTCCATGCTCAGTGCAGAGTCTCCTTGTCCCTCTCCCTCTCTCCTCCTCCCCTCCTTGCTCTCTCTTCCATATAAATAAATAAAATCTTTTTTTAAAAAATCTTAATGGAGACTAAATCTTCAAGGGGAAAACCGACTACCGTGTTTCTGAGGAATCTCTCTCCCCTCAGAGGGACACGGGCCTCGGACTTGTCCTTCAGTCTTGCTTGTTCAGGGAGAGGAGAGACCAGGAGGCTGCCAACAATGTGACTGGGGGTCTCGGCGGTCCCCACCGCCCCCTCCCGGCCCCACGCGAGCTCGCCTCTCGGTTCTCGTAGGCGTTCTTCATGATCTTCCTCCAGATCCGCTCCATCGTCTGGTAGCGCTTGCTCTCCACAGGCAACTGCCGATTGATGTCCTCCGAGCTGAAGATGGGCTCCAAGTAGAGCCAGGCCCGCTGACAGTTCAGCCACTCCTCCAGCACCTCCTGGGCAGGGCGGGGACCGTCAGCGCCTGGGGTCCACGTTAGGTCCTGTCCCGCTGACCTGGAGATCTCACCAGACCATGGAGTGCTGGGCAGAGCCCTGGACATCAGAGCCAGCATCCACGGTGGAGAGGGGTGATTTCTACATGATCCTGCCAGCCACTGCTCCAGGGATCCAAGGCTACACAGAGGCCCTGGCTTCCAGAGAAGCCCGAATGCCCCCAGGACCCCTGAGCCTCCAACAGACCCAGCGGAGCTGCTCTTCCCTACGAGAAAACCACCCTCACACCAGCGAGTGCTGCAGTCACAGAGGAGAGCCCAGTGCAAGGAGACCAAACCAGTCCTCTTTCCTGGGAGGACTTTTGGGTCCGTGATCCCAGGAGTCTCTGAGGTGTACTGGGATTTGAGCTCGAGATCCCTAAAATACTCTCTGAACCTCAGTCCAAGAGCAAGATACCTCCAAAACCAGCCGCTTTCTCCTTCTACCTTCAAACTCATCTCTATGCATTTCTCTCTTTTCCCATCCGTGCAAACTCATTCATTCATTCATTCATTCATTCCCTCCCTCGAGTGATGTGTACTTCAGCCAGTTCCGTTCCAGGCCCGGGCTACGCCCATGTGGGCATCCAGAAAAACAGGGAAGCAGGATGTGGTTCCCGCACTTAAGGGGCCCACAGCCCACGAAATAGCCAGCTCTGCCCCTAGTCATTAAGGGCCCAGCATGTGTGATGGGCTTTGTAAGAGGTACCAAGGGCCACCTTGCTGGTAGATGAGGGAGAGTCAGTGAGGGCTGCTGGACGCTGAGCCTTGGAGATGGCAGGAAGAGATGGAACTCCAGGGGGAGGGGGCAGTGTGAGCAAAGGCGGAGACCCAGGGACGATGCTGACCAAGTCAGACATCTCTGGGTGATCCAAGGAGCATACACATAAGCCCTCCTCACTTGGCTTCTGGCCTTTACTGGAGGTTCCTCAGCAGCTCCCAGAAAGGCCCCAGGGAAGGGACTGTAAGAAACACACCAGTAGGCCTAACCTCAGGATAGTCCTCCAAGGCTCAACAGACAGCCATCAAGAGGGGCAGTGCCCAGTGCCCAGGCCCCTTCAACCCGTGCCAGCTTCATGTAAGAGAGAAATGGGAGGCTCAGAGCAGAGCAGACAGCCCTGAGGAGTCTCAGGGCCTTGCGGTATCCAGCCCAGAAATTTCTGAGACTGGAGGTCCTAGTGGTCCCAAGACCGAGTATCTCCTGCCCTTCCCCAGCTGCAGCACTGGACCACACACGGCCCCACCCTCACATCCAGAATCACTTCCTCCGGTAGCCAAGTCTCAGAGATGGAGAGCCTCACCCTCGACGCTCTGCCCTGTAGGAGGGGCCTGCCAGAGATGGAGGAGCCCACAGACCTGGGTGAGGCACCCCCCCCTTCGACCCTTAAAGGGCACCCCCCACCCAGACACCTTAAAGGGCTGCCTGTGTGAAGGATGGGGAGGAGTATGTGAGGACAGCAAGGGCCCACCTGGGTCAGCTTCAACTTGTTCTCCCAGGAGTTGATGCGCTGCTCAAAGGGCTTCTTGTAGGGCGAGAAAGACATGCTCTGCGTCATGACAATGTGGTCGTCAAGCAGCTGCGAGGCCTCGTCCGGGCTCTTGAGGATATAGGTGTCTGTCTCCTTGTATGGCAGCACGTTGAACAGGATGGTTGACCACTCCTTCTCCATCTTGTCCAGTGCCTAGTGTGTGTGTGGGGGCAAGTCAAGGCGGGGTCCCGGGAAGGAGCTGGCCCATGCGCTGTATGACCAGCACTGGACAGGGAAGAGCAGGCTCTGCACAGCCATGACTACGGCTGTCTGGCAAATACTTCCCAGTGGTCTGGCCACCAAATCCCCCGTGGGACCTTGTCTGAATTCAAGGTTGGCTGGTACTCATCACACGTGTTGCTCATGAACAGCATACACACCTACGCTGGGAGGTAACTGAGATGCTGGTTAGAAGCTCTGGTTCCAGTTCGAGCCCTTACTGGCTATGTCACCCGGGACAGTTGCTGAAACTCTCTGAGCCTTAATTTATTCATCTGTTAAATGAGGGTAATACTATCAGCTCCTCCCTGGGCCAACTGAGTAATGACAGGGATGGTGAACATTGCACCAAGCACTTTACATCCATGATTAACCCACTGAACAGAATCCACCTCAACCCCCGAGCCTGGGGAATGACCCCGGGGATGGGGCCCAGTAGTGTCCTCCTCCCAGGCCGTGGGGCTGGGTGGGCCCCCTGGAGGCCACACACCTGCTCAATGGCGTACTCCTTGCCAGCCACCTCAGCCACCTTGCTGATGCTCTCGATGTGGTCCTGCAGGTTCATCTCGAGGCAGCGAGCGAAGGTCAGGTTGGCCTTGGGCCTGACGTTAATGTTGATCTCATTGGACAGCACCTCCCAGTGGCGGTTCCGCATGCCAGGGTTGCGCAGCCCCTGGATCAGCGGGATGTAGGGCTTGAACTCCTCGATGCGGGCCCTGATGTCTAAGGCCACGTCCTGGCAGGCTGCCGGGGCGGGACAGGCAGGTGTGAGAGGTGGCCAGCTCAGGCAAGGAAAGAGGAGACAGGCTGGCTTGGCTGCCTACCTGGTATGTCCTTGAACTGCTTCACACACTTGTGCATGGTCTTGAAGGACTCGATGACGTTCTTCTCCAGCTGCTCGGCATCGATGGCCGACAGGGGGTCATTCATCCAACTCTCCGACCAGCGCAGCCAGTCAGAGGCCGTGGTCCAAAGGTCCAGGTAGGGCTGGAACTCCTTCACCATCCGGGAGAGTTTGTCGTACTGCGGGGACAGAGCAATCAGGGCTGTCCGGGAGTGCTTCCCAGGCTCTCTGCACACTCACTGCTCCTTCTTGGGCCGGGTCCTCTCCCATTCCTTGCTCCTGGATGCCGTTCCTGCTCCTGTCCCCATGAGCCCTGGCCTGGCCTCCCTTCCCCCACTGCACATGGGCTCCGGGTAGCTCTGCGAGGCCTCCTGCCTGATTCCAGCCAGTCTCCTTGCCCGGAGGGCTGGGGCTAGGGAGTTGTTCTGCAGCCTGCTCAGTCCCACCCTCCAAAAGCCAGGGCTCCTGCCAGCCAGGAGCTGGGTTCAGATATGGCCACGAATGCCACGGGCTCTTCCTCAAGCTGTGGGGCTTATGGGGCGGCGTCCCCCGAGGAGGCCTACATTAGTGACGGGCAAGCCGAAGATGCGCTCCCGGTTATTATAGAGCATGGCCAGCTGCTGGCAGTCCTTCAGCTGCTTCTTGACCCGCCGCACCTCATTGGCGATCTCGTGCGCTCGTGCAATCTCCACGTGCGTGGAGAAGCCAGCCACCACCAGCTGTGGGCCAAGGAGCACGGGGTCAGACGCCTCCAGGGCCCCAACCACGGGCTTGCATCCGGGGCCCCAACACCTCCCCATTCTGAGGGCATTTTCTTCTCCTGGAGTAAGCGGGTTCCTGGCCAATCACAGGCATGCTGATTGTCCCTTTGACATAGCAAGGTCAGAGGGCGACCCAGCATCCTTAACACTGTGCCCATTTTTTCACCTATTGGGGCTCTGAGGACACCATGGAAGAGCTGGGACCCTTTGTAACCCTGAATTTTCTGGAGCTTGCTGCCCAGGCACCCCCAGCCATTTGTTCATCCACCCACCAGTTCACCCACCAAACATCCCCACAGCCCCTGCTGCGTGCCTGAAGCCAGGCCTGGCCCCAGAGCACATGGTGGGGAGTGAGGCGTAGCGGAGCCCTGAACCAGCCCCACCTGCAGCCCTTCCAGCTTCTCCTGGAAGTTGTTCTGATCCATGATCTGGATTTTGTGGAACTTCTCCTCATCTTCTGTGTGCTGCTGCTGCACCATCTCTATCTGCCCAAGGATCTTAGAAGGCCAGTTGCTGGCAGCCCACCTGGAGAGGATGGGGTGGGCATTGGCGGGGGGGGGGGTCGCAGATGAAATCATGGGGTGGCCTGGCCAGGCAGGGGCACCCAGGGTGAGGGGGAGATTGGGGGAATCCAGGTGGCAGCTGGAACCAGTCACAGCCAAGCAACCAGGAAGTGGAAGTGAGCTGGAGGCAGCCCCTGCCACCATCAGGGTCGGGATGTGGGCCTGCCTGGCTGGGGAGGCCGTCTCTCCCTGTGGTCTGGGAGCTGTGGTGGGCATCCAGGGAGATGCTGGCCCATGGTGCCCAGTGCAATGATGGGGCAAGACAGAGAACAATGTTGGAAATGCTAGACTCACCTCCCCTTTACATTCCGGAGTTTGGAGGTGCCTCACCTCCATTAGGCAAAGCAATGGCCTCTGGTCTGCACTTCCATGGTGACCAACAAGGCCACCAGGCCAGCTTCCTTCATATCAGACTGACTCCCTTTGCTGGCTAATGGGGGGACTCTGTAGAATTTGGGGATTCTGCCTGCATCTGGCCTAGGAATGCTGACCCTAGGGGAGGTCCAGCCTGAGTACCAGGATGCCCTGTAAAGCCAGTGCCTTGGGGCTCTTGGCAGGGACCCCAGGAGACAGCGCCAACCTCTTCCAGGCCTCGACATTCTGAAGGCCCCCCAGGCCTATGGGGCAGGGTGGGCAAGGGGTTCTGGAGGCCTCGGCAAGGCAGTCCCAACCTAGGGCTGTTTCTCAGAAGGCTCTTGAGCTGGGTGGGGACAAGTGCTACTCCCCACTGATCACCAGGATAGCTTTGTCTGCTCTCCATGCTCCCAAGAATCCCAAAGGGCCCCTCCCACAAAGGGGATTCCAGGCCTGTGTGAACATGTGTGTGTCAGGCTGACAATGTTTTAGAGAATGGAGACAGGGTGAGGGGGCAGCAGGGGCCCTAGATCAAGAGGCTCCTGTGATTTCCTTCTGCACCACCAGCCACCTGGCCCTGGCCCGTGTGGAGCCACGGTCTCAGACATCTTGGGTGACATTTCTGGTGTGAACACACAGCCATGTGTCATGTGTCACAGCACCTCTTTGCCCCCCACTCTGGGAGGGGGACCAAGTTCCCACTCACTTGTCGTTGAAATCCTCTGTGCTGAGGTTGTAAAAGAATTCGTCCATGACCTGGTAGTCATCCATGACCTTCACGATCCGCTCCTGCACGGACAGGTGGTAATGAGAGCTGCATGTGTGGGACCCCCAAAGGGGCTGAGCACTAAGGAAAGGTGGCTCTCTTCCACAGAGGGAGGACTGGGGTGAGGGAAGAGGCGCAGGATCCACGGCCAGCACTGGGCTCAGGGCTCCAAAGGCCAAGGCTGCCACACCTCCCACTGCCAGGCCCCGTCCTATACCTCCCACCCTCCTGGACTCCCAGATAGCATGGCTCTGAACCTCCACCATGCACCCAGCCTTATAACCTCCCAAGCCCCTTATCCTCTGTGTCTCCCTCTCCTCTAGCTTCCTGGCTCCTCATCTCCCAGCCGCTGTCTGTCCCCGGGCCCAGCCCCCGGTCCCCCTTATACCCATCTCACCTCTAGCCCCACCAGCTTCTCAGGGATGCCCTTCATCCACTCGCGAAGTTCAGCCAGCTCCTCGATGCTGTTGGGCTTCTCATAGATCTTGCGGCTGATACTGCGAAACTCCTCACAGATCTGGCGAGGGGCGGAGGGCACTAGGGAGGCCGTGTACCCGCCCTGTCCTTTCCTGGGGCCTGCTCCTCCTTCTTGGATCCCAGTGTCTCCTGACAGGTAACCGCCCCCACCCTATCACATCCTGCAGCTGACTTGCTGGGGAGCTGAGGCCTCCCTAGCTTCCTGCGCCCAGCCAACACATGCATGGGACTTCTAAGCCCACCGGCACACCCCCGGCTCCATGAACTGGCCCATCTTTGGGTGAGATTCCCAGGTCTTTCCAAGTCTAGGGAAAGAGATAGTAGCCCCTATTTCCTTAGACCTTCCATATGGGACAGCTCCCCTTAAACAGGCTGGGGGTCAAGGCAGATTCTTCCATTGGCCTGGGCATCTGCAGACAGCCCTCGCCCTGCCTAGGGACACCTTCCTTATTCATGGGAGCTCACCAAGGATTCGAGAGTGAATGCATGTCGGTGGCTGGGCACTTACACTGTCCACCTCCTTGTGCAGGTTCTTGGCCAGGATGTCCAGCATGGAAGCGGCCAGGGCCTTGCGCTTCTTGGACAGGCTCTGCTTGACGTTGTCGACGTTGATGTAGAAGGGCCCAATGATGATACTGCTGGGCAGCGAGTTGTCCAGGATCTCTTTTTCCTGAAGGTGGGTGAGCACCACCTCCCGTACTTCCGAGGCTGTCGGGCAATGCGTCTGGTAGTCTCTGTGGACGGTGGACACACACGAGGGGCAGAGGGTGTAAGTGGGTGGCCAGGGGTCACACCGACACCCAGACGCCCTCAGATGTACGCACGCACTTGAGGAAGGTGGCAATGTCGTTGTTGTTCAGCTCCAAATACTTTTGGTACTCCCTAGCGTAAGCCTGCAGTGGGATCATGGCCTTGCGCACAGCATTGGCTATCATGGCCCGCAGCTCCTCCACCAGTGGCTCGTGGAGCCCCACGGACTCCAGTAGGGGGTCGCCGCTGATAAAGATGTCCTCCATCACCAGCTGCAGAGCCAAAGGCAGGGGGAAGAGCTGGATGAGCCACAGGGCTCAGGCAGAGGGATTAGAGATGGGATCCGAAGCCAGAGCAGGCAGAAGTGTGGCCAATCACAGGCAGCGCGGGGAGGGCCGTGGGCAGCAGTGTGACCAATCGCAGACAGCGTGGGGAGGGTCGGAGCAGCAGCGTGACCAATCACAGACGGCGTGGTGGGAATCAAGGCAGCAGTGTGACCAATCACAGACAGCGCAGTGGGGGTCAGGGGCAGCTGTGTGGCCAGTCATAGACAGTGTGGGGAGGGTATGGAAGAGGGTTTGCTGTGGTGTCTGCCAGCACCCTGTGGACTAAGATAGGGCTGAAGTCCCCGGAGCCCCACCCAAGGGCGGTGTCTTCCTCTACCCGGGCCTGACTCGGTGCAGAGCCCAATAAAGAAGCAGACAAGGCCGCTGGGTCACTGATGGCTCTGGCTACCCAGTAAGGAAGACAAAAGGGGACTAGTTCCAGGAGCTCTTGGGCCGGGAGGAGTGAGATGTGATGTGTGGGGTGTGTGATGAGTGGGGACTTCTGGCAAGAGGTCCTGAGTGTGACAGTCAGTCTTTGTCCACATCTTAGCTGGAGAGAGAGGCAGGGAGCTGGGTGGGATCAAGAGAGTGGAATCGGGGCCAGAGCAGCTGTGGCAGGGGTGGAGAATGAGCCCGGTTCAAGTCGCAGGTCTGACACTTGGTCGCTTTGTGCCCTCTTGGGGCATGACAAAATGGGGATGCTAAGGGTTCCCAGCACAGCTTGTGATGAGGATTAAGGGAGTCCTTCAAAAACTGAAGGTCTGAGCACTCTGCTGGCCAGGCAGGAGGCCTGAAATCAAGTAGAACTGCCCTAATCCCATTGGCCTGTGGCTGGGTAGCCACAAGCAGCCAGGCCAGCAGATGCCTTGGGCCTTGAGCTGTGGCCTACCTTCTCCAGCTGGGGCACCGCATGCGTGGACAGGATGCCCTTGTCAAAGAGGTTGAGCAGAGATGTCTCAAAATTCTCCAGTGGTGTGCTGTAGTGCACCCCTGAGCTATCCAGCACCAGGTCCACAATGAAGAGGGGATTTTTCCGGGGCCTGTCGGGTGATAGGCTGACTGTGGGCAGGCGCCCAAGGAGGCCTGTGTGAAGCATATCTAGCCCTCTGCCCTCCCTGCCAGCCTGATGGTTCTCAAGCTTCTCCATGCATGAAAATTGTCTTCTCCCTCCTTCTAGAAACCTTTCTAAGTTACCGGAAAAACACAGAGCAGCCAAAGATTAATCCATCCCTGCCACTTGCCCAGAGATCCACAGGTACCAGGAAGAGGGAAGACCACCACCAGGCGGTCCTGAGGTCATCAGGGCAGGCCAGCCAGACCCTGGGTCCTTGCGGCACCCACGCTCTCCCCGGGAGGCCACCATCTTTGACTTCAGATGCCCACTACACGCCAACAACCCTCAAGCTTCCCAGCCAGTCCTCCCTGCTGCCCTCTGGATTGCCATCCATCACCCACCTGCCTTTATGGGCATCTCAAACACAGCTCCCCTCAGGGCTCGGTGCTAGCGGTGGACCACAGGAGTCAGCCTGTCTCCTCCCCTCCCCTCCTCCCACTTCCCCTCCTCCTGCTGCCAGGCCCATAGCACTGCCACTCAGGCACTACCCCAAATCTGCACCCCTCCCGAGTCCCAGTCACATCATCCTTTTTCTAGACAATGCCAGAAAACTTGGTCTGACTTGCCTTCTGCCTCACTTGTTCCCACAAATCCAGAGCTTTGTTTAATGAGGGTGTAACTCCCCTCTAATGGCTGCTGACCACACATAGAATAAATCTAGCCCCCGACTGTAACCCCAAGAGGTTCTTTGATCTGGCCTGTCCCTGTGACCTCTCCCATATTGTCCTGACCAGCCCTCCCCACTCCAGCCATAGCTGCTGGCCCTTCCACCCTTGACAGCCCTACGGTCTTCCTCCCCTCCGAGCCTCTGCCTGTGCTGGGCCTTCAGCCCAGTGCCTCCCCCTCACATCTCCTTGGCTGCTTTCCTCTCAATCTCAGGTCTTGACTCAGAGGACCCTGACCCCCTGGCAGAGTCCCCTGCCCCACCCTGGTCTGTCACAGCCCCTGCAAACTTTGGCAGTGACCATCTATTGATTCACTGGCTTGCTGCCTGTCCCCCATGAGAGCAGGAGTCCTGCCTCTCTGCTTCTGCTAGAGCCCCACCTGGTCCATCGCAAGTGCTCAAAGAATATTTCTTTTGACTGAGTAACTCAGGGACTGATGGAGAAAATGAAGGCCACCTAGAGACATGCAAGTCAGAGCTGGTGGGACAATCCCTGGCCACCAGGGCCAGGGCCAGGCTCTCCCTGCCAAGACCTGGTGGTGCTGGGCACCCTGGTCCCGGCTGCCCCATTCCCCCCACCCCTGCCTGTCTGGCCACCCAGCGCCTGCGCTCGGCCAGCCCCACCTGTAGGGGCTGTTGATGAGGTCGTCGCCCCAGACCATGTGGTCGGGGCAGTCCAGCACGCTGCAGCAGGCGTCGCTGATGAACTGCGAGAAGCTGGCCAGCGAGTCCTGCACCAGGAAGCGCAGCGTGTCCTGCAGCATGTACTTGAGCAGCTCCATGAGCTTGCGCAGTTTCGACATGAGGTACACCTCCCAGCTGGTTTCATAGAGGTTGTACCAGCCCTTGCTCATGTCCCGCAGGCTGCTCCGCATGGCCACCTTGAGCGTGCTGATCCAGCTGTCCTTCAGGAACATCTGCACCTGGAATGGCCATGGGCGGCATCAGGTGGGGCCCCCCGGGAACCTGCTGCCCACAGCCACCACACTCAGGGACCCTAGACACCAGGGTGCTGGGGCAGCCTCAGGACCCAGATGGCCAGGGAAGGACCTCCCGCAGCCCCAACTGACTGCCGAGCCCCACAACCAACACCCTCCCGTGATCCTGGGGACCAGAGCTCCTCTAGGGGAAGGAGGGCGGAGGGGCAGCAGAAGCAGGGCTTTTCCCCCAGCTAAGGGAGAGACAGAGAGATGGAGACACAGCCAATGAGCAGAGACACACACGGAGTGAAACAGGAACGGGGAGCTTTTTTCCTGGAGTACCTGGTGATGGTCTCCCACAAGGCTATACCCTTCTTCCCTCACACCCCCATCCTTAGCAGCTATGTGGAGTTCCTGTTAGCCTTTCCAGGACAAGAGGTCTGCTTCAGAAGCTGCCAGGATTGGATGGAAAGTGACCGGAAAGGGAGCCTACCCTGGGTCTCCTCTCCTCTCCTCTCTGGGATGAGCCATCCCCCTGGGCAACCCCCACCCTCCCACAAGGTCTAGGTTTAAAAACAGGAGCTCACAGCCTCACTGCTGGCCAGTCAGCTCCAAGGCTCCAGCCTGCGTGTGGCCCTCCAAGCCCCGGATGCCCACGCACCTGTGAGAAGGTCTGGGACTGAATCTGCTCGAACTCCTCCAGGCGGCTGTACTTGGAGAGGTTTGAGTGGAACAGGGACATGCCCATCACCTTGTTGCATTCAGCCCGCACCTTGCTGAGGGCCATGATGACCTCTGGCCGTGTAAGCAGGGACACAAAGGTGAAGTCTTCCTTCTGCTCCCGGAAGGGGTAGTTGGGAACACTCACCAGCCCTGCAAGGGTAGGGGCAGAGGGCAGGGTCAGATTGGCCTGGGACACACCAGGGATTAGGAGGGATCTACAGGTAGAGATGGAGAGATACAACTCCTGTCTCCTTCCAAAGAGACACCCACCCTCCAAAAGAGATATCCACCCCAGACCCCCTCTCTTCCCACAGCCTGCCGACGCAGCCCTGCAGCTTCGCAGCAAGCTGCCCACTCTGGGGTAAGTGGATCCCCTCCAGGCCCCTCTGCGTCCCTGACCCGTTTGAAGTAGATGAGAACCACAGGCCCTCTCCCCCTTCACTCCTGCCCACTCTGCACATAACCCAGCACCACGCAAAGGAGATGTGGGCACCAGGACCCTCAGAGTGCCCACTGTCCACACCCCTGACCCCAGCTTCCTGGGCACTTCCCACACGTGGCAGCTCAAAGTCTAGGAAATGAAATGCACCGGCATCAGGAGAGTTAAAGCAACGAGGGCTTGGGGGAACTCGTGTCCCTACTTGGAGATGCAGTCTGCCATGGGTCAAATGCGGCTGTACCAATGTCACCTGCCCCCTGCTGCCGAATGTCCTTCAGACCGCCAGAGCCCTTCTGTCCACTTCTGAACAGTTGCTGTCCTCTAACCCATGACCTGCTTCCTTCTGTGCTACTCAGACTACTGGATTTTATTTATGTATTTATTTTAAGAGAGGGAGATGGGGAGATGGGCAGAGGGAGAGGGAGAGAGAACATTTTAAGCAAATTCCATGCCCATGGAGCCGAATTTGGGGCTGGATCTCACGACTCAGATCATGACCTGAGCTGAGATCAGGAATCAGATGCTCAACTGACTGCACCACCCAGGTGCCCCAGAAGAGCCTTCGTGGACCTCCCCACCCCCCTCCCCCAAGCCCTAGGCAGCTGGGGAGGCAGCAGGGTAAGTGCTGGGAGTGTTGGGTTTACAGACCACCTTATAGGAAGGGCGGGAGGGCTCTGGCTAAGCAGATGGCCCTGGGGCCCGCCTTTGTCCAGCCGCCCTCACCTTGCCTGGGCACCTTCTCCTCCTCCTTCTTAGGCAGGGTCACATAGGAGAATGTGTCAGGCTTGGAGGAGACAATCTGGTCAAAGTTGATTTTGTTCATGCTGCGCTCATAGTCCAGGTTCACCTCTCTGGAGAGGCTGCTGAGGTGCTCCAGAACCCTGCCAATGGGGAAGGGGGACAGGGGAGTCACCCCCACACTGTGGGCTGGCTGGGGCCCACTCTTTTCCTGCCATCGACCGGCGGGCATGTGTTTGGGGCTTCCCCTCCAGATTCATGGGCACACCTCTCACCTGGCCCCAGCCACTAACCTCCATCACCCTTGTCCCCTGCCTCTTAAGTGTCAAACCCTCCCGCCCCGACTCTGCCTGTTTTGCTTCTCATTTCTCTGTGTCAGCCCAGCAAGGCACCCATCCCTGCCCATTCCAGTCCACTCCCCACAAAACTCAAGTTTGAGCACATCCTTCTCTTGCTAAAAACCCGTCCTGGGCCCCTGCATCCTAGGATAAGCCAAACCCCTTCTTGGGACGAGCCCCTCCCTGTTCTCCTCTCTGGTCACCTTCTTGTCCCTACCCCCAACCCAGCTCCAGCCACAGACAGCGCCCCCTGGGTTCCTGGAGGAACTCTGAGCTCTCATCTCAGAGCCTTTGCATACGCTGTTCCCTCCAGATGAGGGCAGCCTCATTTGTGCCCCAAAGTGCCTCCCTGGCTCAATGATCCTGACCGCCTGAGGGCATTTTTTCATTCATTCACTGTTGTTCCCCCAGCCAGAATCTTCTCTCCTTACTTTTTCCAACACTCAGCTCAAATGTTACCACCCCAGTGAGGCAGTCTCTTGACTGGAGATTCCCTCCACGACATCTCTATTCCCTTGTCTTGCTTTGTCTCCAGAGTATCTGCCAAAGCCCTGAATCACCTTGCTTTCTCCTTGTGTGTCTCCCTGGCCAGACTGAAAGCCCATGAGGGAGGGCAGGCCCTTCGTGGGTGTGTTCACTGCTGCGCCCCTGTGTCTGGCACAAGAGGTAGACTTGCTTGCCTGCCTGACGTCCACTTCCTCCTCATTGCATCTTCTTGCTGTTCTAGGACTCTCTCCTTTCTCACTTGACTTAGGGGACATTGACATGCCCCAGCTTGGGGTCATCTCACCTGTCTAAGCGAGTCGTGATCAGACGGATCAGACTGTTAATTGGTTCAGGAATGGGAACATGATCCAGTTAAAATCAACAACTGAAACAGCTAGAAAATCAGTCCCCCTTGTCCCATCCTCCTCAGGACAAGTTCTGCGGTCTTTTTCATGCTCCAGAGTTCCTTGTGAGAACAGAGGTTGGACTTCTAAAATGCCACCTCTGCCCAGCAGCCTGCCTCCATTACATCCTGCCGCCTCCCTTAGATGTCTCTGGGGAGGACTCTTGTCAATATATCATCTGTACAAGAATCACCCTAAACAGGCCCAGCTTCGAGGGAATCCAATCTAGGGCAGGACCCAGTGGAATCTGGACTTTGTGCTTCTGAAACTGTTGCTGCCATCCACCTGGGGATGAAGCCAGCCTCCACCAGAGACAGAGTCCTCACGCACTGAGCCAGGCATGTCCTGCATCCGATTTCTAGTCATCAGCAAAGCTGTGTGCATTTGCCTGTTATCTAAGCCAATCTGAGCTCAGCGTATTTGTTATAAAGAGCCCAAAACATTCTCAGTGATATAAAACCTGAGAAATGGGATTCTGGTCAACCAAGGGAATGGCCACATCCATGCCAACCTCCCCAGATGCTCCCGAAAGACAGAGAGAAAGAAGAAAAAAAGAAAAGGCAGGACAAACAACACTACCAAACCCAAGCCATTAGCACTCCCAGCACAAAGGAAATGCCCAAACTTCACTTTATCTTTAAGTAGAAAAACAATGGTCAGTTCCCAGCGAGCTGCAGCTCCCCCTTCTGCTGCCAGCCTGCATGGAAGATGGGGTCAGTCTGCGGAAAGAGGGGTAGCCCCAAGCTTGGTCTGAAGTCCTGTCAGAAAGAGAGAAAGTCCACCCTAACTGTGAAAACACTGACTGTGAGTCTGGGAGACTCGGAGCACTTGGACAAGGACGGGACTTCTGTGCATTCACTCGCGGTAACATTCTTTGAAAGGCTTCATGACAGAGGAGAGGGAAGGTGAAAGAAAAGGAGGGCTTTGGAGATTGAAGGGTGAAAGGAAACGAAGCAAAAGTTTAAAATTGGAGTCCTGCAAGGTAAGAAAAAACAAACAACTTGGGAAGATAACCCCTCTGCCCCGACACACGGGGATACACACACACACACACACACACACACACACACAGAGCTATCCACTTAGAAAGAGGAAAAAAATGGTTTGCTCTCCTAACAGAAGAGGGCGCTCTGGAATTAGGAATCTTGTAAATCATCCCACATCCAAGGACTGAATGGGAGAAAAGTAGACGACCCTTGCAGGACACTACAGAGAGAGAGAGAGAGAGAGAATGAATATCCACCTACCCGAACAAAATTGTCATCCAACCCTCAAATAAAAAAACAAAGACAAAGCAGGAGAAAACTAGCACAGCACTTCAAACCAAACTAAATATCTTCAAACAAGTGTTTGGGCATATGAAAAACACCTTGAATCGGAATTTCACAACCAAAAGACAGAAGTGAGCAAATAACAGGAAGAAACAAAAGCTATTTCATTGAACTCAGGGGAAAAATTGAAGAAACAAAATTATCTCTGGAATGGAGGCAAAATTAAGAGATGCATAAGGAAGAACAGAGTGAAATAAAAAATGTAATAAAGTACATTGAAGAAAGAACTGAATATAACCAAGAAAATGAAAATGAGGGGAAAAACAGAAAAAAGTGGAAGAAATGGTTAAATTAGAAATAGGTAAAGAAGAAGCAAGATATGGGGAGCCTGGGTGGCTCAGTTGGTTAAGCCACTGCTTTCAACTCAGGTCATAATCCCAGAGTCCCAGGATCAAGTCCCACATCAGGCTCCCAGCTCTGTGGGGAGTCTGCTTCTCCCTCTGACCTTCTCCCCTCTCATGTTCTCTCTCTCTCTCTCTCTTAAATAAAATTTAAAGAAAAAAAAAAAGAAGAAGAAACAAGATAGATGATAGATGAGATAGAGAAATATAAGGGAATCTGATAAAGAAAAACAGGGAAATGGAACAGAACAAATATTTAAAACTATAATCCAAGAAAAATTATAGAAATAAAGAATATCTCAATTTATGTTTTTAAAAGGCCCATTTGGTATTTATGAAAACTGACCTAGAATGATCATACTCTAGTATGACATAAAACTGACTGCAGGGGAGGAAAGACCAATCCTCTTTTCTTATACTCTTCTAGGTTCTTGGCTGAGGCTCTGTAACAAAGACAGATTAGCAAGAGAACAGCTTACAAATTTATGTTTCCCTTGACATAGGAGCCTTCGTATGAGACATACTCTAGTAAAATGATTAGACTTTAAAGATTAAAAACAAATTTAAAAAAAACCAAGGCCCCCAAGCCAAAAAAAAAAAAAATCAACTGATTTATTTTTATTTTTTATCAAGGGAAAATCAAGGGAAGGGGAGTTAGATTGGCACCGGGCTTCTCAAGATCAACATTCAAAGCAAGGCAACAAAAGAGCACCATTAAAAACAAAACAAACAAAAAAAAAAAAAAAAAAAAAACTCAAGAAATAACAGTGTGAAACAAGAATTTTATATTGAATCAAGTTGTCTGTCAAGTTTTAAACATGCAAGAATTCTAGGAACAATATACTCTTGAGCCCTTGGTGAGGAATCTACTAGAAGAAGAGCTTCACCCAACCAAGAGATTGATGGGATTCAGGACACACTTCCCCAAAATGGCACCTTCGCATACTGAATGTTTTAAACTGAAGGAATTTGAGACACGGCTTCCCTGAAGCAGGTCATAAGATCCTCAGGAGAGACGTGTCCTCCTTATACAGAGAGGAAAGGGCATCCTTAGCTCCAAGATGGAATGACACCAAGAAGAATCCCAGTGAAGAGGTCTCACTGTTTTCCTCAGTTTACTACCCTTAGCTCATATCCTTCTGTCTTGCCACAGTTCCCACAGCCTTCCATCCTTCATCAAACCTAGCGTAGGTTTAATCTGTTCAGATCTTCATTTCCTTACAAAAGTTCCTATGTCAAGGGAGACATAAATTTATAAGCTCTTCTCTTGCTACTCCTTCTTTATTACAGAGCCTCAGCCAAGAACCTAGAAGAGTATAAGAAAAGAGGATTGTTCTTTCCTCCCCTGCAAGATGATAGGAGAAACTTCAGGAAAAAAGTCTGGTATACACAGTCAACTTAATTGTAGATTTAAGATTAAAACAAAGATGGGGCGCCAGCTGGTTCAGTCGGTGGAGTGCACAATTCTTGATATCAGGATTGTGAGTTCAAGCCCCATGTTGGGCATAGAGCATCTAATCAATCAATCACTAAAATTTACTTTAAAAAAATAAAAATAAAACAAAGAGAGGAGAATGAAGAATATTACATTAAAACAGTAAGGAGAAAAAAGCAACTAAAAATGGGAGGAGGGGGCGTCTGAGTGGCTCAGGAGGTTGAGCCACTGACTCTTGGTTTCGGCTCAGGTCATGATTTGGGTTGGGGGGTGGGCTCCTCGGATTGAGCCCCGCAAAAGGCTCTGTGCTCAGCAGGGAGGCTGCTTCTCTCCCTCTTCCTGTTCTTTGGCCCCTCCCCCTGCTCGTGCTCTCTAAAATAATTAAATCATTTTTTTTTTTAATGGGAGGAGAAAGGGATGAGGAAAGTAGAATAAAGTCAGGATTATTACAAAGGACATCAAAGGGAGTAGAAGGATAACACTAAAAATGGACAAAGCAGATATTAACAGGTTAAATAAGAAAGCAGGGGACATGGGGCACTATAAAAGGCTTAACTACAAAAGAAACCTCTAAAATAGGGTACAAAACTGCCCAAATGCTGAAAGAAATTTTAAAAAGTGAGGGGTACCTGGCTGGCTCAGTTGGAAGATCATGGGACTCTTAATCTCGGGGTTGTGAGTTCCAGCCCCACGTTGGGGGGAGAGATTATTTAAAAATAAAATCTTTTTTAAAAAAAGAAAGTAATGGAACGCCTAGGTGGCTCAGCCATTAGGCATCTGCCTCCAACTCAGGTCATGGTCCCAGGGTCCTGGGATCAAGCCCTGCATCAGGATCCCTTGCTCCGTGGGGAGCCTGCTTCTCCCTCTCCCTCTGCCTGCTTCTCCCTCTGCTTGTGCTCTCTCTTTCTCTCTCTCTGCCAAATAAATAAATAAAATATTTAAAAATAATAATAAAGAAATTAAAAAGTCAAAGAAAAAAGAAACTACATCACATAAAGAAGGAAACAATTGAGATCAAACATAGCAGCTCTATCCATAAATATGAATGGGTTTAACTCACTTATTACAAGAAAAAGATTTTTAATTTGACTCATAAAGTAAGACCTGAGTATATGCTGATAAAAGAGGCCTCTCTAAAACAAATTAACTCAGAAAGAATAAAAAATGGAGGGATGGGCAAAAATATATCAGGAAAATGGAAACAACAAAAGTCAGGTTACAATTCTGGCATCAAACAAAGTAAAATTCTGGTCAAAAAGACTTTGACCTGATCAAGAACACATTTTAATGCTAAAAGCTGCAATTAATAATGATAATATAACACACTCTTCTCTGTGGACAAAAATAAGTAAAGATATCTTAGAAGTAAATAACATAAAAAGATAGACTTTTCTGGAATACATGTATATATAAAACTCTTATACCCTAACTATGGGGATATACCTCTTCTCACGTGCAAAACAGAACATTCAGCAAAAAACTGATTATATATTAGGTCACAGAGAAAACATCAGCAAGTTCTATAGAATAGAAATGTTATAAATAACATTCTCTGATCTCAATGTGATAAAAATAGCAATTATTAACAACAAATTTTAACAAGTCCTTCTCATATGCAAAACTGTAAAACCTGACATTAAACTATTCTTTAAAGAAATGAGAAATACAAATCAGATTTTTGGAATAAAAAAAAGTGAAATACTACATATCAGAACCTGTGGACTATTTTTAAATAGGTTACCAGAAGAAATTTCATTAGCCTTAAACATATTTATCAATAAGAATGTAAATAAGTGGGGGTGCCTGGGTGGCTCAGTGGGTTAAAGCCTCTGCCTTAACCTCAGGTCATGATCTTAGGGTCCTGGGATCGAGCCCCGCATCGGGCTCTCTGCTCAGCAGGGAGCTTGCTTCCCCCTCTCTCTCTGCCTGCCTCTCTTCCTACTTGGGATCTCTCTCTGTCAAATAAATAAATTTTAAAAAATCTTTTGAAAAAAGAATGTAAATAAATGAATTAAATCTTATAATATAAATTCCTATAAATAAAATATAAATTCCTATAAATATAACGAATATAAGCCAAAAGAAGGCCACAAGAAGGGTAATAATAAAAAGTGGACTGGGTGGCTCAGTCAGTTAAGCATGTCAGTGTCACTTCAGCCCAGGTCATGATCTCAGGGCCCTGGGATCCAGCTTGGGTCATGCTCCACACTCAGCAGGGAGTCTGCTTGTCCCTCAGTCTTCTTCCATCTTACTCTCTCTCTCTCAAATAAATAAATAAAATCTTAAAAAGAAAAAGTAGAAATGAATGAGGTAGATGCAGAAAACAGTCAAATTAATAAATCCAACTTTTAAAAAACACAGCAAGCAAATCACTAAGTAACGTAATTAAGCAAAAAAAAGGAAGAGAGTATGACTCTACAAAATAAGATGAGACATCAACATCAAAACAGAAAAAAAATTTTAGGGGTGCCTGGGTGGCTCAGTGGGTTAAAGCCTCTGCCTTCGGCTCAGGTCATGATCCCAGAGTCCTGGGATCGAGCCCCATGTGGGGCTCTCTGCTCCAGAGGGAGCCTGCTTCCTCCCCTCTCTCTCTGTCTGCCTCTCTGCCTACTTGTGATCTCTCTCTCTCTCTGTCAAATAAATAAAATTTTTTAAAAAGTTAAAAAAAATTTTTAAATCATGAGACCACCTATCAAAAGACTACGCAAATATATTGTAAAACCTAGAAAACATGGATCATTTTTTAACAAAATATATATGACAAAATATATAAAAATATATAAAATATATATAATATAAATATAAAAATTATAAAATATATATGATATATTATATATATAAATATATATAACAAAATATATAAAAATTGACCCCCCAAATTGGAAATACAAAGCTTAACTGGACCAATTCCTGTAGAAATGAAGTTATAAAGGAACTATCCCCCCTAAAAGCACCATGTCCACATGGTTTCAGAAGGGAATAACCAGATAACCTCAATACAATAAAAATTGTTCCAGAGTACTGAAAAAATTAAGGAAAATACCAATATTCTTCTTATGAAGCAAGCATAATTTGCTTCAAACTTGATAATGACAGTACAAAAAAATTCTGTAATTTTATAAACATTATTTATATCGATGCAAAAGTTCTAGGCAGCATACTAACCAACAGAACCCAATACCACATTAAAAAAAAATGATACACCATGGCCA
This sequence comes from Mustela erminea, assembly GCF_009829155.1. Lineage (NCBI taxonomy): Eukaryota > Metazoa > Chordata > Mammalia > Carnivora > Mustelidae > Mustela > Mustela erminea. The sequence continues at coordinate 21,642,608 of NC_045614.1, read as the reverse complement.
GGTAGAATTTATTAAAGGAATCCAAGGTTGTTTCAATACTAGAAAATCAATTAATATAAGGAGGGGCGCCTGGGTGGCTCAGTGGGTTAATAAGCCTCAGGGTCTTGGGATCGAGCCCCACATCAGGCTCTCTGCTTGGCAGGGAGCCTGCTTCCCCCTCTCTCTCTGCCTGCCTCTCTGCCTGCTTGTGATCTCTCTCTCTCTGTCAAATAAACAAATAAAATCTTAAAAAATATTTTTTAAATAAAATAAAATAAAAACAGATCTAAGGAGACAAATCATGATTATCTTCATAAGTAGTTTAAAAGCCTGTGACAAATAAACACTTGAGAAAACAGAAGTTTCAATGGATATGTTATTAAATAAAGTCCTAAAGCTAGCATTTTCTTAAGGGGGAAACTTACTAGAGGTACTCCCACTAATATTATGAACAAGGTGAGGATCCACCATCTCCACTACTGTTCAATATTGTACTGGAGGTATTAGAAAATGCAATTAGGCAAGAGAAAGTGATTAGAGGAATAAGAATTGGAAAAGAATAAGCAAAACTATCTCTATTTACAGTGACTGTATACTTAGAAAGCCCTGGAGAATCAATGATAAAACACATTCAAACAATTCAGTAAGGATTGTTTGTAATGGGATATAAAATTAGCATACACAAATCAGTAACAGTAATAGAGAAAATCCCATTTATAATAGTAACAAAGAAGACAAAATACTTAATATGCAAAACCTATGTGAGAAAAAGATAAAGCATTCTTAAAGACACAAAAGTAGTCTTGAACAAATGAATGAACATTCTTTGTTCTTGGATAGGACAGTTCAAGATCCTAAAGATATCAGCTGTACCTAAGTTAATTTAAAAATATAATGCAGGGGCACCTGGGTGGCTCAGTGGGTTAAAGCCTCTGCCTTCGCCTCAGGTCATAGTCTCAGGGTCCTGGGATCAAGCCCTACATTGGGCTCTCCGCTCAGCAGGGAGCCTGCTTCCTCCTCTCTCTCTGCCTGCCTCTCTGCCTACTTGTGATCTCTCTCTGTGTGTCAAATAAATAAATAAAATCTTTAAAAATAAATAAATAAAAATAAAAATATAATGCAATTCCATTAAAAATACAAAGGGCTTTTGTTTTGTTTTGTTGGTTTTTTTTTAAGAGAGAGATACTGCAAGCTTTGGGAGGGGCAGAGGGAGAGAGAGAGAATTCCAAGCAGGCCTCACTCTTAATGTGGAGCTTGACTTGGGACTCGATCCCCCCTGAGCCAAAATCAAGAGTCAGATGTCCAATCAACTGAGCCACTCAGGCACCCCCAAAATACAAAGTGTTTTTAAGATAGAACTAGAGGACTTGACACAATGCTCATGGGGAAATAAGCATGCAAATTCCTATCAAAATTCCAGCAATGAGAAAATCCCAACAACACTTTTTGCGAAAATAGAAAAATCCATCCTAGAAGTCATTGGAATCTCAGGAGACCCAAATAACCAAAACAATCTTGAAAAAGAACAAAGTGGGAGGTTTCACACTTTCTGATTCCAGAACTTAATGTAAAGCTGCAGTAATCAAAACAGTGTGGTACTGGCAGAAAGATATATAGACCAAAGGAAGGGAACAAAGAGTCCAGAAATAAACTCTCAAATATATATGGGTCAAACGATTTTCAACAAGGATGCCAAGACCATTCAATGGGGGAAAGAATGGTCTTTTCAACATACTGTGCTAGGAAAACTGCAGAAGAATATGCAGAAGAATAAAACTGGACCCTTAGCTAATCCCATTTACAAAAATTAACTCAAAATGGATCAAAGAACCTCATGTAAGAGTTAAAACTATAAAACTCTTAGAACAGATGGGGAAAAGCTTCATGACAGTAGATTTGGAAATGATCTCCTAACTATGACACTGAAGGCACAGGCAACAAAGGAAAAAAAATTAGAATTCATCAATGTGAAAAACCTGGTGTCCTAGTAATATAAAGGACACTATCAACAGAATAAAAAGGCAAACCAGGAGATGGGAGAAAGTACCACATAGCTGATGAGGGACTGATATCCAGAATATATGGAGAACTCATAAAACTCAACAACAAAGACCGAACAGCCGGATTCAAATATGGGCAAAGAATTTTAATAGACATTTCTCCAAAGAAGGACCTACTAATGGCCAATAAGCACATGAAAAGATGCCAACATCACTAAGCATTAGCGAAGTGCAAATACAAACCACAATGAAATACCACGGCATGTCCATCAGGATGACCATGGTAAAGGAAACAATGAAAAGAAATGTTGGCGAGGATGTGAAGAAGTTAGAACCCTGGAGCCCCACCGGTGGGAATATGCATTAGGGCGCCACCTAAGGCAGCTGGATGATGGCATCTCCAAAATTCCAAACAGGGTTTCGCAGATGCCAATGACGCCACCGGAGCTGTCCTGTGCTACCCTACCATGATGTTCTTAGACATTTGCCATCAACACGAGCCTTTGGGCCATGTATCTTTCGAGCCATTTGCAAAGTTCTAAAGAGAGCCAAAAACTTTTCTGCTCTGAGCATAGAGTGAAAGGATTTGGTTATAAAGTTTCCCGCTGTCACAGAATTATTCTAGGGTTCATGTGCCAAGGCGATGATGGCTTCCCATGCCATAATGACACTGGCGGCAGGTCCAGCCAGAGGGAGAAATCTGATGATGGGAATTTCAGCCTGAAGCACATGGGTCCTGGCATCTTGTCCATGGCAAATGCAGGACCCAACACGAATGTTCCTAGTGTTTCATCTGCATGACAAGGCTGTGTTTGGGGGGCAAGCATGTGGTCTTTGGCCAGGTGAAAGAGGGCAGAGGACCATGGAAACCATTGGGTGCTTTGGGTCCAGGAATGGCAAGAGCAGTTCCCCGTTCACCGTTACTGACTGTGGACAAACTCTAATAACTGTAATGTGTGTTTTATCTTAACCACCAGACGGTTCCTTCTCCCATCTGTTCATAATGGCCTACAATCTGTGCTTTCACTGTAGTTCTTTGGGTTCCATATTTTCCGTACCCCTCTCCAAGTCTAGATGGATTGCAAAGTTAAGTTTATGATTATGAAATAAAAACTAAACAACAACAAATAAAATTACCATATGACCTAACAACTCTACTTCCAGGTGTATGCCTGAAAGAATAGAAAGCGGGGACACGAAGAGAGATTTGTACACCCGTGTTCACAGTAGCCAAAATATGGCCGCAGCCCAAGTGTCCATCCCCAGATGAGCAGATAAACAAGATGCGGTATGTGCACACAATGGGCTAGTACAAGGAAAAAGAGGAAGTAAACTCCCACTCCTGTTACAACAGGCACGAACCTAAAAGACATTATACTCAGTGAAATAAGCCAGACACTAAAGGAAAAGCCTGTATGATTGCCCTCATACTTAGAGGAGTCAAATTCACAGAGACACAGAGTAGAATGGTGGTTGCCCCAGGCTGGGCGGAAATGGGAGTGGGGAATTATTGTTTAATGAGTACAGAGTTTCACAAAGTTCTGTGGATGGACAGTAGGGATGGTTGCACAACAGTGTGAAGTGCGTTTAACTTCCCTAAGCTGTGAACTTAAAAACAGTTAAAATAGTAAATTTTGGATCCATGCCACACACTATACATCAAGACGGAACAAGGATAGGAAACCATACAAGTACAGGAAGAAACCCTCAGTATGGAGAAGGGCCCTCAAACTATGACTCAAAACCCAGAGGTAATGGGAGAAATGATTAATAACATTATCTAGATAAATATTTTTAAAGTTATATTGCAAACATTACCATAAGCAAAGTCAAACTACAACTGACAAACCAGGAGAAAAAAGTTACAACACGAATCACAGATGAAGGACCAGTATCACTAATATATAAAGAACACTTAAAATCAGAGGGAGAAAAAAAAGCTCAAGAGCCTGGCTGGGGAGGGGGGCGGTGGGATGGGCAAAAGACATGAATAGGTGAGTTTCAAAAATATATTAAACTTACCCTTAATTGTATGAAAAGATGGAAAAAATGTTCAGCCTCACTTATAACAGTTCAGTCTTACTTACCTTGCTCCCTTACTTATCTTCCAGACTGGCAAAAGATCACATAGCATGACAACACACCCTTGGCAAGGCTGTGGGGGAACAGGCATTCACACGCTGCTGCAAATGGCACAACCCCCACGGAAGGAAATTTGGGGATAGCTAACCAAACTATAGATGTGCCTATCTTTTGCCTTAGCAATCCTGCTTCTCGGCTACCTGAAAGCTACCCCTCCATCACTACGGACATAGAAGGCACAAGGTTATTCGCTGTAGCACTGTCTGATTGCAACATCCTGGAAATGACCTAAATGCCTATATGATAGAGAACGGTCGAATAAGCCACAGTAAGCAAGGGTACATTCACACACTGGACTGCTGTACAGCTGTGAAAAAGAAGGAAGGAAATCCCAATGAGTTCTCAAGGATTGATTTCCAGGACGTACTAGAAGTGAGAAAGGTAACATGCAAAAAGATACCCATAGCGAGCCGCTCTCCGAGTAGGAAGGAAGGCGGTCTAAGAATACATATGCGTCTGCTCATTTGTGCAGAAAGAAATACAGAATGGACATAGCAGAAGCTCATGACAGGGTGGAAAGTGGGAGACCTAGAGAGGATAGAATGAATGGGGATGGCGAGGGACCGATCTGAGGATATCTTAATGAATACTGTTTGTCAGCGAGAGAAACAGATATAAAGAAAACTTCCACGAAATACATAAAACAAATGGACCACCCTGTATTTCATCAAATGAATATATCCCATTGAAGGCATGGGAAGAACTAAAGCAAATTAACTTCTGAATGCCCCCCAGGGTGAAGAGAAAAAGAACACTACATGTGTATCAAGTTCTGCTTAGTAAGGTTTTTCTTCTAAAGAGTATGAATTAGCAATTTGAAACTACTTTCTGTGCATTCTGGGACTGAACAAATATACTAGGAACAACGAATGGGAGCTGGTTTTCTTCTGCGGAGAGAAGTAACAAGTGAGAATGAGAATTAGGGGCAGTTTTAAGGTATCGCTATAGAACCCATGGTTTTTAACAGATAAATCAATAGACAGAAATAGACATGGGTGTGTGTGGAGGTTATACATAATAACAATGTAATATAATGTCATAATATATATATGCCCCAGATTTGTCTGGTCTAAGAACCTCAAAGCAATGATTTTCCAGTAGCAATGGGAGAATATCTAGTACCCAGATCTTGGCTTGTACATATCATTCCCCACTGAAAAGAACCAGGGCTCCTTGGAGAAATAGCTGATTTCAAGGCTGGGGTCTGGAGAAGGACAAGATGAGCCCAAAACTTCTTGCTGTGCCCAAAAGTATAGACACGCTCGAAGACCAACAGGAACACATCAGGACACAGAAATGAGCTTGAAGAGGTTCCCTCTGGCCCAATCTGGGGCTATTTGGGCATCAAAATATAAAATAGTAGCAACAGGGGGTGCCTGGGTGGCTCAGTGGGTTAAAGCCTCTGCCTTCAGCTCAGGTCATGATCTCAGGGCCCTGGGATCGAGTCCCACATTGGGCTCTCTGCTCAGCAGGGAGCCTGCTCCCCACCCCCTGCCTGCCTGTCTGCCTACTTGTGATCTCTGTCTATAAATAAATAAATAAAATCTTTAAAAAAAAATAGTAGCAACAGATTATAACCCTTCAAATAAAATAAGAATTCCTGGGTCTGTATTGATAATGAGAGATCTGGAGATGAACAAGACACCAGTTAGAGCCCAAAAGTCCGCAGTGCGGTGGGAGAGATGGCCCACAGATGAGCTCCAGGAGGAAGTGATGTTTGAGGATGGGGGTAGGGGTGGGGAAGGGTCTGGTGGGGACTCACGAGGGCCCTTTGCGCATCCGGGGTGTGCTCATGGCCCACTGCTTGATCTTGCTCAGGCTCTGCTCACTGATGAGCTGGTGGCCCTCGGAGGGCATGCAGTCCACGTACAGATTGTACAGCAGCAGAGCCTCTGTGTTCTTGCGCAGGGCATTGGCCTGGACCACACGCTGTGTGAACACGTGTGGGTCCTCGGCGCAGAAGAGCAGCTGGATCCGGGGCACCCAGTACTGGCATGTGAGGAGGGGGGGCCTTCCTGGGGCCAGGGGAGGAGAAGGGGACACAGAACACGATCAGACTCTCTGGGTTGCAACACTAGGCTCCAGCCTGGCTCTGTGATTGAGGCGTGGTGGCCCTGAGCAAGTGGTCTCCCCTTTCTGACACACTGTCACATCTGTAGAATGGGCACACTCCGTGGGTCGGCCTGCCTCACAGTTTGCCATGGTTGGATGTGAAAGTGCTCTGTCATCTGCAAAGAGCTGTGCACAGACGAAGAGTCCCCTGGGGTGGCTGCCCATGTCCCCATCCATCACTGCCACGTGGTGCGGGAGCGGGGGGTGGCACAAACATCACTGATCGATGGGCCTCAGACGCCTTTTTGGCAGTGTGTTGGGAGTGGTCCTGTCAGCGGCTCAGAGTGGGCCCATCAGATAATGGCAATCTGCCCTTCCTGGGGTCTCTGAGTGATGTGTCCTGGGGTTTTCACAGGTCAGGGGACAGACAGCCGCAGGACACACAGAGCAAGGGAGAATTCAGCCTGATGGGGCTCTGTTGGGGGGTGGGGGTTGGCCTCAGTCACGGGCCTATGTGGGGGGTCTGCAAGGGGCGGGCAGAGAGCTCCCACCTTCAGCGGTGACCCCTCCGTTCAGGATGGGCTTCCCACTCTCATCTCGCACCAAGCCGTTCTGGTCTGTCTTGTGTACCAGGTACAGCTTCTTCTCCTTGTCATAATCCAGGACGCCAACACTGCACCATTCATACTTGAGCTTCGGACTCTTGGGGTCCTCTGAAACAGGAGGCGAATCTGCCAGTGCTCTCTGCCCCAGGGTCGGCAGGGGCCTCTGAGTGTGGGCAGCAGGTGCTGGGAATGAGTCTCAGTGGCTACTAGTCTGGCCTCCCTCTCTGTAGGATGGACTGCCTCTAGCTCCAGCAAAGCAAGGCCCCTGTTTCCCCCAGCTGAGCTGGCCTCTGGGGGACCCCTGGTGAGGAGGAGCCAGAAGGACCAGGCTTCTCTGTCCTTGTGCTCTGTATGACCCCTTCATGGCCGACAGAGACAGGCCAGTGGGGCTGGGACGCGAGGCAAGAGAGCCCCAGGCACAGAGAGACCTGTTGAGGATGTAGTTGTAAAACTCCTCGAGTCTGAACTGGACCCCTTCAAGGTGACCAAAGCCAGAGTGAACCCCTTTCTGTGGGCTGCACATGGTAGTTGAGCCCCTAGGCCCCTCATATCAGGATAGGTCAGGGCAAAGTAGATGATGACCGCCCAGCAGTGGCCCCAAGCGGGCCTCACGGTCTGTTGGTCAGGATGGGCTTCCCTCCTACTTCCTCCGCTGAAAGCCTTTGCCCTATTCTTCAGCTCATCTCCTGCCACTACCAGCCCTACACATTTCTCTCCAGCCATACTGCATGTCAGGCTGTTCCTGTGACTTTGGAGCTTACTCCTGCCTCGGGGCCCTTGCACTGGCTATCATCTCTGCCTGGAATAGTCTTGGCTCAGGTCACCTTATCGCTGGCTTGTTCCTTGCTCAAATGGCTTCTCCTTGGAGAAACCATCTCTGTCTACAAGAGCACTTTTGCCCTGGGAACTCTCTGACTTGATACCCTGTTTGTGTCACTCACAGAGTCTAAAGCCACACCATGTATGCATCCTATCCTGGTGCTGGTTGGCCTCCTCACATTAGAGGCAGCTCGCCAAGGGCAGATGTGACCTTATCTGTGTTGGTCACAGCTGTGTCTCTGTACCTAGAACGGAAACTGGAATATAGTAGGTGCTCTGTATACTTTTGTGGAAAGAAGACGCACGTGGCACGGTGCCTAGCAGAAGTGCCTTAATATAAACTGATGGGTCCTACACACTGGGTTGACGAAAAACGGCTGGAAAGCTGGGTAAAGGAGCTTGCTGTGGTAAACTCGCTGGCTTTGCTTGTTTTGCTTTTCCCATCACTCCCCTTCCTATATGCTTTTTTTTTTTTTTGAAAAGGCTGACCTGTCTTGGCTCAGCTTAGAGAAAAAGATGTCACAAGAAACCCCAGGCAGAACACAAGAGGTCTCTAGCAGAATCGCTTCCTGCCAGCCCCTCAAGAAACCCCAGGCAGAACACAAGAGGTCTCTAGCAGAATCGCTTCCTGCCAGCCCCTCCTCCCACCGGCGGGGCTGCCTTTGGCTGAGCTTGGGCGAAGGGGTGTGGCCTGTGTGTAGGAGGGACCGGCAGAAACACTTGAGGAGGCTGGTACTCAGTGCATTTAAGGTTAATGCAGCCCCACACCTTCTGGTTTTATCACCAGAAATTGGAGATCTGGGAACAATTGAGTTAAATTATTTTTGTAATTAAGTCCAAAGTAAAGGGAACATTCTGGGTTTCTTGTCTAGTTCAGAGAAATTGATTCTAGCATTAACATGTTTTTAAATCGAAACATAAATTTACAGCTTGCTCAATGGACTTGCTGGTGGGGGGACCCCTGGAGGCTGAGCAGTCTTAAAACCAGCCAGCATGGCTCTCAGTCCTGGAGGCAGCCCACCAGAGCCCTACTCCCCACCCCAAAGCAGTGTGTCTGCCCACGGGTGCAGGGAGCAGAGGTGGCCCTCAGCCCTGCAGAGGGGGACAGCTACCGCCAACATCCTGCCTCCTAACCTGGATCTTCCTGGGATGCCCACACGGAGACCAGCCACGCAGGTCAGGTGGCAGCCAAGGACCACCACCCCCCCCACCCCCCGCCGCTTGTTCCCTCCAGCAGCAAACACAGCCGCAGACACAGACAAGGCAGAGATCTGCATGGACACATGTGTGGGGGGGTGGTAGTGGCAGAAGTATGAGTGTGTGCCGTGAAAACGGGTATGTGAGCGTGGGGAGCTGGCGTGTGAGGACGATGCTGGGGGCTTGTGAATGAGTGTTTGCAAGCAGACGGGTGAGCATGAGGGAGTGTGCTGTCCACCCTGTGGTGAGAGCGGAGAGGCCACAGGGACAGCTGGAGCTGTGGTGATTTCTGGGTGGCAGGATGGAAAGTCTTCACGTATGCCCCTTATGCACATTTGAACGTTTCCAACAAGACTGCGTATTTTTTTTTTTATCACCAGTAAATCAAAGATTTAAAAAAAAAAATACTAGACACCATCCAGCTGTCCCTTCCCCAGCCCTCCCACGATGTCATCCTTGGTCCTTCTATTTCATGCCTCTGTATGGCCTGCCCCTTAGTCTGCATCCCAGCTGGGAGGCCTCAAAGTGGGTGGGCTTTCACCTCCCATGGCCCCCAGCCCCCAGGGCAGCCCAGGAGTCCATGGCCGGACTGCTGCCCGTCAGGGATGCTGCAGACTGGGAGCCTTCCCTCCCAGCCCCACCGGCCCTGCTCACCGTGCCCCAGGATGTCATCAGTGGGCAGGAGGGCTTTTCCAGGGACGGGTTTCCTGACCTGAGACCCCGGCTCCAAGCCCATGTTGATCCACTCGCTGGGAGTGCGGCAATCAAACTCTTCATTGTCAAACACCTGGAAGAAACGGGCAGAGGGTGGGGACAGAGAGCTCACCCCTAGCAGGGCCAAATGGACGGGGTGTACCAGAGGATGGGGGAGGGTGAAGGCTGGGCTCCTCTGGGCCTCCACCCCAGCCCTCTGTGGAAACTAGGCTCACCTTCAGCGGGAGATAGACGGGGAAGAGCGGGTCATGGCCCTGCTCGATGGTCTGGGGGTTTTGGGGATCTGGATGCCTGGGCATGAGCATGTTGGAGTCGATGCCCTCATTAGCCAGTAACTGGTTGATGTCCAGACTCAGGTACAGCCGCTTCCTCCTGGCCGAGGGGGACGAGGGGATCTCATGTGAGGTGGCTTCACAGGCACCAGCAAGGACCCACAGGGTGGGAGGGGAGGATAGGAGTGTGGCCCAGGGACACCTGCGGGCCCCCCACCCCTGCTGGAACTCATCAGGAAGTGGTGTCGGGAGTGGGGCTGGTGTCCTGGGCCCCAGTTGCCCTCTGTCCTGCCTGGCAATTCCACTGTTTTGACTCAAAGGCCACCCTCCCCATTTCCACAGCAAGGAAGGCAGTGTGTTCCTATCAAGAAACCAAAGGGCTAGAAGGTTTGCACAGAGACCCGTTTTCATAACCTCTGCTATGAGGATGGTCACCTAGTTGCCTGCTGTCCCTCGCCCCCTTGAGTTGGGTGGATGCCCCCTCCCAGAGGACCAGCCTGCCCGCTGCCAACTCAGCCATACCTCTCGATCTCAATCTTGCGGGGACACTGGCCTGGCAGCACCAGGAAAGGCACCTGCACCTTGGGCTCATAGGCCTGCGGCGGGAAGTCAGTCTGAGTGAGCATCTGGGTGGTGGACCCAATATGCTGCTGCTCCAGGTAATCGTCAAAGTCCTCAGGAATCTCAAAGGTTCTGACTGCAGGCAGAGGCACAGACGGGAATGGCAGGGGTTTGGGCCAGGGCCCAATACTCCCCAAGGCGAAGTACTAGGGACCAGGCATGCATGCTTTGGGGCCAGGGAAGCTCAGAGCTTGTCTGTGGCTGGCAGTGGTGAGGAGAAGGGAGATTTGGCACCAAGCGCCCAAGAGAGTGCAAACCTGGAGGACAAGGGCCTCTGGAAAGGCCTCCTGCTCTCCGTGTCCAGAGCCAGCATGTTCAGTCATCTCTTCCCCACACCCCTCATCCCCAACACTGGTGGCCCTTGTGCAAGCCGGATGCTGAATCCAATGACCAATGGGGATTATAACTGGACAGGAAGGCAAAGTGGTAGCTCCCTGACGCCCCTACTCCAGAGGCCCCAGGTATAGCAATGGTCAATGCTATTCAACCCCCAGGAGCATTTCCAAAGTCAAGGCATTCTGGATACGGTATGAGCGGGTAGCGCCATCACCCTGGCCCTGTAGGACATTCAGAGCACAAAATGGCCACCCATACTTAGACAACCAGGGCAGCTGGTGGGGAGAGACCCATCGGTAGGGTGACCATTCCAGTCTGCCTGGAACTTAGGGATTCCCGGGACTTGGGATGTTAAGAGTAAAGGAAAGTCCCGAGAAGTGGGGAAAGGGGGTATGGGAATATGCTCTGGGAGATGAGTCACCTTTCCCAGGAGCCGGGGAGGCTCACAGAAGCTCAGTGATGGCCCCCATCCAATCTCCTGGGAGGCCCTGGTGACCCCCGCCTTGGGCCACACCACCTCTCCAGAGACAAGAGGTAATCACACTTCAGGACAGCCCACCTTGGGATTAGCCGCTGGGGCTCCATAGAAGACTTGAGAGACTCAGCAGAGGCCACCGGTCCTCAGCTGAAGTCTGCTCTCCTCCCAAGTTGTCAGGTGCTCAAGTAACCTCACAGTACCAAAAAGGCATGGCTAATCATGTTTTTGAGCCTGTGGGTCCACGACACCATTCCCCTCCCAGGATCATGGGCTTCTGGGCCCAGCCCTGAATCCCAGGGGCCAAGGAGGAGGCAGGGTGAAGACAACCAAGCCTGGCCTTCAGCTGTGCCCGTGAGTCCCAGACAGGCTTCTCAAGTCCTCCCCTTGGCCTTCCAGCCACAGAGTGGACTTCTATGGCCTGGAAGCCACCATCCTGTGGCCTTCTGGGGGACTGCTTTTCCTCAGGCAGGTGGGGGTGCAGAGCCGCCGAGCAACCCCACTCCACTCTCCCATGGATGGTGGGAGCCACACACAGCCTTTAGATCTGTGCTCTGTAAGCATTTCTGAGCCCCAGTTGTCTGGGAGACTATAGAGCACAATAGCCCGGATCCTCAGCTCACTGCACAAATGCACATACACGTGCTGTTTCCTGGGCCACTTCTGGGGCTTCCCAGATCCCACAAGGCTCAGGGGCACCGAGAGGACTAATCTGGGAGATGCCGGCAAAAGAGTCAAGCCGCTCCCAGAGCTTGGGAGCGATTGAAGGGGCCTGATTGAAGGGGTTATCCCGTCTGCCAGCCAGGTGGGAGGGTCCCCAGCCAGTTCCTCTCTGCCACTCAGGGCCCCAACCAGCTTGCTGCCTCTCCTGTGGAGACGGCCCCACACCCCACAGTCCTGTCCCAGACCTTACAAGACTCAGTGCATAGCCTCGGAGGAAGGAGAGTCACCCTTTGCCCCTTCAGCAGAGATCTCCTATGCTAGGTCCTGCTCTAGGTGCTGGTGTCCCTGCGAGGACCACTCAGACACGGCCCTGGCCTCCTCCAAGCTCATGCTCCAGGGGAGGGAGAAAACAGAATTTACACAAGTAAACACCCTAGTGTCTTCAGCCAGGCAGAGAACGGATGCTCTGGCCCTGAGCAGCTCAGCCACCGTGGAGCCCTCGTCACAGCTCTGCTAAGAGGAACAGAAAGCTGTGCTTCACTGAGCACTAACCATTAGCTTGGTCCTCACAAAGCACCTTATGTCTTGTTACCCCCATTTTACAGCTGAGGAAACTGAGATCCCAAGCCAAGCAGAAATAATCTCTCTAAGACCAGAGGTCCTGCTTCTAAATGCACCCACCCATCCACCCTGCCCCTCTGGGCACTGACCGTTTGGAGTAAACTGGTCAAGGTCGGCCTGTCGCAGGAGGTCTTGGCTCATGCAGGGACCACGGCACACTTCCTAAAACCAAATCCCAGAGCTCTGAGGGGGTGTAAACATCCTGGGGAGAGGCAGGAACTGGGAGGGACCACAAGGCCAAATGTCTCCCCCAAACCCACCGGGAAACCCCCAGGGTCGCGGGGATGGGGCAGAACCAGTGAGTTTCCACAATTCCCCTTTCAGAGGCCACAGTGGACAATAAGCTGCAGCCACCTAGGACACCCCTGACCCCACCTGCTTCTGGTCCTGCACAGCTCCAGCTCCCTCCTTCCTCTGAGATCACCCCTGCTGTGTCCAGGGGCTGAGCCACAAGATGGAGGGACCACAGTGCCAGCGTGTGTCTCTGTGCATGTCTCCTCCACCAAGGGCAAGTCTGGCACCCCCAGCATAGTGAGGGTTGGTGGTTTCTTGCCCTATCTCTCTTGACCCGTCCTGGCTAGAACTTTCCTAAGGCTGTCCAGGACTCTGGGGCTCTTTGAACCTTCCCCTAGTTATCCCCTCTCCAATGTCCCCCTCCCCCAAAGCCTTAATCTGTCCCCTCACCTTCTTTCCTCCTCCTCTACACAGGCCATGGCCTCTGTCAGGGTCCTCAAGCCCCCTGCCAGCCACCCAGTAAACACATGGTATGCCACCTTGTCCAAGGAACCCCTCCCCAACCAGAGCTGGGGGAGGACTCCCCCACCAAAGCCATTGCCCCGTGACAGTACGGACATAGATGTCTCATCTTCACTGTCACCAGTGCTCAGCCCAGGGCCTGTCGCACAGGAGATACTTGGTAATGAACTGTTGAATGAGAGGACAAGTAGATGGAGGAACAGACGGATGGATGGTCAGGTGGATGGTCTGGTGGATGGTCAGGTGGATGGGCGGATGGAAGGACAATTTACTAGACAGACAGATGGCTAGATGGCCAGACGGACAAGTGAAGAAATGGACTGATGGAGAGAAGGAACAAAGGGAGGGAGGGGCGGAGGAAGGAAAGAAGGGAGGGGGGTGGTGACTGGAACCCACAGGAGAGCTTTGACTGGGTAGGGGACAGCTCCACACTCACCCCAATTTGATCTAAGCTTCCAGGGCTGAGGATGTCCGAGTAGAACCCACGCTGCTTCATCAGGGGGTACTTCTTATCAGTGCCTGTCAGGGGCAACTTCCGGGGCTGCCCCAAGTCTGAGAGCGTGGGTGGGGACAGGGGCGAAGGCAGGGGATCGGGGTCAGCACTTGGGAGAGGCTTCTCTGACCCAAAATCTGGTCCCAGAAGAATCCTCCCCAGGTTATACTCTAGGTCTGCATGGGTCCTCTTCAGACCACACTCTTGGTCCACGGGAGTCCCATCGCACTCTGGGCCCTGAGGGGTCCTTCCTGGGCTCTGGCCTTCTCTGTTAGGCTGCTCCATGCTGCTTCTCAGGGCGCTCCTAGGAGAAGATACTGGCATTACTGGGATCTTGCCAGCTTATGCTCAGCCCCCAGGGGCACCAGGACACAGGGATGCCTTGTCTGCATCTTGCAACAAGCCACAGCCCTCCACGCAGGCTTGGGGACAGAGGCAGGGGTCTCCTAATCTGGACAGAGACACAGTGCCAGGCGGGTCCCCCTGGGAGACAGCAGGGCCTTCCCTGGGTGCTGCATGTGAGAAATGTCTTAACAAACGCCTACGCTGACCCAAGCAACGCCCTCTCCCCACTCCCCCCACCCCAAACCCGCACACTGGCACAAAGCAAACTTGTGGTACAGGCTGCCTTGTTGGCTGGGCATGTAATGCTCTGTCATCTCCATTTTAGCCACCAGGTGCGCCTGGCTGGCCTAGGCTTCCTGTTGGATCACTGCAGGGGAATCCTGCCTGGAGGGGTCTGGAAGGCAGGTTGGGCAGCCAGGACTGTCTGGATCAAAGCTACCCAGCAGTGCTAAAGCTGAGGGCAGCTGCTGAATCCATTTCTAAGAAGAGGGGAGGGGGGGAGTTGGCAAGGCCACAGTAGGGCCCATAAAAGGCAGATGGGACTCTGGCAGGAAGCCCCAAACTCTGAGCCCAAAGGCAGCCCAGCTTCTAGCCAGTCAGGCGTGGCCTACCAGAACTCAGCTCCCTGAATCCACTCCCTGGTGGCCAGCCACCTCCCAAGGCCAGCGCCAAAAACATTGTTGAGGCTGGCCTATCCTGCTGACAGTCACCAGCCCTTCCCAGAGTACCTTAAAGGACAGAGGATCTGCTGAGGCTCAGCCCCATCGTGGCTGCAAACACACAGAGGTCTGCTCATTTTTGAACGAAATCACTGAACAGAGCAGCTCTTGGAGAGTCTGGGGACCCCACGCCACAGGAGGGCTTCCCACTCTCTGGTTTCCCCAGCTTTCAAATGTGTTTCAATATATTTGGCTGCGGAGCTGGTGTGTCATCGGGCTCCGCCAAGATAACAGATGGAGAAATGTCCAGGAAAGCACAATGTTGCTGGAGGCAAAGGGAGTCTGTGATGGGGAGTGTGGGGGGTAGCAGCTCTTGCTCCTATGAGCCCTCTCCCTCTGAGCGGATTGGCAGTGGGGACCTCATTCAGGCACATCCCAAGAAGGAAGGCATGAGAGGGAGTTGCAAACCCAGAATCCTGCTTCCCCTCCATCCCTCGGCCCTTTACAAAGATCCAAGGCTCCCTTCCCATTCCACCCCAGCTCTGAGCACCTGTACGCTGCTGGTGTGCATGGGACCTGCTGACAGATAGACAGACAGACACACCTCTATCTCCTGTCAGCCCCACAGGTGATGGTGGTGTCTGTGCGGGAATGAGCAGGGCTGGCGAGAGTGTGAGGACACCGTTGCCAGCAAGCCTCTGCAGGTCACTCTGGGCACTCTCCCCTGTTTGTGTGGGGGAAACTGACCAGTAAGATGGTGGGGGTGACCCCAGCAGGCACAGTGTCTGCAACGGGGAGTGCTATTAGAGGCTTAGATGTGGTTCCTGCAACATCTCATTCAAACCTCTGAGGTGAGAACTGAGACTACCCTCCTTTCCCAGAGCTGGGGAGAATGACGCTCAGAGAGGTTAACGGACCTGCGCAAGTTCAGACAGCCAGCAAGAGGGGCAGTTGGAATTTAAACCCAAGGTATTCTTTCTCCCCAGTCAGATCACCTGGGAGTCCTAATAGCTTGGCTAGCAGAAGCTTTGGGGGTGGATTCACTGTCATTCAACCCCATGTGACCCAACCACCCGCTGGGCACTGGCTGGCTGGACACAAATAAACAAGGGCTTTGGATCCTCACAACAAATATTACTGTCATCTCTAATCCATAAACAAGGAAACTAAGGTCCAGAGAGGACAAGGACCTTGCAAAGGACACACAGCCAGGAAATGGCAGAACCAGAATGGAAATGGAGGTCTTCACTTCTGGCTGACCCAAAGGTCCATGTCCCTAAGCGCCACAACCGTGGTTCTCAAACTGTGCACAGAGGAGCCCTGAGGTTCTGCAAAGTGAGTGCTTATAAGGAGGGGAGCCTAAGCAGAAGGGCTTCAGAGCCATCCACCCCCTGATTCAATGAAGACCCTGCATCTGTTTCACACACCAGGTTCTAGGTAAGGTGTCATATAAAAAGGGCATGTGTGGCTTAAAGGATTTTTGAAGTCTCTTTCCTTGGTGGTGTTAGCTGGCAAACAATATTATGGACAGTAATAACCACAAAGGCTTGGAGTTCTCCCCACCTTTTTAGAGTACTCACCTAAGGTGAGCCCCTCTGTGCTTCCCCAGCTGTCATAGGCTCCTCCCTCCAGTGAACATCTCCCTGTATTCTATGTGCACACCTGTCTGCCCTGCCAGGTGATCATGAGAGCTGCAAATGCAGGAATTTTCAAGTAACGTTGATCTCTGAAACCTCACGACCTACCGCGGGACTGGACAGGGGCCTGGCTCACCGTAGGTGCCAAGAAAGTGCTGGCTAAATGATTCCATGAATAAATGAAGTGAGTCAAGCAAGAAAATCAGTTAATGTCTATAACCACTCCGAGACAGGTGCCGCAGTACTCTGCGGATTTGCAGGTGGGGATAGGGAGGACTAAGAACGGACACAGGTGACGTTAGGTTAGGGACTGAGGGTTTGGTGGAGGTGGGCTCCTTCCCTGCAGGTGCCTTCCGCAGGGCGGGGAGCGGGACGGGGGAAAGGCCACAGCCTCGCCAAGCGGGGGGAGTGGCAAAACACCGGCCTAGTAAGTACCGGACTTTTCTGCAGGGTTGTTTAAAAGCGCGCCTCACTCCTTTCCCACGGGCCAAGGCTGGGGAAACGGGGTGCGCAGACTCGTACGTAGGAACGTGGATCTTGGGCCGGGAGGGCGTCCTCCTCCCGGTTCACTCGCCCTCTGCGCCTAGTCGAGGTGCCCCTGCCCCTTCTCGCCCTGCGGACCCTCGGCGCCACCGACTTACCGGCTCCAACGAGCGGAGTGGGGTCAGGCGGCCCGTCTCTAGGGAGGGACGCGGAGCCTGTTGCTAGGGGGCGGGGCCATCATCGCGGCGGGCGGTACTTCCGCCCGCGAACGCTCCAGGGGTCTGCTCGGGCTCCGGCTCCCGACGCTCCCCTAGGCCCGCGCTTGCCGCTTCCCTCACCCGGAGGGTGGGTTGGGGACAGGGACCGCCCCCTAGGCGGTCAAACCCGGGCTCCGTTACCCATCTCCCCTCCCGCACTCTCCTAGAGTAAGAGACAAAACAGCCCGTACGCAGTGTGAGGACTTTGATTGCATCCTAGTAAAAATAAAATAAAAATTAAAGTTATGTAAATAATTGGGGGGTAATAATTGAGGAAGTTCGTATCTAAGCCACAGCTGTGAGCCAGATGGTTAGGTCGCTGCGGAAAGGGTCGCTTCTGTTCTGTGGCGGCTCAGCTTACACACACACACACACACACACACACACACACACACACACACCTGGCTACAACTCCTCAACTCCTCAGGGTGGGCAGAGGTGCTCCTGCACCCCCCTCCCCCATCTCTGGCCTCAGGTGCCCATCTGCTCCAAAGACCTGGCATGGGTTCAGGCTTTGATCCTCCTGTCTGTCCTAAATATTGAATTTCTGCTAGTTTTCTTCGATGTGAAAAAATGGTATTGTGGTTATATAGGAGACTGTCCTTGTCTTAATATGTGGGCCGAAGAATTTCAGGACAAATGCCAGGACGTCCGCTGCTGTGACTTCCTTTCAAATGGTTCAGCTAAATTTATATAAAGATAAGTATAGAGAGGAGATGAAACAAAAGCAGTCCAATACTAACAATTGAGAAATGTGAAAGTTTACAGATATCCGGTGTATTAGTCTTAACGTTTTTTTTTTTTCCTCTAAGGGTAAGAGGTGGGTTACAAACCAAAAGAAAATTGAAAAACAATACCTCAACCTGAGAACCCTTACCCAGGGAGCCCTCTCAGAATTGGCCTCATTTTGTAGATGGGGAAACTGAGGCTTGGTAAGGCAGGTTGGTGTTGGGGGAGGTGGTAGGACCTGAGGTTCCTTAGACAAATGTCCAACTTTACTTGACGTTTTAGCAATGCTGGCTTAGTGCCCAGTTGGAGCTGAGCACTAAGCATTCAGATTTGAACTGGATTCTGCTTTACAAGTGTGTTTGTTGAATGGGCGATCCAGAGAGGCCCGGCCATGAGGAGCACAGAGGCAGAGTGTAAGCTGTGGCTGGAGACAGTAACTTGGCCTTTGCACAGGCTTTGCTTCCTCCACCCAGAACACCTCTCTCCACCAGCTCCTGCTTCTGGCCAACTCCTATTCATCCTTCAAGACCCAATGCTGGTACAACTTTCCCGAAGCCCAAACTGTGGTGTTATTTGCTTTCCTTGTTGGCATTCACATGGTAGGTGCTCAGTGACCATTGCGGAAGGAAAGAAGGGGTAAGAGGGAGATTGGGGGCAAAGGTGGCCACAGCTCTTTGAGGAGACAAAGACCCTCAAAGCCCTGTTTCGGGCCAGCCTGGCTCCTTTGTGGGTCTGGGGATAGGCCATGTACCCTATTCAGCCTATAGATAAGCACCTGCTTCTCGGCTTTTTCCTGGCACTCCCTACACTGGGTACAGCTGTCCAAAAAGCTGCAGTACCCATCCGGGTTGCCAGGGCAACATCAGCCCATGGTGGGACGTCAGGGATGACAGGGGCAGAGCGCTAATCCTGGAAAGTTGCCAAGCAACGCAGTGGGTTGATGACATCACAGGGGCCATGGCTGCCAGACAGATGGATAGGCCACTGCAGGATAGGTCCACTCTCAAAAGGCCCAGCCCACAGATCCCCTCACCCCCACCATGAGATGGTCACTGTTGTGTCCCTGGGGTGTGCAGGCCAGGGGTTGTTTCTTCACCCAGCAATCCTGCCAGCTCCACTTTGCCCTCTACAGGTGTGGGCGATGGGCTTGACTGCCTGCCTTCCTCCCTGGCAGGACATTGGGGTCAGTCCCTGCCTTCATGGGTCTCAGATGTCCACCCTCTAATGCCCCCATCTTCTCCAATGGTTGGACACAGGTTCAGGCTTTGCTCTTCCTGCCCTGCCCTGAAGGCTGCCACACCTACCTGTTCCCTGAGGGAGGAACAAGGGGCCGAGCCATGACCCCACCCTGGGCCCCTGCCCCTCCTGCGGTGGGAAGGCAGTCCTCTGCCGTGTATAGGCTGGAAGGGAAGCCAGCCTTGCTCTTGTTGAAATAGATAAGACCTGGTTCCTTCAAGAGTTTGTGAGTGAGTAGGGGTTCTCTACCCTATCTCTGGTGGGCTGGAAGCTTCGGGCTTGGGTGGGCAGGCTGTGCAGGGCTCCCAGGCCCATGCCTTTTGGGGCAGAATTCTGAGGGCATGGCAGGCCCGGACTGCCCCTCCCCTGTGCCTTTCTGCTGCCTGAGCCGAGGCTGGGAACGATGCTTCACCGGCTGCAGAGATGAAAGCCCCATGTGAATAGGAGATAGAATGAGCCCTTCACGTGGCCGGCCGGCCGGAACAGAGGGCGACAGGCATCCAGACAGGATGACTAGAGCTATCACTCCCCACCTGCCCCCAGGCAGCCTCTTGGGCCTCCCAGGATCTCCCTCTGATTTTCTAGGCCAGGGGCCCTGAGCTGCTCCTGAGAGAAACCGAGTCACAGGCATGGGGGCTGTCAGAGGACTGGTTGAGGTCTGGGGCCCACCCTCTCCCTAGGCCTCCTCTGATCTTCCCCCTCTCTTCTATTGGTCAGCTGGTCTCAGCCGCTCCAACCAGCATTTTCTTTGATGAATAAAAATGGAGACAAATTAATTCTCCTTTGATCCATGAGGTCAGCTTGGCAGACAAGACCTTAAAAGCCCAGATCTCAGGGAGGAGTAGAAGTTTCTGGGGGACTGGAAGCTTGAGGACCCCGTGAAGGCTCAGTCCTCATCCTGGCCCCCAGCCCTAAGCCATTCCCACCTGAACTCACATGGAGCTTCCCAGCTGGATTCTCCTCCCTCTTTCAGTTTTTCTACAACTTCCCACCCCATCTCAGGCTACACTTCCTCAGGAAGTCCTCCTTGATTGCCTCAGCCCACAGAACACACTTATACTCTCCTCAGGGGCGCCTGAGGACCATGGCCAGTACCACCTGGCAGGTGACCAGATGTTGGTCCACTGCTGGGTCACCCAACTGGAGGGCGGCTTAAACAACGGGGATAGTGGGGTGCTGTGGTGCTGCTTTTCCCCGCAGCCCTGCCAGTCCATCAGTCCTGAATTCTTATGGGTTGACTAGGATACAGAGCACCCCACATTGGGGCCACCCCTCTGGAGATGGCAGCCACCGAGAGCAGCCCAGCTGCACACAACCCCGTCTTCATACCCTTTCCCCAGCCTACCCACCTCCGACCTGCAATTCCAAACCATGCTCCAGAATAAGGTCTAGAATGCTGAGGCCCAGCTCTCCAGGAGCAGGAGCCAGGAGGGGGTCCAAGTGATTGGCCCCCAGACAGTGAGATCTTCCACAAGAATTTCCATGGGACACCAAGGAGCTACAGAGGCAGCTGTCTGTCATAATTAGGCTCTGAGTGCTTCTGATTTCCCTTTGGCCCCAAGGAACTCAGTGAACACCGACTGAATGATCTTTCTGCAGACTGGGACTAGCCTCATTATCTTGCCTCCACGATCCACCAAGTGCCCGCACCACCCCCACTCCTCCAGGGAACCTGAGTTCACTGAGTCTGGAAACCAGCCTGCCATTCTGACCTACCCCTAGAAAGTTCTTTGAACAGGGCAGGAGGTCAAGATTCTGCTGCCAACTCAGTGGAAAGTCTCTTCCCTTGCTAGGTCTCAGTTTTTCCATCTGCACAGTGGGGTACACAAAACATGCCGAGGTCTGCCCTGGGGCCTCCTGTACGGAATGGCCTGAGGAACACCAGGACAGTTGCTGTGCCCCCAAATGCCTCCATTCCTGGCAAAAGCTTTGCCCCTGCCACACATCTGAGACGGAGTGTGTAAGAAACTCCAGACAGGTCAGGAAGGCTGGTTTGTTGCAGAGAGGAAATTCCTCATTGTCAGAGAGGTGGGCGCTGCCATCGGTGGCCGGCCTGTGCCGACCTGGGGAGGGTGGGGGACGGGGCATTCAAACAGCCAGGGCAGCAGCTGGAGCTGATCGCCTCCTTGGCAATCTACTCCCACCCTCCAGGTGGGCAAACTGAGGGGGCAAGAAGGGAAGGGCCTTGCCCAAGTACAAGCGGAACCTGGGGCTGTCACATAGGATATAGGGAGTCACTAGAATGTGGGCCACAAGACAAAAACCAGTTGCCATGGGGATCCCCAATCATTTCCGGGAGCAGGGGGGCGCTGGCCGGCCTCCTACTTCTCCTGCCCCATTGTCCCCCCATTCCACCACCTGCTGGTAGGATGCCAGAGAACCAGACAATACAGTTCCTTGGATCTCAGTTTCCCCACCTGAAGTGGAACACCAGAGACCCCGCAGGCGGTCTCCGTGGGACCCCGTGGGAGTGTGCACTCTTCCTGTTGTGTGTATTGTATGTGTGTGGGAAGTGAATTCCATAATAATCCTGATCAGTCATTCAAGAACCTGGCACTGATGGGTTCCCTGCCTAGGTCCCCTCGACCCTGAGGGTCCCCTGGAAAATGTCATCTCCCCCTCCAATCTGTGATCCCTAAGTATGCAGGATGGCATTCAGGTCTCCAAGTGTTCTAACAGAGGTAAGCGGGCCTGAGGGTATTGCAGAAGACAACCCCTTCCCTCTGCTCTTCCCAACCTCGCTGTCTAACCTGACCTGCTCTGGCGACATCCAGGCCTCAGAGCTCCTTCCAAGCAGAGAGAAACTTACTCGTGGAGGTCGTGAGGGCAGAAATGACTGCTCCCATTTTATAGGTGAGGAGACTGAGGTCCCCTAAGGAGCCCTTGAGATGAGCACACCCACCACTGGGCAGGCAGAGCTGGCTTGGCAGTTGGACCCTCCGTCCTTCCCCAGGGCCCTCCCTGTGACCCCTCCTGGTCCCACCGCCCCTCTTGGCTAGCCCTCAGAGCAGGCAGCTGGGCCTGGGGATGGGCAGGGAGCACCTTGGGAAGAACACCAGGGCTGGGGAGCAGATGTGGGGGAGGGCAGCAGGTGCAGGATAATGGGGCCACCAGGGGAGGCACAGGGAGCAGGTGCTGCCATGGAGGGGGTGAGGTTCCCATTGTGTGCCCGGTTCTGGTGGGTATGGAACAGGAGGGGGAACCCCTGAGAGCCCCTGGGCCATCCTGGCTTATGCTCAGAGGTCATCCAGATGCCTGGGCCCAGGCACATAGCCAAGCCCCTCCCCTGGGTCCCAGCAACCCTCCAGGTTGCCATGACAACCAGCACTTTCATCCCTGTCCCTTTGTCTGGTCACGGTCCAGCTTTTGTGACCAGTCATAATTAGCAGGGAGGGGGATACCCTCAGCAGGGGTGGAGCTGTGAACCCAAGACAGAGCAGGGGCTGCCGAAGGGCAGGTTACAGAACACTGGAGATCAGAAAGCCTGGGATTTTCTGGCCACCAACCCTGCAGCCACCTCTCCTGGCCGCGGACCACACCCTCAGAGCTGGGTCGACAAGCCTGGGGGTGACCCAGGCCCCAGGTGCTCCTGTCCCCTCTCTGCACCTCACTTTCCCATGCATGCATGGAGCTACAGGCCACCTGTCTCCCCTGGTGCACCATGGTGGGGGTGGTGAAAAGAGTACAGGCCAAACCTGAGTTGGTTTAACTCTCCTGTACAACTGGGGAAACTGAGGCAGAGAGTAAAGCTCGGCCTTGGCCGGGATCAGGCCACGGTTACCAAGACCACCTGGGGGACCCAGCACCTCAAGGCAGGCCCCCAAATCAAACAAAACTGAGCCTCAGGAGGTGAGGTGGTCCCTCCACTGACGTACCGCAGAGGGAGGAGCCTGGCCACCAGGATCTAGGGGCGGGGCGGGGGGGGTGGGGGGGAGCCGTCTGTGCCGGCCCAGGTCCCACCTGCTATGTGACTTTGGGCAAGTCCCTTCTTCTCTTGGAGCCCCAGTGTGTAAAAACAAGGTGAGTCTATAGTAACAGCAAGCCCTCCCTCCTGCAGCGGGAGAAGAAGGAGTAAGTCCTCTTCTGCACAAAGCCAGCTCCTTGCCCAGCCCCACAAATAGCCCACATCTTCTGCTCCCCTGGCCTCACCCCTGGCACCCAGGACTTGGCCTCCCTGCATCCACCTTTCCTCACTGCTCTGGGCCTCTGCACTGTCGGTTCTTCCTCAGTGGTGCTCTTTTCCCTCAGACAAGAAACAGAGGTCTCAGGCCCCTGGGAGTTGGTGAGCACGACCACTGCAGTCTTATATGGAAAGGAGGTGACGTGCCCCAGAGACACCTACTGGCAGACACCTCCCTCCAGGTGGGGCTGCGCCCCTCCTTCTCAGCCAGGGCTAGTCCCCCTGAAAGAGAGACCTGAGAAGAAGGGAGCCAGAAGGAGGGGCCAAGGCGGCTCCTACTGCTGGAGGGAATACTGAGCAAAGAACCCATCCGAACCACTCAGCCATCTCAGGAAAATGTTACTTCTTCTTTGCCGTGAACGTCTTCCTCTGGGACTAGCTCTGTGTCTGGGCTGGGTGTGTGTGGGACACAGCAGAGCCTGCCGCCTGAGGCTGGCAGGGGACTTCTGGGGCCAAGGCCATGCCAGGCGCCCCACACATCCTGTCATTATTCCTCATACCAGCTCTAGAAGGTGGTGACTGACATTGTTTCCCCTTTTATAGGCTGAGATACTAAAGCTCAGAGAGGTTAAGCTGTCTTGGGAGAGGGGATCAGCAGACCTACCAGAGGTGTGGGAAAGGGTCAGAGACAGAGCTGAGGCCACTGTTAGCTAGAAAACACTGCAAGGCTCAGGGTATTAGCTTAGGATAAAACCTTTTTTTTTTTTTTTTTTTTTTTTTTAGGGACACCTGGGTGGCTCAGTCAGTTAAGGATCTGCGTTTGTCTCAGGTCAT
The DNA here is from genome assembly GCF_009829155.1 of Mustela erminea. Taxonomy (NCBI): domain Eukaryota; kingdom Metazoa; phylum Chordata; class Mammalia; order Carnivora; family Mustelidae; genus Mustela; species Mustela erminea. The sequence goes on along the minus strand of NC_045614.1, from coordinate 21,618,563 downwards.
GATCCCAGGGTCCTGGGATTGAGTTCCACATGGGGTTCCTTGCTCAGCAGGGAGCCTGCTTCTCCCTCTGCCTGCTGCTCCCATTGCTCGTGTTCACACACTCTCTCTCTGACAAAAAAATAAATAAAATCTTAAAAAAAATAACACCCAACATTTTTTTAAGTAGGCTCCACACCCAGCGTAGAGGCAAACTTTAGGGCTTGAACTCATAACCCTGAGATCAAGACCTGCATGGGGATAAAGAGTCAGACACTTCACTGACTGAGCCACTCAGGCGCCCCACCAAAGCACTTCTTACAATGCCCGGAGCCAAGGGACTGGGTGCCCAGGTGGCAGGGAGCCCCCCGTCATGAGAGCAGGCAGGAAGAAGCCGGATGGGGTACCTGTCCCTGGGCATCAGAATGGAAATGGGGTACCGGCTCAGAGCATGTCAGACACTAAGGGGTCAATCCCAGCCCTACCCCAGCCCTGGAGGGAGCGGAGAAGGCAGGACACCCAGATAGGGATTAAAGACAGAGGGGACACCCTGTCCAGAATTAGCCCCCTTGTCCCGACCCCAAGGTTGGCTTCCACTGTGTTAGAAATCTCAGAGGACCAGGGACAGGGCACAGATGGGGACATAAGGCTAGGAGTCAATGCCTACAATTTTGCATCCTAGATACTTTACTTGCCTCACTCTAGTCCCGCCCCCGTGGGGGTCTCAGAACCCAGCCCTACTCCCAAAGCCCCTCTCCTGGAGGCTGTGGGCTCTTCCTTCCCCACCCCCTTTCAGCCAACCAGTGCACCAAGTCCACCCTCCCACTGCCCCCTCCCACTTCCCCAGCCTTAGACCCCTCCGTGCCCCCCCCACTGGCCCCTTCCCTGATTGGCCCCTCATTCTCCACATACCCTCTGACCAGGAGGCCTTTAGTTTTGGGCACTGAAACTGACGCCCTCCTCAACCTGGGTCATAGTCACCACAGTGCCCACAGCGTTCCTCGAAGGTCTGACAACTCTGTGTGGCCTGGAGCCATTAGTAGGTCTCCCTCCTCAGAGAGACCAAAGGTGTCACGGGGGCAGGGTCCAACCTGCCTCAGCCAGCCTTGCGTCCCCAGCCCTGGCCCTGCAGCCTGGCCCGGATGGGAAGCCTAGTGAGCTGCAGCCAAATGGACAGAGTGAATGGGATGGGACCACAGCTGCAGGGACGTCCTGGAACTGGGGCAGGAAGTAGGTTTAGGAAGACATCTGGGTGGGAGACTGAAGGGGCCAGCAGGTCTGCTGCAGAGGCCCCAGACTTGAGTGGCCGCACTCCCACCCTGAACCACAGAGAGGGCATCTTAGAGCCACACACCTGCAGAACGGAACCTGAGTGGGGATTTGGGCCAGAAGGAGAGGGTGACTTAGGTGGATTCCTACAGGTCCCACCAGCTGCCTCACCAGGAGGCATACATTCCCCTTCGGCAAAGCCATTTGAGGATCTTCCTGGGGACTGTCACAGGGAGTGAGGGAATGCAATGGACCAGCCACAGCGGGCCCACCCTATTTGGTGAGCAGGGAGGATGCCTGCTGGTGATTTTGTGCATCCCTCCCCCAGGACCCCAGTCCCAAGGCACCCCTGCAGAGAGGAGAACTAGCAAGGTTGGGAGCCCAGGTTTCCCAGGGCCTGGCTGACCTTGACCCTGGGCCACTGCTCTCTGTAGGTGGTCCAGGCTTGCTGGAGTTCCCACCCCTCACAGCCCCGCAGCAGCCTCCCGAACTCCCTGGCGGGCTTCCAGGCCTCGGAGGAAGCCACCACCTCTGCCGCCACCATTACCGCCCGCCACCACGGCTGCTTCTTCGAAAATGCAATTACAGCAAACAGCCGCCGCCTCACTTGAGCCTCGCCATCCACACCTGGAACTAATTAACTTAATTAGGCCTTAATGAGCTACACTGGTCGGAAGGCCTATTTTTACTTAATTATTCCCTAATGTGCTTGGCATGGAGGAGCAAGGGACCTGGAGGATGGCTTTGGCGGCGGCAGCTGCCTCCTCGCCCCGCAGAGGGGATACCCAGGAGTGATGCCCGCCTGCCACGAGTGGGCCCCACGGAACTGGGAGTTTGGGCATGGGAATGAGGCAGGGACCATGGGCCACACCTGTGGGGACAGAGCCCCTCCCCCCGCCCCATCATTTTGCCTGTCCTGCCTCAGCTGAAGCTGAAGGGAATTACTCCTCCAGCTGCCTCCAATCGGGAGGCCGCTGCCCAGAGAGGTCAGGGGCTTACCTGAGGACGCACAGCTAACTCCTGGTGTTAGAGGGGGAAGTAGTCCCCGACACTCTGACGGAACATTTTAAGCCACGAAGGGGTCCTGTGAAGGTGGGCACAAGGCCTGGTTACCTGGACAGCTGGCCTTCAGGGTTTCCATGGTAACACCTTCCAGCCCATTTGGAAAGCCAAATTTGTGGAATCAGCTTATTTCTCCAGCTTTGGGGTGGGGGGAGGTGGTCTTGGCTCACCCGGTTGACGTGGGAGAGGCGTTGAGAGGAGGGTCCTTCCCAACTGGCCCATGCTTTGGCCCTTCTGGAGACCTCCAGATGATTGGCTCATTTGAATCTCTGTGTTCCTAGAGCTGACCAGGGACCTTGGGTCTTGTGTCTCCGCTAAGTATGATGAGCTCCCTCTCTCTCTCCAGCAGCACTGTCTCTGGAACTTCAGGCTTAAGCCTGACAACTGTTTCCTTCCTGCCCCCAGCCCTCAGTCTCCCTGTCACCAGCCCGTTCTTCCTAGCATCCCCCTCTCCTGAAAATGGCCACACGGTTGGCTCATGTGCCCAAGACAGGAACTACATTGCTACCCTGACAACTCTCCCTCACAACCCACAGCCAACAGTCAGGAGGGGTCCTGTTGGTCTGGTTTCCAAACAAAATCCCAGATGCAATCTTCCTATCCCCTGCCAGCAAGCATCCTAGTCCTGGCTGCCATCCTCTCCCAGGTCTGCCCCGGTCTCCCAGCCTCCAAACCACTGCCACAGTTTTTTTTTTTTTTTTTTTTTTTAAATCACTCCTAGGGAGGGGAATCACTCACCAGTTTAAAACACTTCAATGTTGGGACGCCTGGGTGGCTCAGTTGGTTGGACGACTGCCTTCGGCTCAGGTCATGATCCTGGAGTCCCGGGATCGAGTCCCGCATCAGGCTCCCAGCTCCATGGGGAGTCTGCATCTCTCTCTGACCTTCTCCTAGTTCATGCTCTCTCTCACTGTCTCTCTCTCAAGTAAATAAATAAAATCTTTAAAAAAAAAAAAAAAAAAAAAAAAAACACTTCAATGACTCCCTGTCCACACAGAATAAAATCTACAGGCCCCACCCTGACCCGTAGAGGCCTGCCTGCCTCCCAGGTCTCATCCACCTCCTTCTCTTTTCCTTGCCCCAGTCATGTGAGTTGTCCTTTAGTACCTCAGGGCCTTTGCACCTGCGGCTCCTTCTGCCTGGAATGCTCTTCCATGGCAGCTCTTGGAGGTCCCAGAGCCTCAGTTTCCCTATTGGCACAACATCGGCACTGCCTCCCATCTCCTCTTACTTCCCTGCTCCCAGGACCTAGGAAAGCTGTGGATGGTCTTGGGAAGGTATGGCCCTGCATCCCATGCCTTATGGAGGGGAGGGGAGGCAGGGGTCTCTGGACACACCCCCTCCCGTGATTCCCTGCCCCTTCCCAGGAAAAGGAGCCTCCGGGCAGGAGAACTCCCTGAGGCTGAGTGTGATCTGCTTGGGCTCCAGAAGTCGCCAGCCATGTTGGGCTGCCTCTTAGGGTCAGCACTGCCATGTCTGGCTTTACCATCTCCCTTGCTCTGAGGCTCAGTTTCCCTCCTAGTCCCATGAGGATAACAGTAGGCCTTGTAGTCTGTGGCCACACAGGGCCGCCATGAGCAGCCACCGAGCCAGTGGGTATGAGATGGTGGCTCTTCAAAGCCTTGAAGACAAGACAGATCCAGCTAACGGTGGCATCTCAGGCAGATAGCTTGGGGGAGGAGGGGCTTGGAATGCTCAGACCCCCAATCTCAGTCACCCCTGCCCTGCCCTGGGGTTGCGGGGCTGGCAGAGTCCATAAGGGATGAGAGAGGCGGGGTCAGGGACTCCTCCAGCCCTGGAAACTGCCTTTCTGCCCCCACTGACTCTCCCATCCTGTGCTGTCCGAGGCTGCCTGTCGTTGTCACCCCCGCTCCCCCTCAACACACACACACACACATGGTGTCTGCTGCCTGCCTCCCTCCCAAGTACAGGCAGCTGCTCCGGCCTCCATGCTGGAACCCGAATTGAATGAGCTTTTCCACAATGTCGCCTCCCGCTGACGGCTCCTAATTGCATGTTGAAGCCATGCGATGGAGCCCAACTTACACTAATTATGTCATTACCCTAATTAAGTAAATACTGTATGTGTTAATTGGCAGAAATCGCTTTGGGGTCTGGGCAGGGGGGAGGAGGCCTGTGTACCCTGGGTTCTCATACAGGAGGGGTGGGGGGTAACTGCTGCGAGGGTTACATTCCTCCCTCAGTTCTGCAGGTCCTGCAATCACCCAAGTGGGCTTTGGAGAGGACCCTCAGCCTCCACCCTGCACAGGCTCCCCACCCTGCTCCACGGAGAAGAAGCACAAGGTGCTGAATAGGTGGTTGGAGCCCCAAGCTGGAGGCCTGCCTTTGCCCGACAGGCTGGTGGTCTTGAACAAGCCTTTTTCCTTGCCCGACATCCTCCCAGCACCTCAGCCACCCCAGAGCCTGTGGACTCTCAGTCAATGGGCACAGGGGCATCAGAGAGACTCAGTGTCCTGGCAGGACTGAGCAAGCCGCTGCCGTCCGTCTATGGGACCTCAGTTGGGTGGGTGACCTGGGGCAGCAGGAGGGAGAAAGGTTGATGGCAGAGCAAAGCCGTAGGCCGATCTAGCACCAGTGTGAATCAGCAAAGGAACAAACAGGGCTGGCATTCCCCCAGATGCCGTGTGAGGTGGGAAGATCGGAGGAAGTCTGGAGGGCTTCCTGGAGGAAGAGGACTTCATCTATAAAGGAGAGGAAATCTGGGCTTCAGAGCTCAGATGACCTTTCACTGTGTGATTTTGTTCCCCAAATGTTTATTAGTATGACTCATTTGATACAAGAGGTTTTAGGAGTTTTCTCTTTTGTTTTTTGTTTGTTTATTTGTTTGTTTAAGTAAGCTCTGCACTCAATGTTGGGCTAGAACTCATGACCCCAGGACCAAGAGTCCCATGCTCTACCAACTAAGCCAGCCAGGCACCCCTCATGGTGTGATTTTTTTACATGCCACACTTAACTATAACCTTTGGATGGGGGTGAGGAGGGATAAGAGAGAAGTCCTCTGAAGGAGAGCCTCCAGATGGGACTCCAAACAGTTGAGAGCACCGGGTGGGACAGAAGGAATGCCAGCCCTGTATCAGGGACCATCGCGTAAACCCCAGTATGACCAGAGCCCCCATCCTGCCCTTGTTAAGCCAATCAGCATGGACCTGCTATCAAGATGGCCCCATCCCTCCCTGCCTTGTCCCTCATGGGGTTGTGGGGAGGGCGCAAAAGCAAGAATTCAGCGCTGGGGGCCAGGGCCTCCAGCAGCTGAGTCTCCTCCATCCCGCTCAGGGCCAGGCCAGGCTGTCCCCCATCTCCTGAGTGTGCCCAGTGGCCACAGCATGGGCTTCCCTGCCCTTCCAGCTCTGCCTTGCCCGCCCTCCACCAGCTCCACAGCCGTCAACCACCACAGGCTTGCTCCGGTGGGCAAGGGCCCCCTGACTCCCAGGCCGGAGGAGCAGAAATGGATTCCTATCTAGCCCGGCAGCCCAATTCTCAGGGGGCCTCGGCCAAGGGCTTCCAGTCCCCAGGCCTCAGCTCCCAGTCGGGGACGTCACTCATTCCTTGCCTGTTCCAGAGCTTCATTCATTCCATACAACTTGGTCTGGGCTCCCTTCGGTTGACTCCAGGAGATGGAAACAGAAGCAGAGAGGAAACTTTCAGTCGCATGCTTACAACTACTCTCAGATAGCTCAGGGAAAAAATGATGCATGATTCTCTCTCTCTCTCTCTCTCTCTCTCTCACACACTCACACACAGAGCCAATACATAGAGCAGGTGAAGTAAAATAGTAACAATAATTGAATATGGCCAAAGGGCATATGAGTATCTTAGACGAGTCTTATTTTGACAACTTTTCTGTAAGTCTGAAATTATTTCTAAATAAAAGTTGGAATGAGGGAGGAAAGGATGGAAGGGAGGGAGGGAAGAAAAGAAGGTGGTAGTTTCCTTCCTTTCTCGGGCTTCCCGGCTACTGGAAGATGTAGTTAGACCAGTGGGAGCTGGGTTGATGTGGCCCTGCTTGGTGGGGCAGGAAGGGCTGAGCAGGTGGTAGGGGGTGGGGCTAGGCAGCGGCTAAGGGGCATCTAGCCCTTACCCTTTCTGTGCAGGGTGGGCAAGGCAAGGGACTGAGTGTCTTCCCCTCTCCCTGTCGCAGTTTCAGGCCAGCCCATGGCTCCTTCCCCTTCTCCTGTTCTCCAGAGAACGTAGGTGCTCTGGAATTTCTAGGAGTCTTCAATGAGACCAGGGGATCTTCCTTTGGTCAGAAGGCTTAGGAAGGCATTCTGTGCCTCTGAGCATGAGAGGAGACTGCACCAGCCCAGAGCACTATGCCCAGGGCCAGAGAGGGATGGGACGACTCTGGGCAAGGCCACCCCACCTCCCCTGTCCCCTGCAGTCCTAACAGCACTCATAGACTTGTCGCTGAGCAGCCCAAACCGACTTCCTGGGTGCCCCTGCCTGGCACAGTTGTACTTAGATGCAGGAGGGAAGTGCCCCATTAGCCTATCCTGTATTAAGCAGCCCCAGAATTGTGGGGTGTGGAGAGGGAGGCCTCTGCTACCGAGGGCCTGTTGTTGAGGGGCTGTGACTCTGGACCCACCCTTGTGGCCCTTTTCCAGCCTCCTCTCTGCCCTGTCCCCAACTCCCCACTCCCTCATCCCTGTCCCTCCTCCGTTCCCCACAGAGCCCACCACCCTCCCCTCCTCCCTTCCTGGGACCCCAAATGCTTTTCCTTAAAAGGGGACTTGCCCCACCCACTTTTCAGGCCCAGCTTCAGACCCTATTGGCCATCCCCTCCCCCAAAGAGACAGTGACACTGGCATCCTGATATGTGGTCAGTCCCTGCGGCCAGCTTGTTCGACCTCCCTCAGAAGGAAGGGGCCCTGCCCACTCTCACAGCCCATCCCCTCTCCCCTTGACCTCCGGCTGCCACTTCAGAGCCTGGACCGCCCCAGAACGGACATGCCCTCCATTCAGGAGACTCTGTCCAGGACGCTGGGGACTGCGGCACCCAGAGGTCAGCAGGGGCCGATTCCTCCATTCGGACACCTTTGTTCTTCTCCCGCCTTTGTCCCCGGCCCCTGTGCTCCCAGCCAGCCCGCCCGCCAGCCCAGCCCCTCTCCTGGCCCTCGCCTGGCGGCCCGCCTCTCTCCCCCATTCCCCTTCGGGGCCTTTGCTCACCCACCCAAGTGCCAGAGCGGGCAGAGGACGGGTGGGGCCCCCTGCCCACCGCGCCGGCCCAGCCCCCAGCCCGCTGCCGGCCCCGCAGCCCTGCCTGTCAGCCGGCTCCCTCTTCTGCCCACGCCCCTCGCCGTGCGGCCCCTCGAACAATCTCTCCCCTCCGTCCCCTCCCCACTTCCTCTCCCTTCGGCGCCGGCCCTTCAGTCCCGGGAGTCGGGCGTGATCTCCCCGCGTTCCCCTCCCTCCCGTCTCCTCCCTCGCCCTCTCCGTCTCTCTTTCCCTCCAGCCTCCGCTCCTTCCCGCTCACTCACCCTCTCCCTCTCCCGCTGCCCCCCTCTCTCTCCCCCACCTCTTTGTTTCAGCGGAGAACTGGCTCCTCGGGACAGTTCCCACACTGCAGTGCCTCTGGTGCGGAGACAGCGCCGCCGAGGTGAGCGGGGAGCCGGGACGCCGGGCGCGGCCGCCGGAGCCCTGGGGGGCGGGCAGGTGGGGACAGCGGCAGTCCGGCGCGGCGCCTCCCGGCCCGGGGCAGCAGGCGCAGCAGTCACAGTGCCCGCTGCCCTGGCAGTCAGCAGGAGCCGAGGGCAGAGGGGCAGCCGTTGGCCGCTGAGGGGGGCAACCCTGCCCGGTGCCTGGCTTCTGTGGGTGGTCTTGGGCTGACGGGGACCCTTGGGGGTGGGGTCGCCGGCACAGGGTGGACGGGAGCTGGGCTGCCCGGAATAGCCACACCTGAAGGTTTGAGTGTATGCCCAGTCCTGGGGTCCAGGGCATTGAACCCTCCTCTGGCAGGGCTGTGGCTGCGAGGTTGCTGGGTGGCAGCAGTGGCGCTGTCCACGGGGCTGTGACCCCTAAAGTGCCTGTCCCCACTGGGATTTGGGGGGCTGGTCAGGGATGTGCTGGGCTGCTCCCACTGCCCAGGTGTGGGGTGTGGGCAGAGAAGGAGTGATCTGCACCCCCACACATACCCACCACAGGCTAGCTGTTTTCACCCCCAGCTCCTGACCACCAGACCCACAGAGCCACATATGGGGAGGGGCACTTCTCCCTCCGCCAGGGGTCTCTGACCAGCTCCCGCAAGATAGGATCCCCAGGACAGCTTTACCCACAGTAGTGAACACTGGGGATTCAGACCAGAGCCCAGATGCTCCTGTGGTCAGCTTCCTGAGCTGGACAGGGAGGGAAGCCGGGGGACAGGGGGAGGAGAAGAACAGGTGGAGACAGAGCCCTGGCTCCCGCATGAGGGCTACAGGTGCAGTTATTAGAGATGACCCAAGGCCATCAGGAGATCCAGAGACCCTGAAGCTGGGCAGGTGGGTAGGAGTGGATGGAAGGGGGCAGAAGCCAGTGCCGGGACCCCGCCCCCTTCTCAGCTGGAGCTGGAGATGGAGAGGCAGAGCTGCATGGGGACAGAGCGTGTGCTGCTCACACTTCTCTAGAGAAGCAAGCAGGGTGGCTCTGCGGGCTGGCTCCTGGAGGAGGAGCAGGAAAGGTTGGGAGTATGCAGAGCCCAGCAGGGAGCTCTCCAGTGAGTGCATCTTGGGGATACAGCCTCTGGTGATCTGGTCTGGGCAGGGCCAGGTCCTAGAGCTCCCTGAACCCCCAGGGAGCCATCCGTGTACAAGGTCATGGCAGGTAGTGACCCATAAGGCAGAGCTGTGGGGAGCATTTGTCCCCCTAGGACTGGGGCACTTGTTTCTGGGACCCAACTCTCCCTCAGCGTCTTCCCTCGCACGGAGCGGGCAACAACGCCGGATGGACCAACATGTACAGAGAGGTGGAATCAGAGCTGCGGGCATCAGGTCTCAAGGGCCCAGGTGGTTTGCCACAGCCCAACCCATCCAGGCCCAAGGGCAGCCCAAACCAGGGGAAGTGGGAAAGGATAAGCCTCGGGACTGGCCCCAGTGATTCCCCGGGAGCAGTTGACCCCAAGGCATCCCTGTCTCAGGGAAAAAGGATACCCATCCTGGCCTGGACTCAGCTCCGCACAGCTCCATGACCCTACTCTCATGCAGGCCATTGGCTACACCCTGCGTGGAGTGTCATTATCCCCCTAGCCCTACATGACCCCTGTCCTCCCCTAGCACACCCTGAATTATCTCACTCTGCCAGGGATTCCTAGCCTGCAGGCAAGCCAGTTCTCCCCCACCCCAGTCAGGGCCTCATCATATCCCTCACACATGATCCAGACCCACAGGGATCTCAGGCTGCCCTCCCCCACCCTTTTTTTTTTCTGAGACAGGAGAGGGCTCTCTCCCAGGGTAGGTCAGCTTACTCTAGCTCTAGCCGACACCCACCCACCCCCACATTGGTTCTGTGACCTCCCAGGGCACGGTGACACCAGCAGCCACTTAAAACTCAAAGACCATCCCTTGCGAGCACTACTCCAGTGGCAGGGGGCCTCCGTCAGTGAGCACCAAGGCCTTGCTGGCTCTAGCCCAGGCCCTGCCCAGAAGAAGGGGGCCTCCTCCCTTCTTTGCCTCCCTCCGGGGCACCCCGCTTCCACAGGGCTTTCCTACCCAGATCCGTCTACCACCGACACCTCCCCAGAGCAGTGAGCAGGACGGGATGTTGTTGTCCCCATTAGACAGAAGGGAAAAGCAAGACCTGGAGAAAGGATGGTGGCAAGACCAGGAACTAGAGCCCAACTCCCACTGCAGGGCTCCTCCCAGGTCTTTTCATTGCCATCCTTGTGAGAGCCTACAGGAGGGCAGGGTGCCTGCGCTCACCAAAGCCTCCACCAGGTGCCCAGCTGCTCCGCCTTCCAGATCCGCAAGACCCTGAAGGCCCTGAGAGGGGTGTGTGAGCCAGGGCTTCTAACCCTGGTTCCAAAGTGGACACCTAAATGGTCACCTGGACTGGCAGAAGGCTGGTGTGGTGAGGCTGCTGAGGGGCAGGCAGAAAGGAGCTGAGAGGGGTTCCCCAGCCCGGGATGCACCTCTCTCTCTCACCTGTTGGACTTCCTCCACCTCCTGGCGTGTCCCCCTAGTATCCCCCATCCCTGCAGTAAAGAAGGCCTCAGCCTCCCAGTCCTGAAACAGCCTCCTGGCACCACTCCTTGCCAAAATCCCAGGAGGCTTGCCACCACCGTCCATGTGAAGTCTGATCCCCACTGCAGGGACATGAAGCCCTTCATGTGGGCCTCTACCAGCCTTTATAGCTTCTTTGCCCAACTTCTTCACTGTATCTCCAGCAGGCTGACCACACCAAACTGTGTGTCCTCCCCCCAGGGCAGAGCGGAGCATGGCTCAGATGCGGGGCTGGACACACAGCTGTGTGCACACATCCCCACACACATGTGCACAGATGTGCATAGAGATGCAGACACGCACGCTGTGCAGAAACCCGTCACCCAACCCCATGTGGTTTTCTACCAAATCATACATGCAGCGGAACTGTAAAATCTAAGCCAAAAAGGGTCCGACAAATCTGTTTTGTGTTCCAGGGCAGGCCAGGTGTGGTTACATCACCATCCCTAAGCCGCCGAGGGCCAGCAGGGAGGCAACAGGGGATCCCTGACTCTGGTTGAGCACTCTCTGGGCTCCAGGGTCTCTGAGCCCCACAGGGTGTGGGCAAGCAGGTCTCGACCTGGCTCTCCTTCTGGTCCTGTGGCAGACTTGCTGGGCAGCCCCAAACAAGCCACCTTCCCTCTCCATTTCTCCAGCTATGAAATATAGGGACTTGGATTAGCCGATACCTAAGGGCTGGCCAGGCCCACTGCCCAGCTCGTCTTAGTTCATGCGAAGTACAGAGAACGGAAGGGCCTGTAAAGGTGGCAGCAGTGTGTGCGTGGGGGATGCTGGACAGACACCCTGCACAGCAAAAGCTTCCAGGTGGGGCAGGGAAAGCTTCAGGGAATGGAAATGAGGTGGGCGCAGGGGCAAGAGGAACCTGAGCCAGGAGAGAAGGAAGCCAAGAGCCACAGGATGGGAGCAATTATTTTGACCCATAATTGAAATTTATGGAGCAAATAATAAGTCCTATTGAACACTCACCATGCAGCGTCTATCTCATATTGTCCTCTAGATTGAAGCCAAATATATCTGTTCTCATCTTGGGGATACCAAATGAGCAAAGCTAATGGGTTAGGCCCCATCCAGCCCCTGGCCTCCCAGCCCCTACAAACACAGGCATATGGCAAGGGCCAAAGAGGCACAGGGGTGCCCTCTGGCAAGACCCCACCCACACCCAAACCCTTCAGCAGGCATGTAAGTGGCCTAGTGCACAAGTAGCAGTCCATCCCCTACCTCTGGCCACCCACATGTGTGTGCTCACATGCCGCCACACACACACACACATACACACACTGAGGACAGGGCAGACAAACACTCAAACTTCTGCCACAGGCCCGGCCCTCCTGTCCTGCTCTTGCCTGGAACTTGACACCCCACGCTAACTCTCGCACTCCCAAGGGCAAGGACTGAAACAGGGAGGTTGTCAGAGGAGCAACAGGGCGCAGGCATCTCCACGTAGGGGTCGCACCCCCAGACTACGACCCTGCCGTCAGAGGAAACTCTGCACCAGTTGAGAAGGAAAGGAAGCGGTGCCCTGTATCCGGGGGGTGCCTACTCCCCTCTTCTCCCCTCTTCCCTCCTCTTCCCTAAACCTCCCTGGCCTCCGAGCCTGGTTCACGTGACTCGCCTCAGCTTGTCCCCAGGTCACCAACCATGTGCCAGCTAGGCTGTCCAGAGCCCAAGTAGGTGAAAGGGAGACACTTCCCAGGGGGAGGGCGTGCCAGCCCTGGCCCAGAGCCCCTCATACCCCTGGAGACGAGGGCACAGCCAGGGTGGAGGGGACCAGAAGGAGCAGCCCCAGGCCTCGCTGTTCTCTATGGCTTTTTATTCCTATGTGATTTTACTGCTCACTCATATAGGGATTGGAGCCGTGGCGTACGGCGGGGGCAGCCAGCGGAGGGCTCGGATCCTGAGCAAGGGGGCCCGGAGAGAGGTAGGATGGCAGCCCTGCCCTCTCCTACCACAGGCTGCTAGCCTAGCCGAGGGAAGCCTTCCTCTTGCTCTCTTCCCACACTGACCTCTTCCCTAGCCAACGGGTAACAGGGGGGCAGGTAGCTGCTGGACCCCCTCCATCCTCTGACCCACTATCTCAGCACTGGAGACCCCCACTGCAAGGCTGGCACCAGGAACTGCACTGTGTCCCAGAGCAGCAGCTACAGAAACTGGGACTTCAGCTTGAGGAAATGGGCCTGACACAAGGAAACAAGGTCCAGAATCCTGTGTGGCGCGGAACAGCTACTGGACACACAAAGGGCAGCTCAACCAACAGTGTGGCCTGTCCCTAAGGGCTGTCCAAACACAGAGGGCAAGATCAGCCCTCGTGGCTAGTGGCTCACACCCAGCAAGGTATGCAGCACAGCCTGGAGACTGTAATGGGGAGACCACAGGGGTCACAGGTGGACAGCTGGCCTGTCCCTCTCAGACCCCACAGGCTGCAGGCCTTTGGCCTGTCCTCCCAGGGGTCTCTGCTGGCCTACAGTGAGTGTGTCAGAGGCCAAGCTCTACCTTCCTAAGCTCCTGTTTCAGGGAAACAAGTGCCGAGTGTGCCCTGCAGTGAGGGGGATGGGGAACCCCTATAGAGGCCCAGTGCTGGGGCTACAGCCTGACCCCATTTCCGGCAGCTCAGAGTCTTTGCTCTGAGGGAGAAGACACAGAGAACCCATAGTGTGGCTCTGTTTATTTGCAGTCCTTCTCACTCCCCCCCCATAGAAAAAACACTCAAGAGCTCGGCAGAGGGGCTGCCTGCTGTTGGGGAGAAGACTAGGAATAGCCAACAGGCCAAGGGGCTCATCCCAATCTTCAGGGTTAGCTGCTGTCATGGCCAAGAGGAGGGAGAGGAGAGGGCCCCCATCTGCCAGTTTGGCTGGGGGAATGAGCACAGAACAGAGGCCCAGGGTCAACAGAGCAGCCACCACCAAGGACAGAAGGGGCCCTCAGGCCTGGTTAGGCCTTGGGGACCAACCCTGGTCTGCCCCAGGTTGCTGCCCCGTAGGTCTCCTCGGCACTCAACCATGATCCATGCCATCACCGCGGCCGCAGGAACAGGAGGTGGGCGTCCATGACATTGGTTCCAGTCAGCCCCGTGTGCAGCAGGTGCGCCCCGCCTCGGAAGCAGCGGAAGAAGGTATGAGAGTCATTGCGGGATAGGAAGGCAGCCACGTCCAGGCCCTCAGTGGCAGCCTGGCTGGTAAGCTCAGGCACGACCCAGGCCCCAGCTGCCTCTGTGGGCCCATCCTGTCCATCGGTGCCACCACTCAAAAACAGCACCTCCAGAGGCCCCAGTGGCTGTTGTCCCAGCTCTGCTCCGACACGCAGAGCCAGTTCCTGGTTCCGGCCACCCTTTCCTGAGCCCTGCAACTGCACGGTGGGCTCACCACCAGCCAACAGGCAGACAGGGCCCCCGGCCCCCGCCACGGCCTCTAGGGCCTCCTTGAGCTGCAGGTCTGGGAGCTGGAGCTCAGCTGCCAGCTCCCAGAGTTGTGCCTCCTCCTCCACGGAGGCCCCAGTCACAGGCAGGGTGAGGTGGGCTCCGGCCACTCGGGTGAGCAACCCGTAGAACCGGGCCACACTTTTCACGTCACCCTGTATGGCTGCGCTCAGCACCACGGCCCTGTACCCCAGTGCCTCGGCCTGCCGCTGGGCCTCAGCCAGGGCCAGCGCATTTGAGCCAATGATCACGTTGAGCACATGACCACAACTGTGCGGCCCGTGAGGGTCAGAGTCAGACTGAGCCAACACAGTCTTCACGGAACGGGGCAGGGCAGCTCGAAGGCCGTAGTGATTGAGGATGTGCAGGCAGTCTTGCACGCTGTGGACGCTGGCCACGGTGGGGCCGCTGGCGATCACCTCCACCGGGTCCCCCACCACGTCTGACAAAATCAGGCTCACCACCTGGGGAAGGGTCGCAGAGGCAAGGCTCAGTCCCTCCGGTGCCTTACCCCACGGTCACTGAGGACAAGCTGCCACGTATTCTAACCCCTCTCCTGGGGGTCTGCAGAACATGTGGCCATCTGGACACCTCACTCCCATCCTCTCTGGCGCTCCTCCCAGCCAGCCCTGTGGACTCCCACACCAGGATCCTGCCAATTTGTATGCTGTTCCAGGCTTTTGTCTTCCTAGCACGTGGGTTTGGCTCTACCAGCCCAGGGCTGCCTAGGGAAGCAGGGACCCACACACCTGGGCAGGGTAGGCAGCCTGAGCCAGCCCCCCACCCTTGAGCTGGGACAAGGCCTTCCGGATGGTGTTCAGCTCCTGGATGTTGGCTCCACGGGCTGCGAGCAGCTTGGTGAGTGTCTGCTTTTCTTCCAGTGTCACAGGCGGAATAGGGGCAGGGAGCAAGGCTGAGCCCCCACCTGCAGAGACAGTGAAGAAATTGGGCAGAGGGGATAAGACTGCAAAGGAACCTCTCCACTTAAGGAAGCAGGCAAGCAGTACCCACATTAGGGAAGGGGCTGCTGGAAAGCTGGGGTTAGGGTGACCCCGTGTGGACATGTAGAGAACGTGTATAGAGTCACCACATCCTGGGCACCTGGTCCCAGCAGGCACTGGAAGAACTATTCCTTTAGCGCTTGAAATAGAGTAGACCAAGAGGAGACATTGAGACCAAGGATGGATTACATAGGAGCTAGAGTCCTGGGTTCTAGCCGCAGGTCACACTGGAATAGATGGCAGCCAACAGCAGGGACAATTTACCCATGACACCCTAAGTTACATGCTCCCTATATTCCCTCCGATGGTCACCAAACAAAGTCAGTCAGGGGAGGACCCCACAGCTCCAAGGAGGCCAGATAACCTGCCCAGGGCCACCCAGAGGTTAACCATCCAGGCTCCTTACTGTCTCCCTTGCTCGGGGACCCTGGGGGCTCAGACCAATCATCTCTCGCAGACCTGGTATTTGCAACAACCACCACCCCCCGCTACACTGTCCTGAGCCAGTCTGGCACCCACACCTGAGATGAGTACAAGCAGGAGATCGTCAGCTGTGAGACCTTCAGCCAGCTGCCGGATGGCCACTGCAGCCCGAAGTGCATCTCGGTCTGGCAGGTTGTCCTCTGCACCCTCAAATACCTGGACACGGCTGTGTGGCTTCAACAGCATCTCCCTGAAGAGAGAGAGAACAGACAGCAAGAGATGAGGTGGGCTCCTTTCCTCCCACCTGATTTCTCAGCTGTACGGGTGAGGAAGACCAACTGACACCCATCCCAGAGCCAGTCCAGACCCTGAACAAATGGGATGCTGGTGAGGGAGGGAGGCCTGATCCAGCATTGGGTTTGCGCCTAGCTCCCCCTCCCGGGGCACAGTGGGCAGAAGCCTCCCCCCAGGGCTCTTACTGCTTGCCAGCATGCTCCATGGCAGCACGAATCCCCTTGGGCACGCTGATCACACCCTGCACGAGATGCTGGCCCAGGAGCTCCTCAGCTGCAGCTGCCATGCCCAGCACAGCCTTGCCAAAGCCCACCAGGTAGAGGTTTTGACGCAGCTGAAAGCTCCGATCCCGCACCTTCAGCAGCCCACTGCTAGGATCCAAGCACAGTGCGCGTTGCAGCATGGGGCCTGGAAGTACAGCCCCCACAGTGCTCTCGAAGAGCTGCTGTGCCTGCTCTGCCAGGGCCATGCCGCTGGCCAGCCGGACCACCGGGCTCCCCATGAGGAGCGGGCGTAAGAGGGTTCGGGCCACACAGGGCAGTACCTGCAGGACCACAGCCATGCCCCACTGCTCTCAGCACCACTGGGCACCCATGGCTGCCTAGGGGAAAGAAAGCACCAGTGAGGCTGCTGGAAGCAAGACCAGAGACAGACCCCCCCCCCCCCGCAACAGCCACCTCTCTGAGGGCGTGGGGCCTCTGGACCCCACAGGGGCTGCTGCAGTGGGCCATCTGCCAGCCCAAGACTTTCTGAGGCCCTCAATTGCCTGATCTCATGCCAGTTCTCAGAGCCCAAGCCTGCCACCTACCATAGCCTCCTCTTCCGCAGGTTATCCTCCGGCCCTCTGGCCACTCTGCCCTGAGTCCAAAGGTCCTGTTAGCTGAGCCCTCCCCCTAGGCCACCCGTTCTGGCCCGAGAGTTAATCATTCACAGAGGCAGCAATTCCTATCCACAGGCTCCTGCCCCAACCCTTTTCCAACCCCTGTACTTCTGAGCGTTCATTCAGAGGCAACACCGCTTTCTGGGACAGTGTCCCTGCCTCTTTATCACTTCTGTTGCCAAGAGGCTGCTGGCTGTCCCACCAACTGATTGAGCCTTACGACCTGCAGCACGCTCTGTGTCACTGGCTTGCGGATCTGGGCTGGGGAGCCTGGGAAGGCTAGGTCTGTGTCGGGAGGCTGTAGGCTCAGAGGAACACTGACAGGCAGGCTCAGAGCACATCCTCAGGACACACAGCCTGAGGAATCCTAGCACTCCAAGGCCAGTCTAGCATAAGGTTCAGGTTCAAATGAGAAGTGGCAGCAAAGACTGGCTCATGCTGGAAACTTAGACAAGTCCCTAGACACCACATTGAGGTGGCGCCCAAGCTAAGACAGAAAAGAACACCCTTCCACCTACCTGGCTGGCCAGACCCAGCCCTGCCGAGAACACACATTTCATTCTAACAAGACAAGTCTTGGGTCATACATACCACCCACCCACAGGAGTGAGAGCCGAATGTCTGGAGCAGGAAAGGCCAGGCTCCTACAGCTGAGGCCAAATAGTCTTTTTCCCCCTGGGCAAGGTAAAGGCCAAAGAAGCCTTGGGGTGAAGGTCAGGAAGTTATAAAGGAGTTCAGGGACAATGAAGCCCCAAACAGATAATCTCTAAAAAAGGCATCTACATTAATAATGCCCACCATAAACGCTAGTGGCTGACTGCAGCAGCAAGCGCGGACAGCAGGGGAAGGAGGCTGGGAATCAGGCTCCAGCTCCACCACAGTGACGGCTCCTTTCTTCATTGGGCCTCGTGTGCAAAATGAGAGGTGGGATCAAAGACCAATGCTTCCCCCTTGACATCCTTGGCCTCTCTGAAGCTGCCAGGTTAATACAGAAAGCCTGAACTCAAGACACTTTATCCCACACTCAAAAAAACCTAACAACCTGTAGCCCTCAGCCATCTCGCCAGCATGGTTCTCACCTTTCCCTTAAGACCAATGCTGCCTGACTCCAGCCCTGAAAGGGAACACAGAGGACGCTGGCTTGGGGACTCAGAAAATGGGCTCAGCTTTTGCCAGGAAGCCCCTGGGACTGGCCCATTGGGCTAGGAACCAAAAGCGGCTTAGACTCTAGCAACAACTTGACAGCCTGGGTGAACTTTGTACCTGTTTCCCAGATGGACACAAGCCTAGAGGACCCCAGCCTGGCCACAATCTACCAGGGCCCACGAGAGGATGGGGGGTGAGAAGGGAGGGTCTTCAAGGGTTAAAATACAAGACGTCCAGTTAAATTTGAACTTCAAATAAACGAGAAATTTTTAAGAATGTCAGTATGTTCCACACAATATTTGAGACATGCCTACACTAAATAATTACTGGTTGCTTATCTGAAATTCAAATTTCAGAGCTGCTAACCAGCCATTCTCCAGCCAGGACAGCCTCCCAAACTAACTCTCAAGCACTCCGGAACCAAGCTCGGAAACCCCGCGAAGCCCCTCCTTGACTCCGCCCCGCCACCAAGTAGGGCTGGAGCCACTTCCGGCCTTCTCCAGCCGCACGTGCCCCCGGAAGTAACGTCAGTCTCAGGTCTTTGCAAGGGAAGTGGCTGCCGCGTGAATGTCCGATGGTGACCGGAGAAAGAAGTGCCCGCCGCCACCTGGTCCCGCCGCTGCCCGGCCCATGGACTGCTTCCGTGGGCCTTCGCGCCGTGGACTTACCGCTCCACGGCTCCCGGCCGCAGTTTCCGGTACCGAGGGCCGGAAGTACTCCCGGGTGGGCGGAGCGGAATCCGGAAGTGTGGTAGGAGGGGCGGGGTTGGGGTGCCGGCGGGAGCCGGACGCGGTGCGGTGGGTAGAAGGAATCGTGGCTCGGGGTTTGGCTCCGCCCTGACCTCTGGCAGGCTTGGATGGAATACCCTTTTGGCTTCGTTGCCTTCGTCTCTGCAGTGGGGGCAACAATCCCTGACTTATCGATTGCCTTAACCGTCCGCTGTTTTATCCCTTAGGAGCCCATCCGTTAGCACGTACATTCCTTGCTCCTGTTAGGTGCCTGGCACAGGACTGAGCAAACGGGCTGAGAATTACTATTTCCCCACAATCCACCCCTTCTGGAGCCAGAATAATCACCCTAGCTCTTCCCCACCACTATAATCCCCCAACAATTTTGTGTTCGGCCCTCTCCCTCTTGACCAACCTAGTAACAGCTCGGACTTGGAAAGTTCAGTCCCGTGATCCTTGAACACACGAGCTGTGTATAAACAACGAATGACCCTTGGCCAGCCTGTGTGCATCCTTGAGCCCTGTGGAGGCCGAGAAAATTAAAGCCATCCCACCTCAAGTTTAACGTTAGCACAAGTACAGCCCTCTTAGCTTCGGCATCCATCTCAGCTGTGACCAGGGGCTGAACTCTACCCTATTTTAGTTACAGGAAAAACCGCTATACTCCACCCTGCAAACACCCCTGCAACAGCTAATCAGCTTGCTGCAGGGAAATCTGAAATTTCCCCACTTCCCCCCACCCCCCAAGCCTCCGGTAACCACACATAAAAACACCTTGCTTGGCAGGTCTGGTGGGGCTCTCGCTCCTGTGCCGCTGTGCTGGTGACAGTCGTGAGCCAGGACTCGAATCCGAATAAAGACCCTCATGTGTTTGCATCGGTGTTGGCTCCTTGGTGGTCTCTCGGACTCGAAACTTGGGCACAACAAGCCCGACTTGATGCCTTCCCACATTCGAAAGACAAGTGCGGACCAGACTCTGAAGACACAAAAGAGTGCATTTTTAAAACTGTTGTTTTCTTGGGGAGGAAGGAAGGGAGTTACATCACAAATCACACAGTAGACTTTCCAAAAAATCTTAAACATATGCCCCCCTTCCCTTTTTTTTTTTTTTAAAGATTTTATTTATTTATTTGACAGACTGAGATCACAAGTAGGCAGAGGCAAGCAGAGAGAGAGAGAGGAGGAAGCAGGCTCCACGCCGAGCAAAGAGCCCAATGCGGGACTGGATCCCAGGACCCCCGAGATCATGACCTGAGCCGTAAGCAGAGGCTCAACCCACTGAGCCATCCAGGTGTCCCCCCACCTTCCCTTTTGCAGTTGCCACATCTCTCTATATCATGTTCTGCTCTCAGGAACTCCTACCTCCTTCCTAACTTTGTCTGGATTTTTCTTTCCGTTTATAATAGAGGACCTTTTATTCCCTATCATTCTCTCCCAAACTTCCCCACTCCATCCTTAAAATGAAGGCACCTTCAGGAGGATCTGCCCTCTTTAGATGTGGGGAGATGATAAGTACTTGAATGTTCAGTTTTTCCTTGCTTTTGGTAAGAAGTCTATCCATTTTGAATTTATTCATTCCTCCACCATTCAACAGACATTTCCTGACCTATGTGGGTCAAATGCTATAGCTACTGGGATGAGTAAGAAGTGGTACTTTTCTGTTGGGAATTTTACTTTGCTTTTGTAATGATAGTCCCACACTGCTGGAAGGAATGTGTATTTGAGGACCTCTTTCATTATTTACTACCAGAGATGGATGAACAGACACCACTTACTGTGCCATTGCTATTCTGTTGGGAGTGTAAGCAGGATTATACCCATTTTTGAAATCCCCCATCCCATCCCATAGCTACTCACAAGATATATTTAACATCAGGTTTAGATGCCCACCCGGACTGTGAGGTCTTAGAAGGTGATGACTTGGTCTAATTCATATTTGCGTCTCTACTGCCTTGCATAGGACCAGGCAGGGTCCTATAGCTGGGATTGCTTTTTTTTTCTTTCTTTTGTCCCCCCACTTTATTTCCTTCTTTTTTAATGAATTAACTGGAGAATAGTGAAGTACTCGGCTGCAAAGTGCTACAGACCCAAAGTGGAAAGAATCTCACAAAAGGAAAAGAGATGGTGGTGAGTAGAAGTAGAAGCCTTCATGAAGCAGTGGGATTTAAGTCTAAGAAAACAATTAGGCTCATGAGACTGCATACACATACCTTGAGAGTAGGTATGAATATGTCTACCTTTTTTAATTTTTTTTTAAAGATTTTATTTATTTATTTGACAGACAGAGATCACAAACAGACAGAGAGGCAGGCAGAGAGAGAGGGGAGGAAGCAGGCTCCCCGCTGAGCAGAGAGCCCGAGGCGGGGCTTGATCCCAGGACCCTGGGATCATGACCTGAGCCGAAGGCAGCGGCTCAACCCACTGAGCCACCCAGGCGCCCCTACCTTTTTTATATATAATGTTAACTATTTTATTGTTTCCAAGATTTTATTTATTTATTTGAGAGAGAGAGAGAGCGTGCGCAGAGGAAGGGGCAGATAGCAGACTCCCTGCTGAGCTTGGAGCCCAACGCAGGGCTCCATCCCAAGACCCTGAGATCATGAGTGAAGGGGAAGTCAGAAGCTTAACTGACTGAGCCAACCAGGCTCCCCTGTCTATAGTCTTTTTAAGTGCACTTGGGCTAAATAAGTAGGGCTAAATAAGTATCAATGTCAAAAATGTGACAGGCGATTTCAGTCCAAGGAAATAACTGGTTGTGTAGACAAACATGATGCAGGGGTGGGGAGCCTGGGTGGCTCAGTTGGTTGAGCATCCGACTCTTGGTTTCAGCTCAGGTCATGATCTCATGGGTTGTGAGATCGAGCTCCACATAAGGTGAATGCACGCTCTCTCTCTCTCTCTTACTCTGAAAATAAATCTTAAAAAAAAAATAAAGTGATTGTAGGAGAGGAAAAAACTTTTCCCTCTATTCTCTTAGGTTCAGTGGCTGAGGCTCTGGGACAAACTAAACTGACAGAAGACAGATTAACAGGAGAAAAAAGTTTATTTCCTATGTATATGGGGGGCCTCACAGAAATAAAGTAAAAACCCCAAAGAAGCCATTAGGCCTGAGAGCTTATATACCATTTTCAACAAAGAGTGATAAATTTGAGAAATGTGACAAGACAAAAGTTCAAACTTCTCGGGGCAGTAAATTGTGGGAAAGTATACATGGGGGGAAACTAATGGAAGATAAGGATTGCTGTAGTAAGATTTGTTTGTACAGATTCATCCTGGCCTTGGCTTTTCATCTCCTGGTACAGGCAGGACTCCTTTCTCATGGGAAATCTATGACCTGCTTTTAGGAAGGAAGGAGAAGGGCAGCGAACCTTTTCTGCATCTAATCTCAAATGCCTTCAACTCAAAATAATCCTTATGCCTAAGTGGCATGTTTTGGGGTGGCATATTCTAATCCCCTTCAAATGGACCTGAGCTATTCAGCCCAGAGCTGTTAGGATCTAAAAACCCATTGATAAGAGAATTTATACAAATAAGTTATAGTACTTCTAAACACATTTAAAATGGTTTTCTAGGGCGCCTGGGTGGCTCAGTGGGTTAAGCCGCTGCCTTCGGCTCAGGTCGTGATCTCAGAGTCCTGGGATCGAGTCCCGCATGGGGCTCTCTGCTCAGCAGGGAGCCTGCTTCCTCCTCTCTCTCTCTCTCTCTGCCTGCCTCTCCGACTACTTGTGATTTCTCTCTGTCAAATAAATAAATAAAATCTTTTAAAAAATGGTTTTCTAATGTTACTAAGGCTTATATACATGTTACTTTTTGCAGTGCTATTTTATGTTTTTAAAAAAATTTTGAGGGACGCCTGGGTGGCTGTCGCGAGCAAAACCCCTGCGTCCCGCCAGGAAGTCGCGACGTGTAAAGAAGAGAGAGAGAGATGGATATGATGTAACTCACTTGATCTTTATTGGGACGAGGTCCGCACCACTATCGTGGCCGGGTCACAGTCCGCTGACGTTGTCACGGAGAAGGAGACGTCGCCTCACAATCTAGACAGAGAGGTCACCGCAGAAGTTGAGACTGAGAACCAGCGAGTGGTCGGCAACGAAACTGTCGGGGCGTCGGTAGCACCGGTGATGATGTCCTCCCGAGGGAACTCGCTTCACCTCAGTCCAACCCGATGCCTCTTTATATACTGTGCTAAGTCTCCTTCATAAACACATCACATCACTTGTTTTTCTTATGCTTACACACCAAAAACATAAACACGTTGTAAACATGTCTTGGTTTACGCTATTTCGCACAGGTCAAAATATTTACAACTTGTTACTCCGGGCTAATCTTATCACTACACGCATATGGTCTAGGCTTACTTGCTATGTGGTTGGTTTGTATTTTGTTCCTTTTGCCTGTTTACATTTAGTAGGGGTTTGCACCTACTACATATTATTTTTTTGATTTATTCATTTATTTATTACACTTTATTTATTAAAGGTTCGTACTCACTACAGTGGCTCAGTGGGTTAAAGCCTCTGCCTTCAGCTCAGGTCATGATCCCAGAATCCTGGGATCAAGCCCCGCATCAGGCTCTCTGATTAACAGGGAGCCTGCTTCCTCTTCTCTCTCTCTCTCTCTGCCTGCCTCTCTGCCTACTTGTGATCTCTGTCTATCAAATAAATAAATAAAATCTTAAAAAAAAAATAAAGACTATACCTAAGAAAGCATTAAAAAAAAAAAAAAACCTATTGAAAAGACCACTTAAGGGGCACCTGGCTGGCTTATTCAATAGAGCACATGACTTTTGATCCTGGGGTTGTGAGTTCAAGCCCCACACAGGGTGTAGAACTTACTTTAAAAAAAAAAAAAATCACTTAAGTCAAGTATAAGCCTTCCCCATTATTCAAGCAAGCCAAAAGAGAGAAGGCAATGTCCTGGGGTACAGTACTCATACGCTTTTGAGAGAGGGTTTACTAAATTTATTGATTTGGATTAAGCTTTAACTTAAATGTTCCCATTTAGAGCAAAGGAGGAGGTCCCCCCTGTGTGATGTTAGGTCATCAGTGACCAAGGGAAGGTGGTACTAATGGCCCCCATCTCCACTAACAGTGTTGCATCTCAGGAGTTCTATGTGGATAAAGTACTTGGTCCCTATAACTCTGAAATCACCCTCCCACCCCTGCACACAAGCTCAGGAGGCTCACTGGGGTAGTGAATGGTACAAATACAAATGAGAACAGCGCTCAGTCTTGGGCCTTCTGACTTGGAACTTTGCTATAAGGAAGTCCTGCTTGAGGGAGAAACTGATTAAACGTGACTGCAGCCATCTGAGGTTTCAGATGCCTGAGGAGGTCTAGAATGCTAGTGCATACTGTCAGTGCAGCAGAGCCAGCAGTCAGCCCCCTAAACTACCCGCTCCTCTATCAACATCCACCCTGCTGTCCTCCAACCTCAAACCAGGGCGGTGGTTACGAGTGCTATTTACCACCCAAGTCCCGTTCTCTCCCCCTCCAGCACTCCCTGGCCCCCTTGTGCTAGAGAAGTTTCATTCGTCTAGTTCTGGGCAATGAGTAGCAAGTAGAATCGGTGTGATTCATTTGGGGGCAGTTAACTGCCCAAGTGAGGCCTTCCTGAGCATTTTTCCCTTGGACTTGGCAACCAGCAACATTCAAGATGGTGGCTTCTTTGCCAGCCTAAGTCCTGAGTGACTGATGGGAAGAGCCACCCTGCCAACCTACAAAGGATGGGTATTGAAAGTGGAAAATAAACCTTTGATGCTTAGAGCCACTAAGATGTGGGAAAACAAAACAAAACAAAAGTCACTAAGATGTGGGGGATTTTGTTATTGTGCGGCGACCTAGCCTACGCTGGCTGATATGCACACTTTACCCTGTTGCAACTCGGTTTCAGGTGCATCTTAGAACTGATCTACTCTTGGTATCATATCATCTGGAAAACATTGGTTCTCACTGGCATTCATCCTGCTAGATGCACCAAGAGCTGAAGAATATCTTGCTGTGCGTTCACAAACCCAGGAGAGGCTTACGCACTAACCACTACTACAAGGCAGGAGCACAAAGCAGAAAGCAGCTTCCACGAAGAGAAGTTCTTTGCCTCAGTCTTGGGTCTCTGTGGCACGGCAGATTTTCGGTCCATCAGTTCATACAGTTTCCGGAGTCTTTCTTCTTTACTGCATTTTAATTGTGACTGGACAAAAATAAATGATAGCAAGAATTCAGGACCGGCAAGAAATATAGGATGGACGTAGAATCAAGCAGTGAATAGGAATGTATTCGGTCTTTTCTCCAGTAAGATGCACTCAGTTTGGAGATTCAGTGCGGAAAGACTGTGCATATCATACTGCATCCGTAAGAGAATCTATAAGACGTTCTGTCACCTTAAAGTCCGCTGTGAAAATAAAGTCGTGATTTGGGACGCCTGGGTGGCTCAGTTGGTTAAGCAGCTGCCTTCAGCTCAGGTCATGATCTCAGGGTCCTGGGATCGAGTCCCACATCGGGCTCCTTGCTCGGCAGGGAGCCTGCTTCTCCCTCTGCCTCTGCCTGCCTCTCTGTCTGCCTGTGCTCGCTCGCGCTCTCTCCCTCTGTCTCTGAAAAATAAATAAAAAAAATCTTTAAAAAAAATAAATAAATAAATAAATAAAGTCGTGATTTTTAAAATTTATTTATTTATAAAACCTGAGATAAGTCAGAGGCTCTTCGTCCTCAGCTCCAAACTGGAAGCAGGTGCCTCCGCAGGGAGGCACTCCTGAGTTCGATGTGAGGATGGGGTAGTGAAGGGCCACTTGGTGGGAGGGAGAGGGGCAGGAGGCAGGGAGGGGCAGAGCTGGCTTTTAGTGAAGGCAGTGAAACCCCTCAGCTATTTTCTTTGGAAGAAGGGGTGGGGGATCCAAACAGTGCACCCGGAAGCAACTCTGCAGGGACCAATGGGGGCTGCGTAAGTTCGATCAGAAAGGGTTTTTAAGCCTTTTGAAACAGTTCTGTAGGCTTAGAGGCAGAGGCCCTGGGGCTCTAGGCAGCCCTTCCTGGATCTGGGCAGTCTAGGCTTATCTGGGAAGAACCCATCCCTTCCTTCCAGAACAAAAAGGCATTGTTTACCAACAATGGACTTTTTAAAAATGTGAATGATTATCTACCCTTTGCCCTAGAAACAGGGCTGGAACTTTCCAGCAGAATGTGAATCCAGGCTCTAGGCTTATTGGCTGTGTGACTCTGGAAAAGTTACTTGAACTCTCAGAACGCCAGTGTTCATCATTAAAATGGGATTGAGGGCATTGAATTAACAAGTATTTTAAAGTGCATAGGGGGGGGTCTGGGTGGCTAAATTGGTTAAGGATCTGACTCCTGATCTCAGCTCAGGTCTTGATCTCAGACCCTGCAAATTCGAGTCCTGCATTCAAGCCCTGCGCTGGGCTTAGGGGCTCCACTATGAGCATGGTGCCTACTTTAAAAAATTAAAATAAAAATACAGTGTATGGGGGCGCCTGGGTGGCTCAGCCAGTTAAGCATTTGCCTTTGGCTCAGGTCATGATCCCAGGATCCTGGAATCAAGCCCCGCATCGGGCTCCCCGCTTTGCGGGGAACCTGCTTCTCCTTCTCCCCCACTTATGCTCTCTTTCTCTCTGTTGTCTCTCAAATAAATAAATCTTTTTTTTTTTAATTTAAAAATAATGTATGTAGAAAGGCTCTAAGTTTCAGCTGGACCAGCTTTGTGGGTGTGTGGCCTGTGCAATTCACACAGGGAACCAAGGTCAGAAGGGTTCTGCACTTGAATATTGAATATTGTTGAATATTCTACTGCTGCTGTCTTGCATTTGTTAAATTTTTCAAAGAAGGGGCCCATATTTGTATTTTGTACCAGGCAGTGCAAATCATGTAGTCGGTCATGCTACCTGGAGAAGATGCCCTCCTTTCAGATTCCCCTGGTCTGGAGCTCAGGATCTCTCTGAAGAATTCCAGTAAGTGGCCACATGTTAGGAGTGCCAACGCTCCACACCAGGTGTGGGGGTGGGGGCGCGCAGAGGTGGCACTACGCTTCCTGAGCAGTTCTGAGGCTGTGAGACGAAGTCCCCTTGCTAGGACAGACACATCCTGGCCAATTGGCTCAGGGGAGCTCTTTAAGCAAGAGACCTAGATACCCTGCGCTGGGCTCACTCAGTAGCTGAGGGTCACACTTTGAGTCTTCCACAGGCTGATCCCTTGGGGAACTGAACACTGCCTGTAATTCAGGCAGGGTACAAGCCACATGAATTGTATGAAATCAGCCCAGGGTTCCTGGAGGCGGGGGAATCAAACGTTCTAATCATTTAAAATGCTCTTAAGTATATATTAATTTGATCAACAGAAGGAAAAAATTAAAAAAAAGTAGAAAATATGTTTCACTGAATGAAACCCCTGCTGAGGTGCCTTTAATGCCACTGGAAGAGGTTTATAACTTCCATTTTGATGAGGGAGCAGAAGGCTGACTGAGGACAAAGCAAAAGGCTGACACCTTGCAATCTCCCCCTCACCCGCACCACTCCTGGGTGGGACAAATGTGACATTTTTGTTGTTGTTGTTAAGATTTTATTTATTTATTTAACAGACGGAGATCACAAGTAGTCAGAGAAGCAGGCAGAGAGAAAGGAGGAAGCAGGCTCCCGGCTGAGCAGAAAGCCTCATGCGGGGCTCAATCCCAGGACCCTGGGACCATGACCCAAGCTGAAGGCAGAGGCTTTGAACCACTGAGCCGCCGAGGCGCGCCCAAATGTGACATTCTTGAGGAATCTCCCAACTATCTTGATGTTAATGGCTTGTTAAAAGGGAAAGACAACTTTGATCAACGCCACGAGACCTCCGGTATCTGGTACCTCTTGGGTCCTGTTTAGCATATGAAAGTTCTGTTGAAACCTCCCTTTCCCTTACCTTCCCCCAACCGCATGGTACATTACCACCTGCCATCCTTCACAACCCGGGGCAGCTGCTCTCCCTGCCCACAGGTCCTGTCCCTGTGCTTTAATAAACCACCATTTTGCACCAAAGATGTCTCAAGAATTCTTTCTTGGTCATCAGTTCCGGACCTCACCCCACCAAACCTCACCTATGTTCTAGAACTTAATCGATTTAATGTCAGATGTTCCCTCCACTCCTGGCCATCATTATTTCCTTTTGGCGGTAAGTGAAATAAATGAAGCATTCATTTAGCAAATCAAGCAATTTGTCAGGTATGAAGTGGCTCTCTGCGAACAGAGAGTGACAGCCGAAACGTGCTGTGTCGTCACCGTCACCATGGGCGGCAATTGTGTTCCGACCTTCTGCTCCTCCTTTGTGGCCATTCTGTACACACACACACACACACACACACACACACACACACACCCCACCCCACCCCACCCTTCCCAGAGAAGAGTCACTTAACTCTAGGTATTGTGAGGGCTGGGTTTAAGAAGTTGTGGGGGAGGGGGCGCCTGGGTGGCTCAGCGGGTTAAAGCCTCTGCCTTCCGCTCAGGTCATGATCCTGGGGTCCTGGGTCAGAGCCCCGCATTGGGCTCTCTGTTGAGCAGGGAGATTGCTTCCTCCTCTCTCTCTGCCTGCCTCTCTGCCTACTTGTGATCTCTGTCTGTCAAATAAATAAATAAAATCTTAAAAAAAAAAGAAGGGGGAGAAGGAAACACCACCGGTAAAGGGTGCCTCTTTGACACCTAGACTGTTTTAGCGGAAGGCAATCGAGACCTAGCCCACTCAGAAAGAGCTCCTCACCTCTCCCTCAGCTGCCTGCGGAATTCAGAGAGGGGGCCTGTAACAGGAAGGGAGCTGTTACCAGAGATAACTGTTTACATCAGAAAGTCTTAACCCGCAGGGCATGGCAAACATTTGTTTACCAACCGTTTGTGAATTGTCTTCCTGCACCTTGAAGCCCCCGCCCCCTACCCTTTTCTCCTCAGCTCGGATAGTAAAGAAACCTCAAAGGCGGGAGTGCCCGGCTCGCTCTGTGGGAAGCCTTCCACTCCTGTTCTGACGATTGTTGAGTTTGAGCCCCACGTTGGGTGCAGAGATTAAGTGAATAAATAAAATAGTAATTTTATTTTAATAAAATAAAAAATAAATTAAGTGAATAAAAACTAAAAACAACAACAACAAAAACCCAAAACCCTCAGTTGCCTGACTGCCGAGGGGCCAAGGGCACATTGTCCAAAATAGGCCAGTTGGATATATTGCTTATTTTAAATAAAAGTTACTGAAGAGAAACCTATAGCAGGTCTGTCCCCCTGAAAGCAGGAAATAAATCTCCCTGGTAAAAGGCGCCCTCCCTGTACTAGGAGCTAAAGAGACATCCTTATCACCAGAGATGGGAAATTTAGAGCCCAGAAGGCTATATAAACAGCTCTTGTTACTTTTCACTAATTTATGACCCCACCCCAAATTCTGTTTAGAATTCCTTACTAATTGAAGCTCCCAAAGTGAAGTTTTCTTTGGTCTGTCATTTCCTCACAGATTTATTCTCTTTGTGTAAAGAGCATAAACACTGCTCACCTTTGTTATTTCTTAAGGTCTCAGTTCCATAACGGGGCCTCCAGGCACATGTGATGAAACTTTGTTTTTTTTTCCTCCTGTTAATCTGTCTCATGTCAATTTAATTCTTAGTCCAGCTGGAGGAGTTTGGGAGTAGAGAAGGCTTTTTTCATCCCTTCTGTTGGCGTAGTTGGCGGGGTACTTGAACTCGCCAGACATCACTCACTCCAGATCCAGCAGCAGCTCAGAGATGCCGGACATCTGATGTACAACTGGCCAAAGGTAAGATTTCTTACCTTGTCAGCTCCCTGGAGTCTCTGTGGAGTCCGATGGACCCAGAGTGGGGAGAATCTTTTTCTTTCTTTTTCCCCTTTCTCTAAATACCGATTAGCAGAAGATTTTGTAGAAGAAAAACCTTGGCTTAGCAACTCTTTGTAAAAAATTTGTTAGAGTAGCCTTTGGTTATTGGTCCATTTCCTCCCAGAGATCGTCTTTGTTTTCTTTCTCTGTGTCTTTTGTGTTGTTTGTCATTAAAAGGAATTCCCATAGGGCAGAACACAGACAGAGGCGCAGTACGCTTGCTGTTCCAGTTGGCCTCAGAGAAGGGTATCTATTGGGACAAACTTTGTTGTGGATCCTCTATGTAAAGACAGGATGAGGTTTTTTCTTTTGTTTTGGTCTGTGTCCTAAGAGCTTGGCTTTGTGACCTGCCAGAACGTTCTCTCTGGTCTCTGCCTGAGGGAGGGTACACTTACCAGAGTGCACCTTGGTGCCCAGTGCAGGAGATGCAGTTACAAGTCACCCTCTGGTCAGCCCATCACAGCCTGCAGGGGAATTTGTCATAAAAGGTCCCAGAGCATAAGGAGCCTTTGTTGTCTAACCTTTGTTGCTTGTCAGTGCTGGAAAAATTCTATTCCAGTAACACCTGCCCAGTGACATAGTTTAGTGGGTCTACGACTAAAGGCATCTTACAATTTCAAGGGAGACCGGAGACATCCTTACCTCCTGTGCAATGAAAGTCTTTGTTCTTACACTAATTTTGGGAGTGAACTTCTGGATCATGGAGACTGCATCATCCATGCCCTCTCCAGATGCCTCTTGCATCTTTGGTTAAGCCATTGAAAGGCTTATTGGGGGCGCTTGGGTAGCTCCGTCGTCGTTAAGTGTCTGCCTTCTGCTCAGGTCATGATCCCAGGGTCCTGGGATTGAGCCACAGGCAACACGCTTCCTGCGCAGTGGGGAGCCTGCTTCTCCCTTTCCCACTCCCTCCACTTGTGTTCCCTCTCTCGCTGTGTCTCTGTCAAATAAATAAAATATTTTTAAAAAATAAATAAAATAAAAAGGCTTCTTGGTTTGAGTCACTATTAATGGATCCTATTCATCAATGGTGAGACGATAAATCATTAAATTGTCTATATTTGAAGGGAAACAAAAACAAAAACCCTTTAAAAAGAGAACTCTCAAGGTGCCTGGGTGGCTTAGTCGGTTAAGCTTCCAACTCTTGATCTCAGCTCAGATCTTGATCTCAGGGTCATGAGTTCAAGCCCTGTGTTGAAAAAAAGAACTCCTCTCTTTAAAAAAAAAAAAAAAAAAAAGGCGGGGCGGGGGTTGGTAAGCCACTGTGCTCAGAGTGGCTCAGTTGGATCAGGTCTTGATCCTGGGCACCTTGCTCAGCAGGAGTCTGCCTCTCTCTCTCTGCTCATGCTCTCTGTTTCACTTGCTCAATCTCTCCAATAAATAAATAAAATCTTAGAGGAAAAAAAGAAGAAATCTCAATTGTCTTGTTAGAATAATGGCTAGCCTTAGGATTCCCTTGACAAAAAAAAAAGACTTGGGGCACCTCAGTGGCTCAGTCGGTTAAGTGGCTGCCTGTAGCTCGGGTCATGATCCCAGGGTCCTGGGATTGAGCCTCACATCAGGCTCCCTGCTCAGTGGGGAGCCTGCTTCCCTCCCCTCCCCTCTCATGCTCTCTCACTCACCCTCTTTCAAATAAATAAAATCTTTTTTAAAAAATTAGACTTAAGACAAATAAATGACTACAACTAAGGTAAATTTCCTTTCTTAAAATCCAGTCCCTCTTACCGATTTTAATTTAACTTCTCTTTCCCTAAAAGACTTGCAGAGAGCATTCCAGCCTAATCTCTAGGTTCAAAACATACAGGCTAATCTTGTAAATGCCGCAAGCCAGAAAGTGAATTTAGCAGGAGCACCGGGGACAGGCAGTAGGGCTCACTTTGCTGTAATCAAGTCCGCCAGCTTCAGGCATTTCTATGCAATAACCTTCACAGATGTATTGGACACCACCTCTCATTTCAAAGAACTCATATCCCTTGACGAGCAGCAGACCTTTTAAATTATAAAGACCTTTTCCCTCCACTCTCAAAAGATCCTACCAAATTTAGAGAGGATTTAGAAAGACCAATTGCTCTTCACAACCCTACTCACAGAGACCTTGACTAGCTGCTAAGGGGAGTTCTTCTGGCCCAAGATTATACTATGGTCATTACACAGGTCACTCTGCCGCCTTGAAGAAAAGCCCCTTCCCCTTCAAGAAACAGGTGACCAAAATTTCTCCTAGACCCTCCTACAAATGATCTGCAAAAGCGCAATATTCAGAGACGAATAAAAGCCTAGGTTAGGGCACCTGGGTGGCTCAGTGGGTTAAGCATCTGCCTTCAGCTGGGGTCATGGTCTCAGGATCCTGGGATCGAGCCCCCGCATTGGGCTCTCTGTTCAGCGGGGAGCCTGCTTCCCCCTCCCTCTCTGTCTGCCTCTCTGCCTACTTGTGACTTCTCTCTGTGTAAAAAAAAAAAAAAAAAAAAAAAAAAGCCTAGGTTAAACTGTTGTACTCAGTACTCAGAAAGAAGGCTTTTGTTAAAATGCTTTAAACAGACTGTACAAAGGCATAGATTTTTTTATTCTCATGTTAGATTTTTAAATCTCCATGATATAAAGAAACAAACTTAGTTAAAAGTTGGACCAATCCCTTGATATTTAGGCTGTGATCCAGTTGTTCTTTGGGGAATTAAAAATGTCTTTGTCGTACCAATATCTATAAAAACAGATATTCAGTCATAGAAGCAAGTCACAGCCAACCTTGCTTTACAAACCTCACCTATTTCTCTAAATATGTTTATGGATATTATACTTGTTTAAAAGTAGTCTCCTTGCCCAGTATAGGGCTTGAACCCACCCTGAGATCAAGAGTCACATGCTCTACCAACTGAGACAGCCATGTTTATGGATATTATAAAAGATCAAGATACTGGAACAAAATTGTCCTATACGTAGAAAACACCATTTACATTCTTTCTCTGCCCCTTAAAGTTATAAATCTTATATCTTTGAAATGGCATAGCCTACAACTGCCTGAGAAGAAAGGGGAAGAAATTGGGGACGGGGGTAGGCCTTTTAAAATACAACTTGCTAAAAGGCTCAATAAGACGGCACCTCTGATAACAGGCAGATATGCTCCAAATGTGAGATACTTTGTCCACTTCCGGATGGTCTTGCTAAAATTAATTTGTAAAAGAGCTCTATTTAGCTGATTGGGCATTCTAAAAAGATTGGGCATTCTAAAATTCAGAAATCTAGAAACTGAACCAAATGTTTTTCAAGTTTATATAATCTGAAACATATTTGGTACCAAAGCTAATTTTTTTTTTAATATTTTATTTATTTATTTGACAGAGATCACAAGTAGGCAGAGAGGCAGGCAGAGAGAGAGGGGAGGAAGCAGGCTCCCTGCTGAGCAGAGAGCCCGATATGGGGCTCGATCCCAGGACCCTGGGATCATGACCTGAGCCGAAGGCAGAAGGCCTCAACCCACTGAGCCACCCAGGCACCCCGACCAAAGCTAATTTAAAGTTGGTTTAATCAAGGTAGACATGTCTTTAAAGTTATCAGCTGAAAATTAAAACTCTTTCTTCTTGGGACACCTGGGTGGCTCAGTGGGTTAAAGCCTCTGCCTTCAGCTCGGGTCATGATCTCAGAGTCCTGGGATCAAGCCCCACATCGGGGGTCTCTGCTCAGCAGGAAACCTGCTTCTTCCTCTCTCTCTCTCTGCCTACTTGTGATCTGTCAAATAATTAAATAAAATCTTAAAAAAAAAAACCCTCTTTTTTCTTTTAAGATTTTATTTATCTGTTTGTCAGAGAGTGCCAGCACAAGCACGGGGAGTGGCAGGCAGAGGGAAAAACAGGCTCCCCACTGAGCAGGGACCCTGATTCAAGACTTGATCCCAGCACCCTGGCCTGAGCTGAAGGCAGACATTTAAACAACTGAGCCACCCAGGCGTCCTGAAAATTGAAACTCTTATTCTGCCCATGTTTACTTAAAGTCAAGTAAGCTGATGTTATCTCTGTTACAAATTTTTTAAAATAATAGTGGTAGTTTGAAAGAATGACTAACTTTGAAGTCTCAAAGTCTTTTTTTTTTAAATTTTCTTATTTATTTCTTTGACAGACAGAGATCACTACTAGGCAGAAAGGCAGACAGAGAAGAGGAAGTAGGCTTCCTGCCAAGCAGAGAGCCTGATGCAGGGCTTGATACCAGGACCCTAAGATCATGACCCGAGCCAAAGGCAGAGGCTTAACCCATTGAGCCACCCAGGTGCCCCTGAAGTCTCAACGTTTTTATAGGTAGTCTAAGCATAATTGTCAAGAACAAGTAAATTAAATGGATGTAAAGAAGATAAAAAAGTTTTAGGTAAACTTTTTAAATAGTTTCTCCAAATCTTTTTGGAACCTGAAACTTTAAAGGTTTGCTAAGTTAAATAATTAATTTATTATCTAATAATTCATTTGATTAATTAGTTTAAATCATTTAATTTTAAATTAAATTAAGTTTAATATCTCATTGCCAAACAAGATAAAATTATAAACATTGAGTATTGGACATAGGTTTATCGACTATTGTTTTATTACAAAGAAACTAAAGATAAATTTGGGTCTGTTGGGAAACAGGTTTTGAGCTCTAATGAAAGATTATGCCAGGGGCACCTGGGTGGCTCAGTGGGTTAAGCCAGTGCCTTCGCTCAGGTTTTGATCTCAGGGTCCTGGGATCGAGTCCCGCATCGGGCTCTCTGCTCAGCAGGGAGCCTGCTTCCTCTTCTCTCTCTCTGTGCCTGCCTCTCTGCCTACTTGTGATCTCTCTCTGTCAAATAAATAAATAAAATCCTTAAAAAAAAAAAGACATATTATACCATAAAGAAACACATGTTTCTAAATTATGAAATGTATTTTTTAAAAGATTTTATTTATCTATTTTACTTGAGAAAGAGGGAGCATGCAAGCGGTGGGGGGAGGTGCAGAGGGAATGGGAGAGAAACTCAAGCAGGCACCCTGCTAAACACAGAGCCCCATGTGAGAATCAGTCTCAGGACCCCGAGATCATGACCGGATCTGAAACCAAAAATTGGATGCTCAACTGACTGAGCCACCCAAGTGTCCCAGAATTATGAAATGTATTCATAATTTTATCAATCTAAAGAGTTCTAGTTTAACAGTTCACAATTGCTTACTTCTGAACTTTTCACTAGAAACTGAGGTTTCTAAGAGTTAGGCATTCTAATAAATGTAGTAATTAAGATGACTCAAAATAATAACGGAAAACAACTCTATACACAAGGAAAATAAGATATGTGCTTTTGGTAAGAAAAATATGTGAATAATGGGAACACATTTTCATTGAGGGAAAAGAAAATAATTTTGTCCTAAAGTGAGGCTGGTTATATAAAGAAGAAAAACTTAGGACAAAATCTGAAAGTAAAAAGAAAGTTACCTGATCATCTGGGTGGCTCAGTCAGTTAAGCATCTGCCTTCGGGTAAGGTCATGATCTCAGGGATCTCATGATTCCCTGGAAATCAAGTCCCACATTGGGATCCTTGCTCAGCAGGGGTCTGCTTCTCCCTTTCCCTCTGTGCTCACTCTCTCTCTCAAGTAAATAATTAAAATCTTTAAAAAGAAAAAAGAGGGGCACCTGGGTGGTTCAGTCGGTTAAGTGTCTGCCCTCAGCTCAGGTCATGATCCCAGGGTCCTAGGATCGAGCCCCACTGAGTCGCAGCTCAGCAAGGAGTCTGCTTCTCCCTCTCCCTCTGCTCCTCCCCCGACTCGTGCTCTCTTTCTCTCTCTCAATTAAATAAATAAAATACTTAAAAAAAGAAAAAGAAAGTTGTAAAATATTTATGAAAAAATAAAAGAATCTTTGGAAAGAAACTTCTGTGGTCAGTAATGGCCACTTAGAATAAATATATTTATTATTTTTTTTTAAGATTTTATTTATTTGACACAGAGAGAGAGAGAGATCACAAGTAGGCAGAGAGGCAGGCAGAGATAGAGGAGGAAGCAGGCTCCCCGCCGAGCAGAGCCCGATGTGGGGCTCAATCCTGGGACCCTGGGATCATTACCTGAGCTGAAGGCAGAGGCTTTAACCCACTGAGCCACCCAGGCTAAAAAACCCAAAGTGAGGGTTTTTAAAAATATATATATTTTATTTATTTATGTGACAGAGAAAGACACAGTGAGAGAAGGAACACAAGCGGGGGGAGTGGGAGAGGGAGAAACAGGCTCTTCACAATGCTGGGCTCCATCCCAGGACCCTGAGATCATGACCTGAGCCCAAGGCAGACGCTTAATGACTGAGCCATCCAGGCACCCCTAAAAATAAAATGAGTTTTATTATTTTTTATATTTATATTTACCTTGAGATTAAGCCCTGAATCTTCTTAGTATTAAAAGAGCTAAATTTGGGACACCTGCGTGGCTCAGTGGGTTAAGCCTCCACCTTTGGCTTGGGTCATGATCTCAGGGCTCTCTGCTCTGTGGGGAGCCTGCTTCCTCCTCTCTCTGCCTGCCTTTCTGCCTGCTTGTGATCTCTGTCAAATAAAGAAATAAAAATCTTTTAAAAAATAAATAAATAAAAGAGCTAAGTTTGGGGCACCTGGGTGGCTCAGTCGGTTAAGTGTCTGCCTTCACTTGGGTCATGACCCTCGGATCCTGGGATTGAGCCCCACATCAAGTTCTCTGTTCAGTGGGGTCCTACTTCTCCCTCTCCCCGCCGCTCCCCCTGTTTGTACTCCCTCCCTCCTCTCTGTCTTTAAAAAAAAAAAAAAGAGCTAAGTTTTATTCATAACAATGCAACCTTCTGTATTTGCCTTTAAAATTTTCTATTGTCACTTTGGTTAAATAGATAAATATTGTTTCATAATGATCTCTGATCCAGGTTAGCCAAATATTCAAACCTTATGGTATTTTTTTGACAAACTTCCCAAAATCAAATTCTAAAATTAAGTCTTTTGACCATAATCTAATTCCAGAGAGCTCCCGGAGCATTTAAAAGATTTTGTGAGAGATTAAACTAATTAGGTTTATTTCATATGTGAATTACCTGGGAAGCATTGTCAAGTTAGTGTTCCTAAAATTTTATGAAACTCCTAGAAATTCGATATGTTGTGGTATGTTATTAAGTGCTGTATGTCAGAGACATAACTGAATTTCCTTGTCGATCGCATTGTAATGAACTTTAATCAGATCTTTAACCATGGCCATTTTTAACTCTTTTATCATTTAAAGAGTTACGTTTTACTCAGACGCTTTTACTAAAGGTTCCTACAAATGTGTTTGATCTTCAGAGAGATTCATGGAAAAGACTTTTTAACAAATATAGGTTTCTGATAACCCTTAGATCATAAAACTGAACTGGGTAAGAATTTCCAGAACTGGAAAGAAGTGGATTCAAGCTGAACAAGAATTAATAACATGGGATTAAAGAGACTGAGGAGGATGATTGTATTTTTATGAAATTTTGTTTAAAACTTTGCTGATTTTTTTTTTAAGGTTTTATTTATTTATTTGACAGAGACACAGCAAGAGAGGGAACACAAGCGGAGGAGTGGGAAAGGGAGAAGGAGGTTTCCCACAGAGCAGGGAGCTCAGGGCATGGCCTGATCCCAGGATCCTGGGATCATGACCTGAGCCAAAAGTGGCTGTTTAATGGCTGAGCCATCCAGGCTCCCCAAAACTTTGGTGACTTAAAAAAGTTTATGTATTTATTTGAGAGTGTGCATGTGCAAGAGCAGGAGGTGGAGTGGAGGTGGCACTAGGTAGGGGCTGAGGGAGACGGAGAGAGAGAATCCCAAGCAGACTCCAAGCTCAGTGCAGAGCCCCACATGGGACCTGATCCCATGACTCTGAGATCACCACCTGAGCACAAACCAAGAGCTGAATGCCCAACCGACCGAGCCACCCAAGTGCCCCACATTCCTGATTTTTTTTTATGTTTTATTTTTCCAGGTTTAAGGGAATTTTCTTTTTGCTACCTGATTACAGCAATTGATAAAAGAGACCTTTGTGACCAAATGGAAACATTTTATTTTCTCCCTACCTGATCCCTCCAGAATTCAGAACGCTCAGTAAGAATTCTTATATTTTCATGGCAATGTGTTTATTTGCCTAAGTTCAATGAGAAACTGTTCTCCTTGTAACGGGACACAATCGGAAGCATCAATTATATTATCAAGGCTTTGGAATGTCTATTTGAGAGACATGCGTAGACTCAGATATGACCAGATAGCTTTAAGGAACTGAGGTTGAATATATGGAGCCAAAAAAGGCCCATAAACAGTAATGTACTGGGCTGTTAGATAAACAGCCCAGTACATTACTTCTGGGGTTCCTAGCAGCCTTTACCAGGTACATAAAAATGGTCACTTGCTGGCAGGTGCAGAACTCAGGATATTTTGGGGACCAAACGAGAGGAATTAACTCAGATCTGTAAGTATTGCAGGTAAAGTCTGATGGCAAGTATTTGGCTTGACTTCTGGCCTCAAGACGTTAAAAGTTCAACCTAGAGGGGTACCTGGCTGGTTGTTGGTGGAGCATTTGACTCTTGATCTCTTAGGGTTGTGACATCAAGCCCCATGTTGGGCATAAAGCTTACTTAAAAATAATAAAGTTGAAAGATGCATTAAAAAAAAAAGTTCAACCTATAAAATTCCTTATTAGAAATTTCCAAGGGTACCTGGGTGGCTCAGTTGTTTAAGTGTCTGCCTTCAGCTCAGGTCATGATCCTGAGCATTAGCGGGGAGTCTGCTACTCCTTCTCTCTCTCTCTCCCTCTCAAATAAATAAAATCTTAAAAAAAAAAAAAAAATTCCAGCAAAGCAAGTTTAAAAGCCTGTATGACCAAATTACTATTCTTGCTGCACTTACAAAGAATCAGGCCAAGTTTTTTTTTTTTTTTAATGATTTTATTTATTTGTTTGAGAGAAAGACAGATAGTGACAGAGATAGTGAGAGAGAGAGCACAAGCAGGGAGAAAAGGGAGAAGCAGGCTCCCTGCTCTCAATCCCGGGATTCTGGGATTATGGCCTGAGCCGAAGGCAGACGCTGAACGCCTCAACCATCCACGTGCCCCAAGGCCAAGTTTTTTGAAACTAGACTTATTTTGCAATTTGTTTGCAAAATAAGTCTAATTTGATGACAGTCTTTGGTTAAAAAAAAAAAAAAGGGTGATTTCAGAGAGCAAAATTATGTTCCCATAATACACCTGTGTAAATATTAGATTCTAATACAGCTTATTATAAACTGGACTAGATCCTGACTTCTAGGTTCTTCGAACTCCTGGCTACAACTCTCCAAACTGTTTTTTTCTTTTCTCCCATCCTTTTGACTTGGAAATATTTGATAACACTGCCCATTTTTCCGAAGCCCTGAAAAACAAATACGAACAACTTTACATAAACTTCAGAGAAATCAGCACAATAGCTCGAATATAGACAATCTTTACGCCTGTTGCTCTGTGGGCCACTCAAAGATTTCCAGAGACATTGGAACTACTGACCAGGAAAATCTGTCAGACTGTCACTTTTTGTTCTCTATCTGTAGATGCTTTAAGCCTGACATCTAGAACTCTTGACTGGCTGGCCTAAAAATTCAAAACCTGGCTTACAGTTTGATCTAATCATTAATCATTACTTTTCTTTTGTTTCTATAGGAATGCCTCTTATTTAATACCTTATCTGAATCCTAGGCCTAATTTTAAGAACACACCTGAATCATTGCCCCAAGAAATGAATTCAGCTGAACTAACCTATTGTCAAGACTAAGAGACTGATTCAATTGGATGGAACAGTCTAGCAGCTCAACTCTGAATGTGTGAAATTTCCAGGGAAGTTTCAAAGGTGGAAACTCTAGGGGCCCAGGGCAGGCTGCCCCAAAATATGCCACTTGGACATACTGCTTATTTTATATAAAAAAGTTACTGAAGAGACAACATATGTAGGAAGGTCTCAGAGCTTCCTCTGTCTTCCCGGAAAGCAGGAAATAAATCTCCCTGGTGAAAGGTGCCCTCCCTGTACTAGGAGCTAAAGAGACATCCTTATCACCAGAGATGGGAAATTTAGAGCCCAGAAGACTATATAAACAACACTTACTTTTTACTAACTTATGACCCCAGCCCAAATGCTGCTTAAAATTCCCTATTAACTGAAGCTCCCAAAGTGAAGTTTTCTTTGGTCTGTCAATTCCTCACAGATTTATTCTCTTTGTGTGAAGTATAAAAGCAGCCTGCCCTGATCATTTCCTGGTCTCATTTTCATAACAGGGCTTCTTTGCACATGTAATACAACTTTGTTTTTTTTTCCTGTTAATCTGTCTCATGTCAACTTGATTCTTAGTCCAGCTGGAGGAGTTTGGGAGTAGAGAATTTTTCCTTCCCTTAATTCCTTTGACTCTGTCTTTGTGGGGTTCCCAAACCTACATACGTAGTTAAATTTGTTTTTCTCCTGTTGACCTGTCTTATTTCAAAGATTTTATTTATTCACTTATTTGAGAGACAGAGAGAGTACAAGCTTGGGTGCCATCGAGGGGAGGGGCAGGGGCAGAAGCAGAGGGGAAGGGAGAGGGAAAGGGAAAGAATCCCAAGCAGACTCCACACTGAGCGGGGCTCAGTCTCACAACCCTGAGATCATGATCTGAGCCAACAGCAAGCTTAAATGACTGAGCCACCCAGGCGCCCTTGTCTTATTTCAATTTAATTATTAGACCAGCCAGCAAATCTAGAAGGAAAGAAGGGAAAACTTTTCCTCCAAAACCATCTTTTTTTTTTTTTTTAAAGATTTTATTTATTTATCAGAGAGAGAGAGGGAGAGAGCGAGCACAGGCAGACAGAATGGCAGGCAGAGGCAGAGGGAGAAGCAGGCTCCCCGCCGAGCAAGGAGCCTGATGTGGGACTCGATCCCAGGACGCTGGGATCATGACCTGAGCCGAAGGCAGCTGCTTAACCAACTGAGCCACCCAGGCGTCCCCCTCCAAAACCATCTTAATCAAGCTCCAGGGAAGCCTGGAGAAGTGGGTATTCTTTTTTTTTTTTTTTTTTTTTTTTAAGTATTTTATTTATTTATTTGAGAGAGAGAGAGAGAGGGATCACAAGTAGGCAGAGAGGCAAGCAGGAAGCAGGCTACCTGTTGAGCAGAGAGCCTGATGCAGGGCTCCATCCCAGGACCCTGACATCATGACCTGAGCTGAAGGCAGAGACTTTAACCCACTGAGCCACCCAGGTGCCCCAGGAATACCCAACTGGGCATTCTTTTTTTTTTTTTTTTTTTTTTTTTTTTAAGATTTTATTTATTTATTTGACAGAGAGAGATCACAAGTAGGCAGAGAGGCAGGCAGAGAGAGAGAGAGAGGAGGAAGCAGACTCCCTGCTGAGCAGAGAGCCAGATGTAGAACTCGATCCCAGGACCCTGAGATCATGACCTGAGATCATGACCCACTGAGCCACCCAGGCGCCCCCCACTGGGCATTCTATCTCAGAAATTTATCTCAAAGAATTGGAATTCATAAGGAGCCCTCAGTTTTAGAAGCTATATTGTTTAGGAGACGTTCCACTTTAAGTTGTGTAGCATGAAATTTAAAAATGTAATAAATGGGCCAATCCTAACCCAATTGTGGTACTAATTTCACAACATGTAAGTGTATTCAATAATCATCACCTTGTACCTCTTACATAAGAGGTCTTACGTCAGTGATGATACCTCAATACAGTTGGGGGAAAAGCCTTTCCACATAGCTTAAAATATAAGGAATAATTGTTATTTCTCATAACAGGTGATCTCAAGGTAGGATGGCTGTAGGGTTGGTGTGCAGGTCACTAAGACGGGAGATCAGTGTTCTGGAGCTGCCCTAACAGTCACACAAAGTGGGTGGCTTAAAATAATAGGACTTTTTTGTCTCCGTTCTGGAGGCCAGTAGTCCCAAGTCCAAAATCAAGTTGTTAGCAGAGTCATGTTCCCTCTGAAATCCACAGGAGAGACTTGCATCTCTACCTCCAATGTCACCTTGCTGTCTTCTGTCTCTTTTTATAAGGACACTGGTCATATTGGATTTAGGGCCCACCCGACTCCAGTATAAGCTCATCTTTACTAATTACATCTACTACAAATCTATTTCCAAATCTGGTCACATTCTGGGGGGTGAAGACTTCAATATACCTTTTGGGGGGACACAGTTCAATCTGTAACAGACCTTTCCCAACTTTCTGCTCTGCCATTCTCATCCTCCTGGCTTGCCTTTAGGCTGCCTTCCTCATGGTCCAATGTGGCTACAGCAGCCCCAGACATCACCTCCGGCACAGCAGGGAGCACCAGATGGAGAATGATCATCTCCTCCTTTTATCTCTTTTAGAAGATGAAACCTTCAGAGGCCCGGTCCCCAGGACACTTCCGATCATTTCTGAATGGCAATATCATCACACCTGTAAGCCTAATCCCATCACTGGGAAGGGAAACAAGACCACTCAACATGATCAGCTTAGATCAGAGTTTCCCAAATTCGAAAAAGTCTCAGGATCACCTGGAGGGCTGGTGGACTGCTGGGCTTACCTGCGGAGCTTCTGGTTCAGTAGGTCTGCTGTGAGTTCTAAGGATTTGACTTTTTTTTTTTTTTTTTAAAGGAAGGCTTTGCCTTTTTTTTTTTTTTTAAGATTTTATTTATTTATTTGACAGAGATTACAAGTAGACACAGAGAGAGAGGGAGGGGGAAGCAGGCTCACTGCTGAGCAGAGAGCCCAATGCGGGGCTCAATCCCAGGACCCTGAGATCATGACCTGAGCCGTAGGCAGAGGCTTTAACCCACTGAGCCACCCAGGCGCCCCAGGATTTGGCTTTTTGACAAGTTCTCAAGCAAGGCTGCTGTTGCTGGTCCGGAGACCACACTTTGAGAACGAGTGGTTTAAACTTAGCAGGATTTATCTCAGAGAACTGGAGTCAACTCTTGGAAAATGCATTGCTATCCAGAGGAGGGAGGAATACCTGGGAAAAGAAAAAAAAAAAAAAAGAATTAGGATTTCATCAGAAAAGAGCCAAGGGAGGAAACTGTTTGGTAGGCAACCAGTAGTGTCTACCATACAGTGGCCAAAGAGCAGCTAGGCAGCTAGGAAAAGACCAGGAGTGTGTCCAGGCAGGTGAGAAGAGAGTCAGAGCAGAATGGTCAAGGGGCCATAGAGAAGAGATTGGGGAGTGGTCAACCCCATTAATGTCACAGACAGGAAAAGGAGTGTAAGCATTGAAAAGTGATTAGTGGGGACGCCTGGGTGGCTCAGTTCGTTGAGCAGCTGCCTTCGGCTCAGGTCATGATCCTAGCGTCCTGGGATCGAGTCCCACATCGGGCTCCGTAGGGAGCCCGCTTCTCCCTCTACCACTCTGTCTGCCTGTGCGCTTGTGCTCTCGCTCTCTCTCTCTCTGACAAAAAATAAATAAATAAAATCTTAAAAAAAAAAAAAAAAAGAAAAGTGATTAGTGGATTGGACCCCTAGAAGATCGGTTTATATTAGCAAGAGCAGTTTTATTTTGAAGACAACACATAGGAATGATCATACGAAATACAGAAAATAACTCCCTTATGCTACTGGTGGGAATACAAAGTGGTGCAGCCACTCTGGAAAACAGTATGGAAGCTCTTTAAAAAGTTAAAAATAGATCTACCCTATGTTCCAGCACTTGTACTACTAGGAACTTCCTCAAAGGATACAAAAGTACTAATTCAAAAGGGTACATGTGCCTCCATGTTTGTGGCAGCGTTATCTACAATAGTGAAAATATGAAACAGTCCAAGTGGCCATCAA
Source organism: Mustela erminea (assembly GCF_009829155.1). Taxonomy (NCBI): domain Eukaryota; kingdom Metazoa; phylum Chordata; class Mammalia; order Carnivora; family Mustelidae; genus Mustela; species Mustela erminea. The sequence continues at coordinate 21,575,548 of NC_045614.1, read as the reverse complement.
CTGATGAATGAGTAAGGAAGAGGTGGTATGTATATATAGACAATAAAAATGGAATATTACTCAGCCATGAAAAGAATGAAATCTTGGCTTTTGGCAAGGACATAGATGAAACTAGAGAGTATATCACAAGTGACATGTCAGTCAGAGCAAGACAAATGCGACATGATTTCACTCATAGGTGGAATTTAAGAAACAAAACAAATGATCCTAAGGGGAAGAGAGGCAGACCAAGAAACAGACTCTTAACTACAGAGAACAAACTGATGGTTACCAGAGGAGAGGTGGGTGGGTGGGGGGTAAATAGGTGATGGGGATTAAGAAGGGCACTTGGGATGACCACCAGCTATTGTAATGAAGTGGTGAATCACTATATTGTATACCCGAAACTAGCATTACAATGTATGTTAACTAGAATGTGAACCAAAACTTTTAAAAAGTAAAATAAAATACTGTGAGTTCAAACAAAATTTTCTAGCTAGGGGGCTCCTGGGTGGCTCAGAGGGTTAAAGCCTCTGCCTTCGGCTCAGGTCAGGATCCCAGGGTCCTGGGATCGAGCCCCACATTGGGCTCTCTCCTTGGCGGGGAGCCTGCTTCCTCCTCTCTCTCTCTGCCTGACTCTCTGCCTACTTGTGATCTCTCTCTGTCGAAAAAATAAATAAAATCTTAAAAAAAAATTTTTTTTTTCCTAGCTGGAATTATTATTAAGGTTCATTTTAGATTCATCATGATTATTTCACAAATTCAGCTTAATTGTTTAAAGTACATAAATCCTCTCTCTTGGTCAAAACTTTTTTTTTTTTTAAGATTTATTTAATTGAGAGAGAGACAGTGAAAGAGAGCATGAGAGGGGAGAAGGTCAGAGGGAGAAGCAGACTTCCCATGGAGCTAGGACCCTGATGTGGGACTTGATCCAGACACTCCAGGATCATGACCTGAGCCTGAAAGCAGTTGCTTAACCAACTTAACCACCCAGGCACCCTTGGTCAAAACTTCTGGTGGTCTTTTCCTCTTTCCTTAAAAGCCAAACCAATCAAACTTTTGTTATAATCAACCTGAAACAATCAGTTTACCTTTGTCTTTGTTTGCATGACATGACACTATTTTCCGGTTAATTGAACTTGATATTACACATTTCTCTTTGGCATTTTTGCTTGTTCTCCCCTTCCCCCTTTTTTGTTTGCCTTGTTTTCTTTTTACTTTACTTCTACTTGGAATGTACTTCTCCGTGAGCCTCTTTTGAAATGAATTTTGAAGTCAATTGGGCAACATTAATTCAATTATTAAAGCAGCAGACATTTCCTTTTTCAGTTACTTTTGTCACACAGTCGTGGCTGGTATCTCAATTTCCAGACAGAATTAGATACACCCATGTGAGCATTCCTGGTCCCTTGTATTTTGTTGCAGATTCAAAATAATGAGGCACAATCAGAAACATTCTTATTTATTTATTCATTCATTTATTTATTTATTTATTTGACAGGCAGAGATCACAAGGAGGCAGAGAGGCAGGCAGAGAGAGAGAGAGAGGAGGAAGCAGGCTCCCCGCTGAGCAGAGAGCCGGATGTGGGACTCGATCCCAGGACCCTGAGATCATGACCCTGAGATCATGACCTGAGCCGAAGGCAGCGGCTCAACCCACTGAGCCACCCAGGCGCCCCAGTTAGAAACATTCTTATTTAATGGTGGTGTTACTGCTCTGAACACAATCTGGGCACATAATCCAAGTGGGCATTTCAGTTCCTTTGAAATGATTTTTCCATTGGGTGAATGCCTGACAAATTCCTCATTTTACACAGGCTCCCGTGGATCAGATGTTGGAGAAGACGGGGAATGCACAGGGGTTCAAAAGTCACGTAATTTCTCATTGAATCTGTGAGGACAGGGAGTATACGGGACATTTCTCTATCTTCCTCTTAAATTTGATATGAACCTACAATTGCTCTAAAAAAATTAAGTCTGGGGCACCTGGGTGGCTCAGTCTGTTAAGCATCCGACTCTTTTTTTTTTTTTTAATATTTTATTTATTTATCCAACAGACAGAGATCACAGGCAGAGAGAGAGGAAGGGAAGCTGGCTCCCTGCTGAGCAGAGAGCCCGATGCGGGCCTGGATCCCAGGACCCTGAGATCATGACCTGAGCAGAAGGCAGCGGCTTAACCCACTAAGCCACCCAGGCGCCCAAGCATCCAACTCTTGATTTCAGCTCAGGTCATGGTCTCAGGGTGGTGAGGTCAAGCCCAACCCTGGGTGGAACCCACACTCAGCATGGAGTTGGCTTAAGATTCGCTCTCCCTCTCCCCTTGCCTTCCTCTCCCCTTGCCTTCCGCTGCTCTCAGTCCCTCTCTCCCTAAAATCAATCAACCAATCAATCAACCAATCTTAAAAAAAGTTAAGTCTTAGAAGAAAGAGAGAGAAAATGGAAAAGAGATAAACGGGCCTATTGAATATCTGAAATCCTTTGGCTAAATTCACGTATTTAATTAAAAATATAAGTTGAGCCAGACCTTGGCTGGACCCTAGATAAAATGAGAGGCAAAATTACTTTACAAACACATGATGGAATAGTATGTAGCCATTCACAATGGTTATGTAGTTCTGTACTTATTGATCTGGAAGATGTTCATAGCATTATATTAAAAGGGTAGGTTATAAATGAGCCCATTAAAAATATATTTCAGGGGAAAGTCTGAAAAACTCTACATCAAAATGGTAAAATTTATGTCATGTATGTTTACACTAATAAAAACAAATATAACAGTCGTTACTTCCGGATGCTATGGTTTTTTAACTACTAATTTGTATTTTTCAAGTGGGTTTTTTTTTTTTTTTTGGGCAATGAGTGTGTATTTACTTATATGAAAACTAAGTAAATAAATAAAGTGATTTTTTTTTAAAAGGAAAAATTTTAAAAAATTAGTCTGAGGCTCTTTAAGATGCACTTCTTACTGCAGCTTTCCCCTCTACCCATCCCCCACTGGAGTTGGTCTTTCTGGGTCACCTTTTAAAGTCCAGCATTTAAGGCACTGTTGGACTGGAAGCTAGGAGAGCCCCACTCTAACAGGGCAGGGAGCCAGACAAGGAATGTGAAACAGGCTGAGCCATTTCAGGACACTCTTAAAATATGAAAAAATGACTTTTTCCATCCCCAAAATAATTCAGGGACTCAAGTCTTGGGAGGAAACTTCAGTCTTAACAGTGAAATCTGGGAAAGGTACAGGAAGTACAAAACTCAAAAGATACCCTACAGAGATTTCTTTCAGCCGACAACATTCAGTTGTTTCGTAAGAGGGGTTTAAAAAAATGGTATTTCATTGGGTATATTCACTTCCCGAAAGTTCCAGGACATGGCACCAGATCTGTTCTTATTGCCATTTAACCATTCAAAGCCGACTCTAATAAAGAAGCATGAATTGCAGGGAAGTGAGAGCTTCAGGGCACAGAGGACTTTTCTTCCATTGCTTTGCAGTTTGGAAAGTTGCCATCCATTCGGGTTTCACTCAAACAGCCTTTTGCCAGATCCCAGAACAAATTGTAGCCACAAGTTCTGCTCTTTGTCAGGAGGCAACTGCAGCCCAGACATAGCCAGGATCTTGCCCTCTCCCTTCAAAGAACAACTTCTCTTTATGTGTAGGGACATTTTGCCCAGGGACATCCCTTAGTTCTTTCTAGAAAGACTCGACTGTCCCAGGGTTTCTGTTTTTACCATTATCCAAGTTATTTCTGGATCTCCTAATATCAGTGATTTTAATGTTTAAGCCTTTCCACACCACTTTTCTTCCTCTATAGCCGCTGCAGTTTGGTGAAGCAAAATAAACAAGCCTGTCTCCATTGCTAGAGACCCCAGGCCATTAATCTTTGAGGAGGAGCTGCCCACAAGTTAGAGATCTACCAACTTTCTCACAGGTTGCACTGAGTTTGACCCCTTGCACAGAAAAGTTAAAGCCAATGTGCCCGGTACCTATTTTGTGATCAGGTATCGCTTTCCTTTGTTAGAGATCAACTTTCCTTCCCTTTATGGCAAAGAATCCTTAAACCACTGAGACAATCCCATTGACTACAAAGAGGATAATGCAACTGTTTTATATTTTGAATGTGGTGGTGGGTGTCAAAACTTACAAAACTATCCATTTAAAAGGCCAGTTTTTACTGTACATAAATTATACCTTGACTAAGAACACCACCACCAATTCGGTTTAGTAACATGGAATAATGTGTAACATATAATACTGATCTAGAAAAAAGATGGTTGCATTTAAAGTTTATGTTGATACCTGAAAAGGGGGGAAGAAATCCAAAGAACTTAAAACCCTGTTTTGTTGAACGAGGTAACTTTCCCTTTTAAAAATTTCTTTGTAGGGGCACCTGGGTGGCTGTCCTTAAGCGCCTGCCTTCAGCTCAGGTCATGATCCTGGAGTCCTGGGATTAAGCCCCAAATCAGGGCTCCATGCTCCGGGGGGAAGCCTGTTTTTCCCTCTTCCACTCCCCCTGCTCGTGTTCCTTATCACACTATATCTCTGTCAAATAAATAAATAAAAATCCTTAAAAAATAAAACTTAAAGTTTCTTTGTAAACGGTGCTATGAGTTTTGAGGCTATAAATACGTCTTAAAACTTAAACTGTTTATAAAAATGTGTCGAGCTGTACACTTAAAATTAGTTCACTTTATGCACTTCATGTTACGAGTCAATTAAAAAGTTTTTCAGGACGATTTAAAGAAAACTTCTGGGTAGTAGTCACAAGGGTATATATCCAAATGGGAAAAAACCCAAAATTATTATTAAAATTTGTGTAGTCTACCTAAAACAAAAACAAAAACAAAAAAACCATACAAAAAAAACCCCACCCCACTCTGAAACAAACTATGCTGGCGCTGCCGTGCACGACCAAAGCCCAGCAGCGATCGGTACACTGACTCACCCCCGGAACAGGCCTCCAGTGGCGCAGCTGACCCCCGCAATACCTGCTCCCCGAGGCCTGCGGTAGGCAGGGAGCCTCTCGGGGGTGCTGCGATCCCGCACAAAGGCCCATGGCTCCCCGACACCAGGGGCCTTCGGGCCCACCCAGAAAGCCTGTGGACATGCCCGCCCCCGTGTCCCACTGCTGGCCAGGGAATCGCCACCTCGGGCCACCCCGCCACTCCACTCCTGGGCGGCCGCGCTGACGTCATCGCCCCGCCGCCCCGCCTCGCGCCGCCGTTTCATCCCGCCCCTTTTCCCGGCGTGCGCCGCGGTGAGGCTCCTCGCCCTCGGCTTCTGCCTGTCGTCCCAAGATGGCGGACACAATGAGCCGGCGCGGCGCCGGTTGGCCCTGAGGTGACTGTGAGGAGGAACGGTCCGCGAGCCCTCGCAGTCCGGGCAGAAGAGCGTCGCACGTGCAGGAGGAAGAAGGGAGGAGGTGGCCCGGCTGTCGGCCGCCTTTGCCCTCGCCGCCGGCGCGGCACCCGCCCCGCCAGGGTCGGCCCCTCGGCAGCCAGCCCGCCCGCCCGCCAGCTCGCCGCCGGGCCCCGCCCCAGCCCTGCGCCGCCGCCGCCGCTTCCAGCAGCCGCCGCCATGAAGCTGACCGACAGCGTGCTGCGGAGTTTCCGCGTCGCCAAGGTGTTCCGCGAGAACTCGGACAAGATTAACTGCTTCGACTTCAGCCCCAACGGCGAGACGGTCATCTCGAGCAGCGACGACGATTCCATCGTGCTCTATGACTGCCAGGAGGGCAAGTGAGTGCGGCAGTGGCCCTGGGCCCGAGTACGACGTCGGTCGGTCCCACCCTCCTTCCCTCCCGTGGCCCAGCGCTCGCCCCCGCCGCCCGCCCCCGCCCCGGCCCCGCCGCCCTCCCCCGGCCTGTGTTGCGCTCGCCGTTGCCAGGGCCAGGGCCTCTTCCACTTCTAAGCCGCCCAGGAGACGTTTAATTTTCTTTTCAAAAAATAACGAGAGTGATAGTAACAACGTTACTATTTTGTATGCCTAAGGCCTCCTGGAAAACCGCTTCTGCGTCTCTTGCCAAATCCCACCTTGACCTTGACCTTTAAACGCCCGGTCTGCCCACTTCGGCCCCAGCAGGTAGCTTTTCCGCTCGTCCGACTGTCAGAGGTGCCCGTCAGCTCTGGCCCCCGCGCGGAACCGCAAAGGCTGCTCTCCTACCTCAGTCAACAGCGTCACAGCTCGCTCTCTCTGCCCTCCTCAGTGACCTCGATTCAGCCCTGGCACTCCGCCCATCTCCTGCCCCTCAGCTTCCCGAGGCCTTCTGCCGGAAGCCCGCGTGGGTTGCAGTTCTTAGCTGTCAGGATTTATTTGTTGTGCCTCTTTGGGCGCCCTGTCTTCCTTTCTGTTCCAAATCATTCTCTTACTCCTTGAGATCCGCTGTCCGCATTTGTAGTTAACTTCTGAACAGCATCAGAAACTTTTCCTTTTTGCCAGAAAAAAACCAACTTGGCTGTCCCATCTCGACCTAAATGGGAACCTGCTATGAAAACAAAGAAAGCATCCTCTAACAATTTTGTGTTTCCTCTTACACTTTTTTTTTTTTAATTACACTTTATGGTCCGCTTGGAATTAACCAGAATTCAGGGTCTGATCCCGAAAATTCTAAATTCTGTGTTGCCCCAAGTCCTCTGGAGACCCACTGTCTTGCATATCTGTAAAGTCTTAAATGCACATTTTGCCCTTTAATCTGGGCTTCTGTCAGCTTTGCCTCTCATCCTTTGTAGACCGGCACTCTCCTTGCTAAACTGTGAGCACCTTTGGAGGAAAAACTGGTTTAGGCTAGATTTGATTTTCCTCAGCCACTTTTCCCTGAGTAGGCTTATGGATATTTTCGTTGAATTTGGTGGCTACTGGTTTTTGTCAGATTTCAGTTTTTTACCTGGCTGCAGGTAATATTTTTTGAATTCTCAGGAGTTTTCTCTATTTTCTCCAGCTGTTCCTTTTGGCTATTGATTCTTTGAACGATTTTATTTATTTATTTATTTGACAGAGATCACAAGTAGGCAGAGAGGTAGGTAGAGAAAGCGGGGGAAGTGGGCTCCCTGCTGAGCAGAGAGCCCTGGGCCTGAAGTGGGTCTCCTGATCCCAGGACCTGGAGATCATGACCTGAGCCGAAGGCAGAGGCTTAACCACTGAGCCACCCAGGTACCTGCCTGTTGTTTTAAAAGCGATGTCTTCTATAAACTTTATTTTGGAACTTGTCTCTTCATTTGTGAATTTGGTTATCTAAAGTAATGCTGTTTTGGTCTAAGCTCTATCTTCTCCCCAAGTTTTTCCCGCGGGGCCTATGAAAAAGTATTACGTAACTGACTCTGACTCTGCCTGCAGTATGCGGAAGAGTGGCCTGTAGTGGTGGTCTTGGGGGAGGAGAGAATTGTTAGCTGGACCATTATTCATTCAGTAGGTGGATTTCTGTCCAGGTCTGGCCATTTGAATCAGATTGGAAGAGAGAGTAACTTAGAGTTGGAGTGGGCATCAGGGTTCCTGGGTCCTGGAGCTAGAAGTAATTTGAAGCTGGCAGGCTTTATAATGTTCAGTGTTTGTGCACAGGATAGAACTTCTTCCTGTAACCTGAGGAGAGATGTATATTCTCATTCAAAGGACATGAAGGTTGTGACATGTGACAGCATTCCTTAGCAGTTTGTCTCCATGTGTGGCATAATTTCTACTTGTTGGGAGCAATGACTTAGAAGTCATGTCTTGTTAAAAGTAAAATGTTAATTTCATGACATAATGTGGTATATTCACTCATGTAGCAGTTTTACATAATTACAGACTTGCAGAAAAGTTACAACATTATTTCAGGTATCTCCCATATCATCCAGTAATCAGTTACATTTTACCTCTTTTGCTTTATCACTCTGTATGTAAGTATTGAGGTAAGCATATTTTTCTGAATCATTAGGGAATAAATTGGAGGTGTCAAGCTTCTTATCTCTGAATGCTTCAACATGGGTTTCCTAACAATTTTTACATAACCAGAGCACAGCTATCCAAATTAGAAGATTTAGTGTTGATAGGGGCACCTGGATGGCTCAGTTGGTTAAGCAACTGCCTTTGGCTCAGGTCATGATCCTGGAGTCCTGGGATCAAGTCCCACATGGGGCTCCTTGCTCAGCGGGGAGTCTGCTTCTCCCTCTGACCTCTCCCCTCTCGTGTTCTCTCTCTCAAATAAATAAGTAAAATCTTTAAAAAAAAAAAAAAAGTCAAAAAAATAAAAAAATTTAGCGTTGATATAACAGTATAGGGTACACTCTTCTAAGTTTTCTCTTATCAGTGAATTGTGACACTGTGATCTGTGTTAAGAGAGTGGCCTGGTAGTTAGGAGACCTGGGCTCTAGTTTGGCCTTGTTACCAGGTATTTAACAGTGGTCAGATCACTTTAGATGACCTCTTTAACCTTTAAGAGTCCACAATCCTAATAATGTTGAAGGAAAAATACGCTAGTCGAAGTCTAGTCAATGAACATTGATAGAAGAATCGTGTTTTTTTGGAAGGCATAGTTATCTCTACTAGATGGTACTAATATTAGAATTTGGGAGCTTGAAAATGGCTAACGCGGGGTTCCTTATGCTTAATATTTTCCAGTTTTTTGTTCATTTTGTCCATGTTAACATCCACCAAGTGATTTTTCCAACTTGAAAGAATAAGAAAGATACTATCTGCTAGATGATGAAAATTATTCATAGAGAAGGCATTATTATAATTTACTCATACCTGATCACAAGAATCATAGTTTGTGGCTCAGTGGGTTGAGCTTTTGCCTTCAGCTCGGGTCATGATCTTGGGCCTGGGGTCTCTAGGGTTCTGCTCTGCCGGAGCCTGCTTACCCCTCTCTCTCTGCCTGCCTCTCTGTTTGCTTGTGATCTCTGCCTGTCAAATAAATAAATAAAATCTTAAAAAAGAAAGAAAGAAACTTCCAGAATATTCATGGAAAAATGTAGTGCATGGGCTTCTTAAAGATCCTGTGAAATGAATATAAAAATTAGGCCTTTGCTTTCAAACTAGGAAGTGATATGAGGTAAAAATTTCTGTCATGAAGAACAAATCTTGGGACCCCTGGGTGGCTCAGTTGGTTAAGCAGCTGCCTTCAGCTCAGGTCATGATCCCAGCGTCCTGGGATCAAGTCCCACATCGGGCTCCTTGCTCGTCGGGGAGCCTGCTTCTCCCTCTGCCTCTGCCTGCCATTCTGTCTGCCTGTGCTCGCTCTCTCTCCCTCTCTCTCTCTCTCTCTCTCTCATAAAAAAATCTTAAAAAAAAAAAAAAGAAATCTTACGTTAGTGTTCTTGGTAAATTTGAGACAAATAGACCATATATAAGTGGAACTGAAATTTCCATTAAACCACACCCTTTAATGTTGGCTCTTCATGATGTATCTTCACTGTTTTAGACAGACTGATTTACTGGGATAAGTAAGCTTCTTTTTCTACTTGTAGAAACAGTCAATGATTCTTAAGAGCAAGAACACGTGCCTGTGCATGCATGTGCTCACTATTTACCACACAGTAACCCCCAGCAGAACTCAGGATGAGGGACTCAGCAGGGTAGCCTTTGGGCTGATCTTTTTAGCTGAGCTTTCAGTTAAAGGTGAGAAAGTGGAAAATTCAATGCATGTTGAGTGAAAAGTCTTGTTTGGAAATAGGGTTTATGTATCGAAATTCTTGACCTCCTGACATTAACAAAAATTGAAAGGGCAAATATTTGACTTCTTAAAGTTGCCCGAGTAATCTGATTGTTTAGCATCTAGGTTCCATTGAGAGGGTGAACTTCTTTCTTTTTCAAAATTGGAACTCTTGGTAAACATTGGTACAGGATTTATGAAATTCTCTTACACCTAAATGTAGAACATGGTGAAATTTTTGGTCAGATTTTGCTGAGACCTGTTTTAGCTTGATCTTTGATCCTCAAGGTTCTATAGAGGGAAACACCGAAGATCTTGAAATGCATTGTTAACCTTTAGCTTGGAAATACGTGTTTTGCTTTAAAAAAAAGAAAAGAATCACTGACTAGTTTTTTCCTAGGGAGAGTTAGCCTTGCCTTCCTTCTATAAGGCTCAGTAAGTATTTCGGACTTGCAAGATAGGAAGGATGGATAGCTTCTGCAACAGCAGTTATATTAGGAAAGACAAGCAGTTTTGTGTCTGGTTTCAGTTTTGATAAATCATTTCTTCTTGAAAAAATACCTTATTTCTAAATGAATGGCTTAAGAAAAGTTCTGGTCACTTCGGTATGACATATTCCCATATCCCTCTTTGTTACAAGGTGTGACGTGTTTTATATGCCTTTCTTCCCAAAGAGATGTACTTTTTCTCAAACTTAACTTCTGAACATTGTAGTAAAGACTCATTTGAGCCCTCAGATTTACTTACACTTCATAACTTCAGCATTTGGTGTTCAGAGATGAAAATCTGTTACACTTGATTGACTCCATTTATTTCCTCCCTTTTGGAAGAAATTCTCTTTCTTTCCAGTGTTAGAGTTTCCCAAGAATCCTCATCCTTGCCACGTCATTAAGTGCTTCTTTCTATATGATGATCCCAGATTTTGGTGATGGAGGATTTTGATGGTTTTTCTTTCTCCATTTCCTCGTCAGACCAAAGAGAACTCTGTACAGTAAGAAATACGGCGTGGACCTCATCAGATATACCCATGCAGCAAACACAGTCGTGTACAGCTCTAACAAAATAGACGGTAAGCAAGCCTTCTTTTTAGGAAGTTATGGTCATGGTTTCTTTTGTTAAATAGTACTTGGAATCTTTGTGACTACTTCTGCTTTGGTTAGAGTTACTTTAATTTAAATATTTATCTGTGATGTTAGCAGTGCCAACATTGTTACAACTCAAGGGATGCTGGAAGTAATCCATTAGTACTTTTGAAGAACTTGAAATGAACTATGAAAGGTCTCCAGATTAGAATGGAGAGTGGGTATATAAAACAATGAATTATTTTTATAGTTTGTACTTCTTTAAACTTGAAAGAATACTTTTAGAATAAATACAAGGAAAGAATACTTGACATACAGCAAGTGGTAAATAACCACAAATGCTTGAACTATGGTAATTTAGGGACCTCAGAAGAGTTTTCTGTTGTACGCCTACCTTTTATGGTCTGTGTCATAAAGGACAGTGTATTGACCTTTATTATCTTTGATTCCAGGGACTTTTTTAGATACGAATTTTGTCCCTTTTCACTTTTATTTATTTTTAAAGATTTTACTTTTAAGTAACCATGGCCACACCTGATGTGGGGCTAGAACCCATGACCCCGAGATCAAGAGTTGTATGCTCTACTGACTGAGCCAATCAGGCGTGCCCTCCCCTTTTAATTTTTAAATAAAATTAGTATCTTTGAAGAGTGGAAAGTTATTTTTAGAAATTTATTTATTTTTTAGAGAGCATGATGGGGGTGAAGGGAGGGAGAGAGAGACTCTTAAGCAGGCTCCACACTCAGCACAGAGCCCAGCACGGAACCCAGTGTGGACCCAACTTGGGGCTCGATCTCAGGACCCTGAGATTATGACCTGAGCTGAAATCAGGAGTTGGATGCTTAACTGACTGAGCCACCCAAGTGCCCCTGCAGTTACATTTGTCTAATGTCATCCAACAAAGTTGGCTTAGACTGCTATTTTGGCTATGCCTATCTCAGGGCAGATGGGCAGAAGTCTTTTTTTTTTCTTTTTTTCTTTTTTTAATGAGACTTTTCTGCCTGTACATGATTTTTAGTAAGTATATCATTTCTACTTTTCATGCCTCTATTTCAGAAGTGGTTTTCTAAGTAAGCAGTGCAGTTGATGCTTTTGGACAAGAATATAAATCATTAGGATCCTGAGGAAACATATCTATGTGATCATCTGAATGACTGGTATACATCTTCTGTTGGGGTATTTTTCTGGGTGAATAAATGAGAGGATTCTCCAAATATGGTGCAAAATGAGGCAAATGTGTAGCACTTGCAGCTTTGCTGCCAAGCCTCTGCTGTGAGGACATTGCCTTTCCTGTCTCAAGTGCATCCCGAAGAGTTCCTCCAACGCTCCGTTTCCTTTTGCCTGATTCCAGGCTGAGGTAGTAGTTTGTACAGTTTGAGGGTCTATGATACCACCCGGTACAGGAGATAACTGTACAGGCCACTGCCTTGCCAGGAACAGCGCACCAGCTACTGAGTGGGGCGGAGAGGATGGCGACGCCCTGCTCATCTCTGGGAGAACAGGTAATGGGGAGGAAGTCTTTTCTCCTTAGGGCAGGTGGGTCGTTAATAGAAGTAGAACCAGGAAGATTTTGTAGTTGTCATTCTAGAACTTTGAAGATTTTCAAAGAAAACTATATTAGAATTCCTTTTTGGAACATACACAGGGTGCGATTTCCCCTCTCCCCCGTCGGATGCCCTGTTATTAGAAAGTACCCCTGTGAACCACTGTAATGACTTGGTGCTTTCAGCCTCTTTGTTTCTGTGTTCTGTTTGCTTCTAGAATGTACTTTTTGTGCTTTCCTGTTTGTGTTTTGGCACCATTTCTTATTGCCTCCTTCTCAACAATTGCTTCTTATTCCTAGTCTTCTGGGGGACATAGCACTTTATCCAGTTCTGTTTTTTATGGCACTTCATTCCCTTGCTGCCACCATCTTTTTTGTTTACTTTTTCAGATAGAATCCCTTGGTTTTTAAGAGTGTTTGTCTTTTTCTCCCCAAGTACAAGTTTCTGTGATTATTCCTTTCTTTGATACTGACAAAATCTCACTGCTCTGACTTGTTGGTATATTCATGAGTTTGATTTTTAAATCTCTTTAACCCAAATTTCCTCATTTGTTCTTTTGGTTATTACTATATTTTGGTATTATTATTATTATTATTATTATTAATAGACTCTTTTGATACACAAAGGACCAGTGGATAGTTGGTTAATTTAAAAAGTAGTAGGACATTACTTCTCTTTCCATTCATTTTGTTTTTTTTTAATGATTTTTTTTTAAAGATTTTATTTATTTATTTGGCAGACAGGGATCACAAGTTGGCAGAGAGACAGAGAGAGGAGGAAGCAGGTTCCCTGCTGAGCAGAGAGCCCGATGTGGGGCTTGATCCCAGGACCCTGAGATCATGACCTGAGCCGAAGGCAGAGGCTTTAACCCACTGAGCCACCCAGGCGCCCCCTAATGACTTCTTTTTTTTTTTTTTTTAAGATTTTATTTATTAGAGTGAGAGAGCGAGCACAAGAGGGGGATGAGGGGCAGAGGGAGAAGCAGACTCCCCACTGAGCAGGGAGCTCAGTGTGGGACTCGATCCTGGGATTCTGAGATCACGACCTGAGCCGAAGGCAGATGCCCAACCAACTGAACCACCCAGGCGCCCCTCCATTTGATTCGTTTTCATGTAATTGTATATCCAGTTAACATTTAGGTCACGGTTGGATGACCACTATTGGAGAACCCTGGACAGAAGTGTTATGCCAGAGTCCAGTCTGTCTAATCCTCAGTTTAGCCTGGCTGTTTAATTCTTTGAGCCTGCTTCTCAGCAGCTAAATGTTTTTCTTTAAGGCTTGCCATTCTTTTTTATTTATTTATTTATTTTTAAGATTTCATTTATTTACTTGACAGCAATCACAAGTAGACAAAGAGGCAGGCAGAGAGAGAGGGAGAAATAGGCTCCCTGCCGAGCAGACAGCCTGACATGGGGCTTGATCCGAGGACCCCGAGACCATGACCCGAGCTGAAGGCAGAGGCTTAACCCACTGAGCCACCCAGGCGTCCCAAGGCTTGCCATTCTGTGGGCACTGGAACTATTGCGTTTTGGGGGGGTGGTGGGGGCAGGGTATTCTCATAGGAGAGGTTGCACTGTTAATGGTGCAGAAGCCAATGATGGTGGTTAACAATGATTTTAAACATTGTTCTAAATGACATCAACTTGAGAACTCTGCTTTTGAATTACGTGAAATCTGTCGTGCCCATTCTTTAACTGTGGAGAGAAATTACTTAACCTTATTTATTCACACCTTGCTTAAGTTAGGGAAAACAATGAATTCTTTGACCTTGTTTTTAAGATGAAAATACAAAGTAATTCCTTTAAAAATAATAGAATATCATCATGCCTTATTTGTCTTCTTACAGATACTATTCGTTACCTGTCCTTGCATGACAACAAATACATCAGATACTTTCCTGGACATAGCAAAAGGTAAGAACCAAGTGTTATAGAAATAGATAGTTCTTTTATGCCTGAAGTTATCCAGAGACTAAGAAAGTAGAGAGATTAGTGAACTGAAGCTAGTTCCTCACTGCTATTTAGCATCCTTCTTAGTCTTGTCTTCTTAACCCTCCCTAAAACAGTCAACACCTGATTAGCTGAGGTTGTGGAAGCAGGGTTGGAACTTAATTAGGAAAAAAGGTGGATTAAAGATACTCAGTGGAAACATAGGTAGTACAAATTATGTTTATCATTTAGGAACCACAAGCAAATGGTCCCTTAATGAAAGGACCATTTACATGTACGAGGCCTCTTCCAGTATTGGTGGCCCCATTTTAGCAGGCCCCTACTTTACATAAATGTGTTCCATGTGAAGATCTTAATGAGGATGCAGAAATACTTTGGAAGTCCAAAAGCTTGTTTCCTTCTTCTACTTTGTAATGCATTTTGTTTCTTTCTCCTACCCCAGTTCCCCCAGTGTCTTTTTCCTTCAGTTTTTTCAAGTTTGGGTTGAAAGTTGAACATTTTCCTTTGGATGATACTTAATCACTGAGGGTTATTTCCTTGTCCCTTGTTTGCACATACACATTAACCTAGTACAAGTTGGAGTGGCACAGAACCCTGACAGGAGGTGGACCAAGAGCACCTTGTTTCCGGCTGCACTTTTGATTGGGCAGGGCAGGTCTGTGTTGCTGAAGATGAAAGGTGGCACAATAGTTACAGTTCTAAACAAAGAATGGCTTGGGACAAGTAGATGTTTTTACTTGTTTGTAGTCAAATTAATGTTCACAAATGTACTGTCAGTAATTATAAGTTGATTGCAGTTGTTTAAAATTCTTTCGAATTATCCCTCCTCCTGATGTTCTGATTGTTAGATGACTTTGTGCTTCTTTTGTTTTGAGGAAATCAAGGCCATCCCAAATGCGTTCTTTTCAACTTCTATCCCTTCTGTCTCTTTCTTGGAACCTTTTCCTTAAAAAAAATAGCCTTTCTGCCTTGACAGAACCATCCTCTTTCTGCTTGCTTCCGTCTTAACTAGACCTTTCCTTTCTGCCTACAAACTTAACTTGGTCTTCCTTATTTTGAATCTATTTCTTGAACCTCTCTCCCACTCCTTTTAGCTGTCAAACATGAAAGAATAATCTGCGTACTCCCATCTCCACCTCCTCACACTCATTCACTGTTTAAATCACTCAGTCCCAGAGTCATTTATGGTGCTGTTTCCAAGCCATTTTATTTTCCTTTCCCTGCTGCCTCGAGTTAAAATCTGCTGCCTTGGGGTTTGGTTTGTTTTTGTTATTTTGGCTTTTTTTGGTGCTCAACTTCTTGGTAACTTTTTTTTCCCTTTGGCAGCTTACTTTTCCCATCTTGGTTCTACTCTTGCTATTCTTGGCCTCTCTTTTCTCCTTTTGACTTTAAACAAGGTTCTACCTTTGCTTTTCTTCCTCTTTTGACATTTTTCCTGGTATCTCCATCACTCATTTCATTCACCTCTACTCAGATGGCTTCCCAAATCAGTATTTTTAGCTCATGTTTATCCTGACTTCCAGATTCAATGTCCACCTCCAGGTTTTATATACATCCACGTAGGCATTTCTTTCATGCCCCCACCTGACAGGTACAGGATGCCATCCCTCCTCATTACATGCCTTGGGCCAGCTCCTCTCTGTTTGCCTCATATTTCTTGATTACTGTCCCTTCTAATTATCCTGACGCAAAGCCTGTTACCTGTTTGCTTTCTTTCCCCTGCTTTCACATCTAGTGAGCTGTTAATCCTGTTGATTCTGCCTAGGTTTAACCTCATGTGTCACTTGGCTCTGTATTCTCTCCTTTTCTTCTGCTCCTGGCTCATGCCCTGTTAAGTGAATTACTGGCAAATCCTAATTAATCTTCCTGTCCCTCATCATCGTGCTTTAGCATCCTTTATTACAGCTCTGACCACTTCACAGTTGGTGTCTGGAAGCTTTAATGGTTCTCCACATATGTCTTTTCCTCCCCTCTGTAGTCAGGCTCACCTCCCTCAAGCTCTGACGCATTTTCTCAGCATTATCTCCTAACACTTGAGTTGAGGTGAACTCCGTGCTGCTTCCTGAATGTTGGCCTCATCTTTCCTGTTTGGCACCTTTTTTGTAAAGGCATCTCCCATTGAAATTCTGTCCACTACATGTGCTGCTTCTTCCAGAAAGCCTTCTGGAACTTTCTTGAGTTTTCTGGACTAGACAGTTAAGCTTTCTTAGAGTTGAGATTTTACTCCTCGTTGCATTCCCTTTACTGCTCAGCATAGAACCTTGTGCCAAGATAGACTTCCTCTGAGCTTTTGACCTGAGTACCATGGCATTAAAATTACATGTCCATATGCATTCTGCTCACTCTGCTTTATTACCACCTCAGCATTCCCAGGATATTTTGGTTTACAGTATCTTTAAATGTTTAGATTGAGGAACTAGTATGAATATTAGTTGAGTTATATTGCAAGAAATTTTTCTTTAGGTAAAAACTTAGAAAAGAGTACATTTTCTCATTTTCTAGTCATGGCTTAAATTTTAATTCTTTCCAGTGGAACCAAAATTTCCTGAACCCCTTTCATGTCATCCAGAACTTGAACTTTCTCTATCTGTTTCCGGATTTAAAAAAAAAAAAAATTCGTTCACAAATGAGCCGTGCAGTTTGGTCATCTTTTTTTTTTTTTTTTTTTTTTTTTTTTTTTTTTTTAAAAGATTTTATTTATTTATTTGACAGAGAGAAATCACAAGTAGATGGAGAGGCAGGCAGAGAGAGAGAGAGAGGGAAGCAGGCTCCCTGACGAGCAGAGAGCCCGATGCGGGACTCGATCCCAGGACCCTGAGATCATGACCTGAGCCGAAGGCAGCGGCTTAACCCACTGAGCCACCCAGGCGCCCCTGGTCATCTTTTTTACTTCAAACTTTTGTCAAAATGAAATAGCACAATGTTTCCTTTATAATCTTCATCTATGGCACCAGCTCATGTATCTATGAAGTGTTTTTATAGCCAAACCCACATGTGAAACTACTCTTCCATAATCCAGAAGGAAGAGTTATCCAAATGTTTGTTTTCACAAGGGCTTTTCTGTATAGGTGGTACTGACTGTAGAATCATAGGTACCGTACAGGTTATAGATCTCCTCAGTTGGGTCTGTGGTATGCTCTGAGAGGCAGGTGAAGTAGAGCCACATGCTGTCCTTCCTCGAGTGCCAGGCCCAAGTGCTTGGGAGGTGGCAGGTGTCTTCAGAGCAGGGCGTGGCATAGTGAGAACATAAGCAGAGGGGACAGGAGAGCTAGGGGTGAGCCTTTGGAAGAAGTGTCTTTTTGTGAGCGATTCTTAATGCTGTACCCATAAGGGGGACTGGTATCAGAAATACAATTGCCATTAGCATAGGCCTATGGCTTAGTAAGTGTGGTGCCCAAACCAACAGTCTCACCGTCACCTAGGAGCTTATTTGAAGTGCAAGTTCTCCGTCCTTACCACAGACCTGCTGGATTAGAGGGTCTGGGAGCAGATCCCAGTAATCTGCATTTCAGTCCACCCTCCGGTGATGCTGATGGTACTCAGGTTTGAGACTGTTGGTGTAGTCTGCAAAACTCTAGTTAAGGAATCATGAGGGTTTTTTGTTTGTTTTGTTTTTTGATTGATACATAGTTTAGTACCATAAATCCACACAGTTTAGGTTTTCAGTATATTCACAGAGTTGGGCAACCGTCACCACAAATCCAGAACATTTTCATCACTCGCAAATAGAAACCCACGAATCCAGAACATTTTCATCACTCCCAGATAGAAACCCCTTAGCAGTCACTCCCTATTCCCCCTCCTACAAGTCCCCAGCGACCACTAATCTACTTTCTGTAGCTTTGCTTATTCTGGACATTTTGGGTATATGAAGTGAGACAGTGTGTGGCCATATTTTATGTCCAGTTCTTTCACTTAACCATGTTTCCAAGATGCATACATGTTGTAGCATGAATCAGTGCTTCATTTCTTTTTATTATTAGCAAATAATATTTCATTGTATGGATATACCACATTTTGCTTCTCCATTCATTTTGATGGGCATTTGGATTGTTTCCACTTTTTGGCCAATGCAAATAATGCTGCTGTAGACATACGTGTACATTTTTGTACAGACATACATTTTCCTATTTCTTGGGTATATACCTAGAAGTGCAATTTTGGGGCCTTATAGTACTTATCTATCTTTAACTTTTTGATGAAGTGTAAAACCTAAAAAGCAGCTGCACCATTTTACATTCTAGTCAGCAGTGCATGAGGGTTCTGATTTCTCCATATCCTCAGCAGCACTTACTATTTCTCTTATGAAGTAGTATCTCCTTGTGGTTTGATTTACATTGGACTCTTAACATTTTTATGCTGTAGTTTTAAGTTTCTCTTTTCTTTGCTGTTAGTTTCATTCATAGGGCTTTTCATTATATTAGTTGCCTTTGGTTATTCCAGATTGCTTGTGTACATATGTTTCTTAAAATGGCAGTTTTGGGAGAACAGGTGTATGTAGGTAGACAAGTACCTGTGGTTTAGAGCTCACATCCAATTTTTGCAGATGTTTTGCTTCAACTCTTATTTGTCTTGATGCATTGCAGGGTGGTGGCCTTGTCCATGTCACCTGTGGATGACACTTTCATTTCTGGGTCTCTTGATAAGACCATTCGACTCTGGGATCTCCGGTCTCCTAACTGCCAGGTAATGGTACTCACAGTTACACTTTGAGTGTTCTCTATGGTAGGCAATGTCGTCAGCTCTTCCTCCCAAGGGAGAAAGTATTGGTTCCATTCTGAGATCCCAGAGTCTTTCTAAACTTTGGAGAAAATCTGTCTTCCTGGTGGGTAGCTTATAACTAAGCTAATACCCTAATCCAGCACATACTGCATTATGCTCTGTGGCTTTTTGCTTTCAAGACTATTTTCTTGAAACCCGTGAGCTATAGCTTTATTCTCAAGGGATTTGTTTTTATTTGAATTCAGTGTCTATAGAATTGTACAGTTAAAGACAGTTGTATGGAGACCTGTTTGTAAAAAGCCTCATTTTAGTTAGTTTTGGGCTTTTTCCATTCCCTAAGTAGGCAGGTGCCTATCTGTGTTCCTTTCTTAAGTTTTCATTGGAAGAAGTAAATTTATATAGTGGTAGGATCCTGGGTTCATTAACTTTTTTTCTTATTTTTTCTTAGGGTCTCATGCATCTACAAGGCAAACCTGTTTGTTCCTTTGATCCAGAAGGGTTAATTTTTGCTGCAGGTGTCAATTCTGAAATGGTCAAACTTTATGACCTTCGCTCTTTTGATAAGGTAAAATTTTTAAGTCTTTGAGCTATTTTGGTATTACGGAAGTTTTGAAGGGTAAGAGGACAGCCCTTTCTATGGTGAATGAGGTATGTGGTAGACATTAGAGAATGTCTGAGCAATAGTTCTCCTTTTCTTAGTCAAAAAGGAGTCTAAAGGGACGGAATGAGAGTTGGCTCTGGCAGGAGGAGCACTGATGGGCCTTGGGCTGGGGTTGCTGTCTTTATCGTTTCAGGGGCCATTTGCGACTTTTAAGATGCAGTACGATCGGACTTGTGAGTGGACAGGACTCAAGTTCAGCAATGATGGTAAACTCATCCTCATATCCACCAATGGCAGCTTCATCCGTCTCATCGATGCATTCAAGGGAGTGGTGATGCACACCTTTGGGGTGAGCTGACAGCCTTGGAGCATGGCTGTTTCTGTGCTTCTACCTCCTGGGCTGAGAGTTATGCCAGCTGGTTGATGGAGACCAGCAGTTATCTTGGACTCACTGATGGAGGCACAGGCTTGCATTTTCATTCTGAACATGACCTTAACTTCTCTTGGATTCTGAGACACTCACTTCTCACATAGTGACCCAAGTTTGGCGTTCAGATACAAAATAATTTTTTTTTTTTAAAGATTTTATTTATTTACTTGACAGAGTGCACGTGAGAGAGAGCACAAGCCGGGAAGGGGGGGGGGCAGTGGGAGAGGGAGAGGCAGACTTCCTGCTGAGCAAGGAGCCCAGTGCGGGACTTAGACCCTGGGATCATGACCTGAGCTGGAGGCAGACCTTAACCAACTAAGCCACCCAGGTGTCCCCAGATTAATTCTTAGCCGTAATAATTTTCTTGCCTCATTGAATGTGGAGTTGGAGATGGGGGTGAATTGTAAAGGATGGCAGCCTTGTGTGGAGCATTGGAGGAGAGGGTTTCATGGAAAGGAAGGTGATTATGAGCTAGCTCCGTGTTTGCAGGCAATTATTTTATGTTAACAGGGCTGTGATAAGAGAGCTGTTCTTATTTTTAGGGTTATGCCAACAGCAAAGCTGTCACTCTGGAGGCCTCGTTTACTCCAGACTCCCAGTTTATTATGATCGGTAAGCTTTCTTTATTCCCCCCTTGGGGTACTTCTCTGGTACTGTGCATTTATTTGCATATTTTTATTAGTTCTAACTAATTAGGATACACTCTTACTTTTTTGATAGACGTTCTTAGATTTCTGTATAGCGTGTTACGCCGAAGGTGTAATGTCTTTATCCTCATTTTGCAGTTCCTTACCAGGAACTGGCATTAATGTTGGTCTTTCCTGGATCAGCATGAGTTAAGCTCTATAGGCACAATCTTACTAGTAGTACTAACTTCCTGATTTAACCCTACTTTCCGTTGTCAGTGGCTCAAGGCTGGTAGGGTGTGATGGTATTCAGCCCCCTTTTTACATGAGAAAATTGAAGTTAGAGGGGAAGCGACTTGCTCAGGAACAAATAATTAGAGTTAAGATCAGTTTCCAGAGTGTCCTTTCTTCACTGCCTCTCTTCCCTCAATTTCTGATGAGGGGCCAGGTCCTGAAGCTTGGCTTTTCTCCAGATGTCAGTCTGTGTCTTTCCCACTTGCCTTTGCATTGCACCTTGACTGTTGTATTTTCCCTTACATTCCCTTTAGGTTCAGAGGATGGCAAGATCCATGTCTGGAATGGAGAGAGTGGTATAAAAGTAGCTGTGTTGGATGGCAAACACACAGGTCCCATTACCTGTTTGCAGTTCAACCCCAAGTTCATGACCTTTGCCAGTGCATGTTCCAACATGGTATGTGAACATGGGAGATGTCTTCCACTTAGGGGCCCTTTCTAGTTAGGGTGGTGGGTGGTTTAGTGAGCATAGCAAGCTGTGTTCTAAATAGGTATGTGACAAGGTTCCAGGTTCTTATTCCTCAATTGGTGGCTTCTCTGATCCACCTAAAATCTGATCTCCGCTTGGACTAGTCTTTCACTTTTTTTTTTTCCCCCCCAATTGATTGATTTATTTCGGGGGTGGGTAGCAGAGGGAGAGGGAGAAGCAGACTCCTGCTGAGCAGGGAGCCCACTCAGGGCTTGATCCCAGGACCCTGAGATCACGACCTGAGCCGAAATCGAGTCAGATGCTTAGGGACTGATCTTTCACTTTTACTTTTACCCTTCTTTCCTGATCTGAGATCACCTCTGTATTGCTGGGAGATCATAGGCTTTTTGTTGTTGTTGTTGTTTTAAGATTTTATTTATTTATTTGACAGATCACGTAGGCAGAGAGGCAGGCGGGGTGGGGGGTGAAGCAGGCTCCCCACTGAGCAGAGAGCCCAGATCCCACCCTGATATCATGACCTGAGCTGAAGGCAGAGGCTTAATCTACTGAGCCATCTGGGCACCCCATCAGGCCAGTTTTTGCTATGGCCCCTGGATTTATACCCAGACTACTCGGGTCTATGCCTGGTAGTTTTTTTGCCTTTTATTTTCTTTTAAGATTTTACTTATTTGAGAGAAAGAGCATCTACACGAGTGAGGGGAGGGGCAAAAGGAGAGGGAGAAGCAGACTCCCTGCTGAGCAGGGGGCCTGATGTGGGGCTCAATCTCAGGACCTCAGGATCATGACCTGCGCCAAAGGCAGATGCGTAACTAACCAACTAAGCCATTCAGGCATCCGTTATTTGGTCTTTTAAAATACTTCGAATCAACCTTTTGTGCCTGCAGCCTCTTAGTGTGCCTTTGCTTTGGTTTATGCTGAATTCTCAGTAATTCATACAGTTGATCATAACTCACTATTTAGAATTTCCTGTATGCCTCTGTCTCTTCATAGGCAAGGTGGGCAGAACAAAGTGAAGTGTGTCTCAGTCTCAAGTTTGTTTTGGATCACTTAAATCTGTCTGGGTATTTGAGGATGAGGGATTTTGCTTCTAGTTTTCCCAGAATACAGTTCCCCCCTTAGCTCTTTTTATTTGTTTTCTCTTTCTCCAGCTGAGGAAACAGTGTTAGAAGGAAATGCTTAAAGCTATCCAGTTCAATCCCTCTCACTTTTTTACAGCTCAGGAAGGAGAGGGCCTGTTGGAGGTCACCTGGCAGATTAGCAATGAGTCCAGGTTACCCAGACATCTCCGTCCCAGACAGCTTTCTTGTTTTTCCTTACCACTTGGGCACTGGAGTGGGAGGTAGACAGTGTTGGAGACAGAATCAGCTTACTTTCGCATGGAGGGGGTGTTTCTCCATAGGTTGCCAAAATGGATGGGTCATGGGGGAAGGCCACCAGCCACAATCCCTCCCCCATTGGGTTTGGGCAGCGTGATGCTGTGGAGAGGGGTAAGAACCTTCAGCAGAGAGGAGAGAGGCTTGGCTTTTAAAAGTTGACTTCTATTTCTCCTTGCAGGCCTTCTGGTTGCCCACCATTGATGACTGACCTAGGTGCTGCTTGGCTGTTTGTGTACAGTGAGGGTGGCCAACAGGAAAGAACTCAGAGGGGACTGAGATAATGGATTGGATCATTTGACTGGGCTGGAGAGCATCCTTCCACATGGCCTTCCCATGGATGTGCTGTACATCTGCTCAAAAGAAAGTACTTTGCCGAGCTTCTTCAAAAAGACTCTTGGTGTGGCAGGTTCTATCAGGACTTAGATTTTCCAGCTGTCACTGCACTGAGCTCCTCCAAAGGAGTGACCAGATTCATGATTAGGGTATACTGGGGCCCTCAAGACGCCTTCAATTTTGAATGTATTTGCTGCTGAAGAGCCGGTGAAGTTGTTAATTCTGCACATCCCTTTTCCCACCCCCATAAATGCATGGGAAGCCACAGTTCTGGTTTTGAGATGCTAAGGGCAGCTCAGCACCCCTTGCCCTCACCCTGCATGTCTTGTTACTGGGTCTCCCTGTGTCATTGTGGCATTATTCCACAACCATCATGTTACTTAGGTGCCAAACATTTACAGAAATAAGTCTTCATATATCTTGGGGTAAGAAAGGGACAGATTCAGAAGGAAGGACCTTGCTTGCCAGGAAGCCTTGTGAGTTAGTCATCTGAGGGTGGGTGATCTGGGCATGCCTCAAAGCTCTGAGTATTGGGTGGGAAATGGCCCAAGAGCCTGAAAGGGAGTAGGGGTTGCAGGTAGTTCCTATGGCTGGGAGGTTTAGCGGTAGCCTTAAGTGATCCCCATCATCAAGACAAACCTGCGGTCTTTCTGGGTGCCTGCCGAGCTTGGTTTTGTACAAAAGCAAGGTGGGAGTCTATTTTTGTACATGAGATACATCACGCTTTCCTGTGGGCCAGTATTGTGGAGTGAGTCTGAGTTGTTTACACTGATGCCTTCCCTGCCCACCACAAATTGTGTACAGAGTCTCCAGATGATTCCACCCCTTTCCCAGCTCCTAAGCAAGAGCTGGCTCTAGGCCTGTGTTATATGTTATATTTAGCCTTTTTATATAATGACATGGGGTTTCTGTTGTTTGTATTTTAGCACAGTGTGTACACCTTCATTTAAATATATCCGTGGGTGCATACGTATATATGTATATGTATGTATGCATATATATATATGTATATAGAATATGTCACTTCTCAGAGTTCAGCAGAAGGAGGTGGAGTCCGGCAGCCCGGGAGAAAGACTGCATCCTTGCTAATAGTGTTTGCCACAAGTGTTAGTGAGTCTTCTCTATTACCTTTTTCCTTTGGGAGACAGAACGAAGCAAAGCTTCAAGTGTTTGCTGTTCCCATGGCAGCTAAACGAGGGTCTTGGGATAACTTCCCTTGTGTTCCTCAAGCCGCACTTTGGGGCCCTTTCTGCAGTATTTGCCCCCTTTTTGCTTGGTGATGCTCTGTCTGCGCCTGCACGTGTGTGACAGTCACTCTTGCATGCCTTTTGTGTCTGGCTTCTGATGTCTGGGGACAAGATGCTGGAACCAGAGCATTTTCAGTTTGTTGGAAGCTGCTTTTCCAATTACAGGCCATTCCTGTTTACCTGGTATGTCTGCTTGCTTCTTTTCCTTGCCTTCTCTTGGAAGGGGGAGAGGTCTTGATCAGGGTTGAGATGAGCTAAGGCTGGCTCGTGGCCTTTCCTTCCCCTGCCACGGCCGCCTTAGAGCAGGACCAGTGGCATGTTACTTCACTAAGTTCCCAAAAAATGTAAGCAGGTCACATGTTCCCTGCAGATAGAGAAACAGGCTCAACAAGGTTATGACTTACCCAAGAGTACATAGCTGCTAAGGGGAAGCAAGCCATTAGCTGCTTTTGTTCAGCAGCAGGAATAGGCTGTGAATTGCTAGCAATTATAGTTTTGTTTTGTTAGCGGTTACTTTTCACTGGTTCCTCAAAACTTAAAGGGCAAGGGGCATACATCTTTCAAAACGTAGACTGGAATCTGCAGCTTCTCTGCAGTGCCACCCACTCTATGTAGCTCTGCCTTCTCAGAGTGGAGGGACTTTTCGAAACCAGATGATCTGAGCTATTACTGCTGCCCACTCCTGGCTCTCCAGGATAGAAAATTCATGGCAAGAGTAACTGTTCAGAGAGTGCTAGAGACCGGGGGTTTACAAGAAGGGCTGCGTAATTCACATACTTGTAACCACAGCAGCCACTTGCCCGTCAGCAAGGAAGACGACTTCTATTGAGCTTCTGGTGTCCAGAGCTGAGATACCACATCCTTTGGGATATGCATGGCACTGCCTCTTTCTAGGGACCTGTGGCTACAGAGCTGGCTCCTGAGTGTGCAAGGGAAGCTAAGGCTAGAAGTGACTGGAGATGATGTGGTGGGAATAAGGCAGAAATAAAGGGGGCAGAGGGGCTGGGGCTGCAGGGGTGCGGTCAGTGGAGCCAGGGGTACCCTAGCTCTCTGAGGTAGGAGGGACCGCACCCATACTCTTGAGAGTCCAGGCCAAAGCCACCAATTTGTATGTGACACTGCACTGCTCAACCACCAGCCAGTGGGTGTTGTGTTTTTTTGTTTGTTTGTTTTTCTTTTTTTTAATTTTTATTATTTTTTTTTAAGGGGAAAAAAACTTCCCTGTTGCAATCATACTTAATGCATATTGAAGAAATTTGGGGAATTTTAAAATGAATCAGTTTGCCACCCAAATGCTACAACTGTTAATCTTTTGGTGTTACATGTTCCTCTAGACATTTCTGTGCATAGATTTTTGGTGTGTTTACATAGTTGTTACTCTACTGTATATACAATTTTATGTCCCTTTTGTACTTAACATATAAACATTTTTTCCATGTTATCAGTCTTAAACAGAATTTTATGGCTGTGGCCTTTGTTGAGTTTCTATAGCATTGTTTGCCTGGTTCTTAGAGTTGGAGGGAGGGGTGGGTTGTCTCCTGTTAGTCCTCCTGACTCACCTGGGTCTCATGATAATGCCGTGTGGATGGATTGTCGGGCTCCCTGGGACTGTCCCCTCCCTGGTGACCAAGGTCTGGAGGCTGGTGGGAAGGACCCCTAGACCCAGACCTCAATGCGTAGCAGCCTGGGTCTCAACCACAGGCTCTAATAAGCAGCCACAGGGCCAGAAATGAATGGGAAAAGCCAACTTGCGCCTGCATCGAAGTAGCCTTTCAGACTACCTGGCATAGTACCTCAGGCTGCCTTTCATTCCCCATTGTTACCTCAGTGCTCGATCAGATTGGCAGCCTCTAGCTGGAATAAAGTTTGTCCTGCCAGGCCCTGGCTTCCGTGGAGCAAGGAGAATGGGGCCTCTTTGAGGCTCCTGCTCTAGTTCTGGCAGAGGAACTTGCTTGGCTGGTGAGTTGGTAACTCCTAGAGTCCATGCACTAACTCAGTATCCTCAGAGCTGCCTGCCGTTTCCTGGCCCCCTTGAACCAGAGAAGACCTCCTTGGGCCTGCCACTCTGCCCACGGTCATTGGAGGGTGGTCAAGGGTTACGAAGAGCCTCGGAGGGAACATCCCAGCTTGTGAGCAATAGGCCGCGCATAGGTTCTCCTGGCGGACTGCTCAAGGAGGTGGCCCACACAGCCTGGAGGAGGCCTGCCACATCACGTGGCTCTGCGGAGCCACAGGGACACGGCAGGTGAGTGTGGCGGTCCCTGCAGCCACTACTCCTGTAGCTTAGGCAGTCCAGAGACCCGCTGTGCTGCTCCCTGGGCTTCAGCCTTGTGTGAGGAGCAAGAGCAGGCAGCGGGCTGCCAGGGTGAGCTGCCTGAGCAGTTGATGTGGGGGAGAGGCAGGCGCAGGGTGCTGCCCACACTGCTGGGGGCGGGGGCGGCTGCTGAAGACAGGAAGTGGAACTGCAGGCTGGTAAGGCGCGCTGTGCCTCGGCTAGCCGCCCAACTGGAGCAGGCCTGGAGAGGCTGCCCGTGCTTCAGGGGTCCCCGGGGTGTCGGGACCTAGCTGTGGACATACGGAAGTCCAGAAGTGTGGGGCTATGGGACAGGACTGAAAAATGAGAAATTTTGGTAGTTTTCCCTACCGCTTCCCTGGAGAATGTACAGGAAATGAGAGTCTAAAATGAGTTAATGAGGGGCTCCTGGCTGGCTAAGTCAGTAGAACATGTGACTCTTGATCTCAGGATCATGAGTTCAAGCTCCACACTGGCATGGAGCTTACTTAAAAAAAAGGGAGGGGGCACAAAATAAAAATAAAGTGAGTTAATGGGCAGGAAAGGGGGCTTGAGAACCTCCCCGATAGTATAAACATGTAAGTTTTACCTTCAGTTCTGGTGCTTCTTAGCCCATGTCCCTCCTGGTCCCCATCTGGGGTTGCGAGATGCCTGAACAGAATTTGTCCCCGTTGTAAACTAAAGTAGGAGTGTGAGGCTGAGGTCATAAAGGTGGTCGCCTTGTAATTCAACAAGTGCTCCCAAGCACCCGGGCCCTGGCGAGTGCTAGGTGATGGCAGTCTGGTGGGGAAGGTGGAGAACTAAGCTGGTCATCAGACAGCAAGCTCTGGAACACTGAGTGATTTGTCTCCAGCTAACTCTTGGTTTATTGAAATCGTCATGCAAAACCAAGTTAATGTTGGTGTACCAGAAGGTACTTCAACCCAGGGGCCCGCAGATGGTGGCAGAGACTTTTCTGTTCCCTGAACCACAGTTCTCTCACTGGGGCTCACCCCATACTGGGGACTAGAGAGGGCTCACCCCATACTGGGGACTAGAGAGGCGCTTGGAGAAAATGCAGTCCTGACTATAGGCAGACTTGCAAGGGGGAGCAAAGACTGATTGTATGGAAAGTAACAAGAATGAGCAAAAAAGTATACTATAATGCCAAGCTTTACAGCAGTTCATAATTCACAAGAGCTCTTCAGCACACAAACATTTAATAATAGGGAGGGGACGGGGAGCAACAAAACCACATTGCTGGCACATCAGCTTGGGGCAGAGCTGGGGCCAGGAGGGAGTTATCAGGGACATTCCTGGCTTAGTAAACTGGGGGGCTCCTCTTGCCTCTTTCTATTCTGCCCCACCTTTAGCACCTGGGCCTGGGCCTCACCTCCAGTGGCAGAGGGGAGCCGGACTGGGCTGGGCTGGTCTCTCAAGGGGCTGATTTAAGATGGCTGTTGAGCAGACAGGAGGCTACCCACAGCTTCCCATAAGGCACCCTCCTTAGGCTTTGGAGGTAATTGAGTAAATACTCTGACATTCATGGGTTGGAGACCTAGATTCAAACAGGCTCTTCTGCCCCTCCTAGCATTCATGGCCAGCGCCCTTAGTCCGGCTGTCCCCATCTGGGAATAACGTTGAGTTGCAAAGACCCTGTCAGAGGAGCCCCACATGGGTTTCCTACGTTAAGGGAGATTCCTGATAACTGCGCTCTTGCCCTGCCTGCCTGAAGAGGGACCTGGGGAGCAGGGCTCTCCGTACTCTTCAAGCTCTGACTGCCTGCTGTAAATGCTCTCCTTGAGATGGGCTGGGGTGTGGGATCAACCCATCGTGTCGGGGGCAGGGCAGGTAGGCCTGCTGTTGACTGGAGGGATGCCCGGACTATACTCGGCCCCAGAGTGGTTCTGGGGTATAGTGTCTGAATCCTCAGTGGCCATCGCTCCTCTGGCCCTGGTTGTGCAAGGGAATCACGAACACCGAGATGTCATCGTAGGACACCTGCCCTTCTCCTGTGGGACCGTCGTCCTTTCCCTGTGTGCTGTGTATCAGCATTTGGGCCAGCTCGGAGAACCTGTGGGGATCATCCTACGGATGCACTTTGGAGCCAGAGCAGAGAGGCAAGGGCAGTCCTCAGGGAGAACTTGCATAGGGCTAGACATGTGGGGACCCAAACAATGCAGTCCAGCTGTAGGGCCAGGCAAGGCCACAAGCATGGGATGGCCACAGGTTGGACCATGGAGATTTTGGTCCTGGGGATTTCTGAACCCAGAGATTTTGGGGACCCACCATCACCCCCCAGAAGTTTGAGATAGCCCTCTCTGCTCCTGACCACCTGTCCTGAGCCAGGTTCATCACCAGCGCTGTCTTCTCGGCCACAACTACTTCCTGGTGTCGTTGAAGCTACAGTACCTGTGTGGGTCCTCTCGGTTGCCAGGGAGGAAGCTCCGCACTAGCTGTGCCACCTGCTCATTGGACAGGACATCCCAGAGACCATCAGTTGCCATGACAACCACATCCTCCTCCTGTAGCTCCAGTTGGTCCACATCCAGTACGGTTACCTGCAAGTTAAGCCTGAGGGTCCCTCAGCACTCCCTTCCCTGCTCCCGCCAGCCTCGTCGTCTGCCTTTCTGGGCAGACGGAAGCTGGTGTGGACTGTCTGTGGGCCACTCACCTGTGGGACAGAGAGCAAGAAGGGCTTGAGCTGAATGTTTGTGTCCAGGACTCTGAGCTGATGGTCTCCCAGGCCCCGGGAGACGGCCAATGTTCCCAGTAACCGAGCCTGGGGACAAGGGAGACACGAGGTGACAGCTGTTTGTTGTCAAATGTGCAAATAAAGCACACGGAAGCGCACCGTGGCCCTCAGGTGCCCTGGGATGAGGGACAGACATCCTGTAGCTTTGGGGCAAACTCCGTGACCCCAGCTCCAGTCCACCCAGCAAGGAAGAAGGGAGCTCCCCCCTCTCCAGGGAGCAATTTAAGAGGGGTTCTTAAGAGGGGGCCATTCACTGACCTGCCTACCCTGCCCATGGATCAGTGGGTACTTGAGATCCGACTTCTCCACACACTTGTAGCTCCTACCAGGGTCAGACCCAGCGTCAACCCAGGCCCCACCCACCCCCTCACCTCCCTGCACCACAGAGCCCACCCTGTCCAGGCTGAAAGAGGACAGCCCCAAGTCCACACACTGGGCCTGGACACCAGGGCTCTCCCCACTGTCTCCCAAGCCCACCTCGCTCACCAGCCCCTCATGTGGTGATCCCGGAACAAAACCTTCTGCCCCAAGTCATCACCCTTCAGTCGCCGAGGGAACTCCAGTCGGGTGAACTCACCAGCCAGAAGCTCGGGGTAGACAAAGGCCTCGGGTAGGGAGGCCAGGCACAGATCAGGCTCTCTGGTGGCCTCTGGTGACTGGGGACTCACAAGTTGGGGATCCACAGCCTCCCTCTGCAAGATACCTACCAGCTGCTGGATCCGCTGCCGCTCAGTCTCTGGGGTGAACTCCGAGCTCAGGGGCCGGATCTCATCTTTTCGTACCAATATGGCCCTGGACGGGGTTGACAAAGAGAGGTCTGTGGGGCAGACTCCGCCCTCGTTCATGGCCTCCATCCTGTTGGCCCCTCCTCCAGCCACCAGGGACCAGCTCTGCCTATGCCAATCTCTTGCTCAAAGCCCCCATGACTACCTACAGCCTGCAGAATAAAGGCTCAGGCCTCCTGCCCTCCCTGGCATCTGCTGTCCACTCAGCTGACACACCAGGTACGTAAGCAACTTAACCAGTCAGTCCCCATATCCATCCCTCCACTTCCAACCCCCTTTCACTGTCCCCCGTGCCTCTGGTGCCCGCCTGCCCACCCCGCCCTGCCTACCCTCTGGCTCTTACCTGCTGTCCCCAGCATTGGCCACATACAGCTTTCCCTGCAGGGACACAGCCACCAGGGCTGTGCAGCCGCCCACCTGGCCCGAGGCCTCCAGCTCCCGCCCGATCACCTCATCCTGGGGCAAACCGAAGCCACCTGAGCTGCTGCTGGCACTGCCATCAGACCACTCTGTCCCCAATCCCCACCCCAGAGTTCACTTCCCCAACAGCAAGCCTGGTGGTCCCCACACAAGGTCTAGCTCTGACTCCAGGATCCTTGTGGTCAGAGGATCTAGGCGTATCCCCTGGGAGGGAGGGAAGTCCTAATCAGAACTGAGGAAGGGAAAGCCACCCCTGCACCAAGAAGGACCAGAGGGGTGCACAAGGTATGGGGCACGGAAAAGCCCCTGGCGCATACCAGACAACTGGATAAATGGGAGGGCTTATGATGATAGCGATGATCACTACTAACAAGCCAACCCCATCCTGTCCTCCCAGTGCAAAGATCCCAGGAAACCACTGCTGTGGGCAGGGATGCCCCTCAGGTCCCTGGACCCTTCCCCAGGCAAAGGCCACACTCACACATTCCTGGAAGGCACTCTCCAGAGCCCCGATCACCAAGTCTTCCGCCCTAATGCCCTTTTCTTCCACAAACTGGGGATCACTGGTGCAGACGCAATGGCCGCTGAGGTGCATGGGGGGCCGAGTGGCCACTACACCCTCCACCACGGCCTCCAGCTGCCGGCGCAGGCAGGAGTGCAGGGTGTTGGCAGCGAGGATGGCCGCGGCCGGACCGCCGTGCCCATCAAACAGGGCCCAGTAATGACCTGTCAGAAGCTGTGCCGGAAGGGCTTGGCATCAGGCTCTGCCTGGCTTCGCCAGTTGTTCCCCGGCCCAGAGTGGGACACTAGAGCAAGAACCTCAACTTGCAGTCCTGGTCCCAGCCTGTAAGATGGGCATAGGCCCAGCTGCACTCACCTCCTCTGAGCACAGGGCCAGCCACTCCTGGTCCTCTTCAGCCCCAAACTCACATCTCCGTATGCACAGCTGCCCACAGGCCGCCTGATCCTCATTGAACTCAGATTTCTCTGCATTGATGATCCTGAGGCCGGTAAGTGACCAGTGACCCTTCAGGGACACACCCATGACCCCATGGGCAGAGACCAGAGCTGGTACACAGAAGGAGCCAGCCCTACCTCTGAGGCAGCAGCCCCCATGCTGCCCCTGACAGGCACCTGGACAGTGTTAAGTTTCCGAACTGATCAGTAACCTCAGACTAAGGCAGAACTCTGGGGCCCAGATCCCCTGGGAGACTACCCGCTGACCTGGGCTGGGAGGTGAGAGGGGGTGCTGCTTGGGGAGATCTGGGCTCCTTTGCCTATCCTCCGCCCCATCTCAGCCAGATTTGCAGCCCCATACAGCACAGGCCACAACCCAGTGTGAGATGCATGCCTGCCGGTGAGCTCCAAGACCCACAGTGCTGGAACTCTGTCCAGTGTCCCTGCCTCATCCTGGAAGCCCCAGAGGTGCAGGTCCTTCCCAAGTCGCAAGCCTCTCTGAGGGAGGCTGGAGTTCCAAAGATAAGGGTGGGGCGGGGATTGGCGGGGGGCGGGGGAGGAGGCTGTCCAGAGTCCCAGGTGAGGACAGGAGGGGGCTATCCACAGGCCGGGGGTGGGGGCACTCGCTCAGCTTAGGCTATTTTCCAGGTTGGTCCCGACTCTGGGGCTGACCCAGCAGGGCCGGGGCGGGAGGGAACCCGAGGGGCGGGGTGGAGGAGCCCGAGAGACGGGAGTAGGGACCCGAGGGGTGGGGGTGGGCTCCCGGGGCGGGGCACTCACTCGGCGTAGCCTGCATTCCAAGGCAGCGCGCGGCCCCGCGCCGGGCTGCGCACAGGCCGGGCGTCCGATCTGCGCGGGGCGTCGGCGGGGCCGGGGCCCGAGCCCGAGCCGCGCAGAAAGCGGGGCCGCCGGTAGGGCACTGGGCTGGCGCGCGGCCGGGGGGGCCGCGGCGCGGGGAGCGGACCCCCCGGCAGAAAGCGGCGCCGGAACCAGCCGGCGGACATGGCGCGGCGGCAGGGGGCTGCCCGCGGGGCGCGGGGCGGGAGGAGGAAGCGGGCCGGGGCCGGGGGCGGGGCCGGGGGCGGGGCGGTGACGCCCCCAAACTCCGGCCTCCCGCGGGGAGTGCGCGCGCGGCATGGGCGCCCCCGGGACTGCTGAGCCTCGTCACGGCCCGGAAAAGCCGAGGCTGTTGTCAAGCCCACTTCACGGGCAAGAAAACTGAGGCCTCGAGAAGCCCAGCGGCTTGCCCGCGTCACACACACATCCCCCCCCCCCCCCAGCAGGCCGGGTGCGGCTGCACACGCGGGGTGGCGCTGGCCCTGGCCACGGGAAAGACCCTCCTGGCCACCCCCAACCCAGCGAAGTGACGGGGTCGAATGAAGGCAGCCGGGGCGTCCAAGCTGTCCCCCGCCCCGCGCAGCAGAGCCTCTGGCCTCCTCCTGCTGGGCCCCAGCCTTGCGCAAGGGGAAGATGGGAACAGGATGTGCTTAGAGGTGTCAGACTGAGGCGTTGAGTAAGTCTCAGAGCACTGGGTTCTCCCAGGTGGCCTTCATTCACCACCCCCGTAGTCTGTCACTTTCCGCCCCCAGATGGGCCTTGGTGGTCACCCTGGCCTTTCTCATCGCGGGAGGCCGCTCCCCAGTTAGGGGACAGCCTCTCAAATGACTTCCCCCACCCCCCCAGTCAAGATATCCTCTGTGGACAGACAGCAGGCTCTTCACTGGCTGGTGGACAAAGGGAACTCGTGGTCCCTAAAAGGCTCCAACCTGAGTGCAGACTTGGAACTAAGGAAGTGAAAGACTTTCATCTTTGCTGGAGGAGAGATGTTGCAGTCTCTTCCCCGCTGACCAGCTGTCACGGTGGGGTCAGCAGCAGTGTCTCCCTTGCCTGTTAACAGAGGCTTTGTCACCCTTCTGTCACTTAAGCCCAACTCCTGGCACAGGACTGTTCTTTCTGTCTCATAAGGGGTCTCTAAGGCCACAGAGGAGAAGTGTCCTGATACCCAGGGTGTGCTGTTTCCATTATGACAGTTCAGCTGACTCAGAACCTCCCCCCCGCCCCCAGGGGATTTCTCTTCCTCTTTCCGCCTCCAGAAAGGCAGGCTTGCCATCTCAAAGTCCCTGAGCCCCTTAGCCCAGGGTCCCCGGGGAGGGCTGCAGGAGGAGTCCCTTCCTTTGCCTCCACGGCTAAGCCTGGAACATACAGGTTCACAAGGCCCTACTTCTCTGGGTGCCAGCCCTGCCTCACTGGGGGGTCCCCCTGCCCAGGGAGGGCTGTTCTTGAGACAGGAAGCTGTGTCCCATGTCCCCTCCCTCAGATGACTCCAGTGCAGAGCAGCCTGGGGGCTAACTTACTGACCCCACTGTGTGCACCGGGGCCCCACACTGGGGGCAGGCACACTGCACTAATGGAGATGGGCTCCCCTGCTCTGGTGGTGAAGTCCTGATAGATGGTGCTTGGTCCAGCTGGCAAGGGGGTGGGGAAAAGTCAGAAAAAGCTTTCTAGAGGACACCTGAGCTATGGCCTATCATTGGAACAGAAAGACCAAGGACCAGGGACCCAGGGTGGGGCAGACCTACCTGAGGAGGCAGACCTCCTTTCCCCCACCAGCTAATGGCTCAGAGGGTTTTAAAATCTAAAATGACACAAGCTCGGGGCGCCTGGGTGGCTCAGTGGGTTAAAGCCTCTGCCTTCGGCTCGGGTCATGATCCCAGGGTCCTGGGATGGAGCCCCACATCGGACTCTCTGCTCAGCGGGGAGCCTGCTTCCTCCTCTCTCTCTGCCTGCCTCTCTGCCTACTTGTGATCTCTGTCTGTCAAATAAATAAATAAAATCTTAAAAAAATAAAATAAAATAAAATAAAATGACACAAGCTCCAACCCACTGTCTTGGGCTTCCCTGGGTGGGATGAATCTGATCCTCTCAAGTCTATTCAGAGAAGCTCTGGGTGGCAGAGGTGGTCTGTTGCTCAGTATAGCTGTGGAGTCCTATGGTGGTCCCGTCCTCCCTATCCCAAGGTGGCCTGAGTGTTCTGTCAGTGCCACAGAGGCTCCTCTGGCCTCTACTCTTATTTGGATCCCAAGCCTGACTATCTTAGTTTTCTACCTCATTTTGCTGAAGCACATCCTCTAACAACTTTCCAAGAAAGGATGACTGGAAGGTAATTCCCTGGGTCCTTGCAAGTCTGAAAAGGTTTGTCTCAAAAGCCACGCCCCACTTGAAAGTAAGCTCTACACCCATCATGGGGCAAAAGCCTTTGCTTTTACTGATACTTTGTTTCAGAATTCTGACTTCTCTCTTCATTGTCTTCTGACTGTTGCTGCTTCTACAATCCAGTGCCCGTCTCATTCCCAGACTTTTGGATTGGCCATTTGCCTTTTTCTTTCTCCAGAAATTTCCAGGCACTTCCATCTCTATAGTCTGAAATTGTAGGCGAGGTTCCTTGGGGTGGGTCTCCCTTCATTCCTGGGCTGAGCCCATCCTGGGGGCCATGCAAATCCTCACCCTCCGGCAACACCCTTCTCCCTACTGTTCAGATGAACCCAAGCTTGCCCCAGCTCCTGGCCAGACGCCTCTCCTCAGCTAACTCAGCCAGCATGTGGGGGAGGGGGGTGGGGAGGAGCAAGTTTAAAAGAAAAAGATTTTTATGCTACATTTTTTCCCCTCACAATGAGAATAGTTTTTGTTGAGTCCCACAACTCAAAATTTCAAAGATGGGGTGCCTGACTGGCTCAGTAGAATATGCTACACTCCATCTCAGGGTCATGAGTTCAAGTCCCAAATTGGGCATAGAGATTACTTTGGGGGGGAAAAAAAGGCCTTTAAAAAAAACCCAATTCAAAAGGTATGAAAGTGTATTTAGTAACAAGTCTCCCCGCACAACCCCATCTCCTCCCTGGCCATGCAGTTCCTCTCCTGGGAGACATCCAGTACTACTAGTTTCTTGCAGATCCTTCCAGAGATGCCAGATATTCTGTGCAAATTCAAGCAAAATAAATAAATAAATAAATAAATAAATAATTTCCTGTAAGACAAGAAATAATGAGTGTTGGCGAGGATGTGGGGGAATTCTTGTGCACTGTTGGTAGGATTGTAAATGGGTTGCAGCCACTGTGGAAAACAGTATGGAGGTTCCTCAAAATTAAAAATAAAACCCTATGATCCAGCAACTTCACTTCTGGTTATTTATCCAAAGAAAGTGAAATCAACATCTTGAAACCATGGGCACCTTCATGTTCACGTCAGCATTATTTACAATAGCTAAGATATGGAAACAATCAGTGTCCACTGAGGGATGAATGGATGAAGACAGTGCGGAGCGCACATGCGCACATGTGTGCACACACGGATATTACTCAGCCATTAAACAAAGGGAATTCCGCCATTTGCAACAACACAAATGGACCATGAGTGCATTATGCTAAATGAAATAAGTCTGAAAAAGATAAACACTGTGTGATCTCACTTGTACATGGAATCTAAACAAACAAATCCCAAATTCATAGACACAGAGGACAGACTGCTGGTTGTCAGAGGTTGGGGGTGGGGTTTGGCAAAATGGGGGAAGTTGGTCAAAAGATACAAACTTCCAGTTATAAGGTAAGTAAATTCTGGGAATGTAATCTATAGCTTGGTGACTATAGTTAACACTGCTGTATTGCACATCTGAAAGTTGCTAAGAGAGCAGATCTTAAAAGTTCTCATTACAAGAAAAATAGTTGTAACTCCCATAGTGATGGATGTTAACTAAACTTACTGTGATCGTTTCATGAAATATACAAATATTAAATCACGTTGTACACCTAAAACAGATACAATGTGATATGTCAATTATATCTCACTTTAAATAATTTTAAAATTACATTTATGTAAAATCTTTCCTCCTCTCCTCCTTTACTTTACACGAGTGATAGTGTACTCTATGCCATGAGCTATACCTGACATTTTCATAGAAGATAGTTCTTTTAGTATTAGTCCTTGAAGAGTTGCCTTATTGTTAAGGCTTCAGAGTAGTCTCTGCAAAAATGCAGATTTTAGATAGCTAGCCTCTCAGTGGTGGACATTCAGCTGGTTTTTAGTTATTTGCTTTACATTTTTTTGTGAGGGCGTATTGGTAGGGTCAGTTCCTAGTAATGGAACTGTTGGGCCAAAGGCATATGCGTTGTTCATACCAGCATTATTCACAATAGCCCAAAGGTGGAAATGACAAAAACATCATGGACAAATGGATAAGCAAGCTGTGGAATACACAGGCAATGGAACATTATTCAGCTATTAAAAAAACCCAAGTACTGTTGTATGCCACAATGTAGATAAGCATTATGCTAAATGAAAAAAGCCAGATATAAAAGGTCTTGCGTTTTATCTTTCCATTCAAATGAAATATCCAAAATAGGTCAATCCATGGAAACAGAAAGCAGACTACAGATGGCCAGAGGCTGGAGGAGGGAGGAACAGCGAGTAACTGCTTGATAAATACCGTTTTCTTTCGGAGTGATGAAAATGTTTTAGAACTAGAGATGGTGGTTGTACAACATAGTGAATGTACTGACTTGATCACTTTAAGATGGTTAATTTTTTTAAAAAAGATTTTATTTATTTGACAGAGCGCACAAGCATGGGGAGAGGCAGAGGGAGAGGAAGAAGCAGGCTCCCCACTGAGCAGGGAGCAGGGGATGGGGCTCCATCCTAGGATCCTGAGATCATGACCTGAGCCAAAGGCAGACGCTCAACTGACTGAGCCATCCAGGTGCCCTGGTTAATTTTATGTTATGTGTATTTCACCTCAATTCATAAAAGGAGGGGAGCATACATGTTCACAATTTTGTAGATATTGTCCTACATGAAGGTTGCACCGATTTGCTCTCCCATTAACCTATTTTTCCATCATTTGACCATGACAGTTTTTCACTGAAGTTTTTAATCTTTCCCTATAGGTAAAGATATGCAAGTCTAGTTCGACTTCCATTTATCTCAGTGAGAAAGGATAATCAATTTTTCATAGTTCTGAGAGACCTATTTGTATTTCTTTTTCTGTGAATAGTCTGTATCCTTTGCCCAGTTTCTTAGGGAGCCATTGGGTTTTTTCATATTGATTTCAGAACTCTTGATTTATTTATTCTTAAGATTTTATTTATTTATGTATTGAGAGAAAGAGAGTGAGGGGAGGGGCAGAGGGAGACAATCTCCAGCGGACTCCCCACTGAGCAGGGAGCCCACCTCGGAACTTAATCCCTGACTCTGAGACCATGACCTGAGCCAAAATCAAGAGTCTGACGCCCAACTGACTGAGCCACTCCGATGCCCCAGAGCTCTTTATTTTGAAATGAGATACAAGGGGCGCCTGGGTGGCTCAGTGGGTTAAAGCCTCTGCCTTTGGCTCAGGTCATGATCCCAGAGTCCTGGGATCGAGCCCTACATCAAGCCCCGCATCAAGCCCTGCATTGGGCTGTCTGCTCAGCGGGGAGCCTGCTTCCCTTCCTCTCTCTCTGTCTGCCTCTCTGCCTATTTGTGATCTCTGTCAAATAAATAAATAAAATCTTAAAAAAAAAAAAGAAATGAGATACAATTATGTTTTTGGTAGCCAATTACAGTTTGTTGTTTGTGTTTTGGTTTTGATGGTGGCTTTTTCCATATAGATTTTTAATTTTTAATGTAAAGGAATTTATCGATTTTTTTTCTTTTATGGCTGCTGGAATTTGGTGACATACTCAGAAAGCCTTCACTCCAAGATTCTAGAAAATTTCCCCTTTGTTCTTCAGTATTTCTATAGCTCACTTAAAAAAAAAATTAAACCTTGGATCCACCTGAAAAAAAAAAATAAAACAGTATGTTCTAATAATTTCAGTGGCTGACTGTGTTGGGAAACATCAGAAAGGGACAACTAACCTGTTCCTGGATACTGTGTTCATCCTGGGCTCATGTGAGTTGCTGTATGCAGCTTTCTCATCTTTCTGTCTGAAACCAGATCTCAACCAGGGTTGGAGTCTGGGCATTCTGCTGGCCCTTGGGCTCCTTGCCTGCATCCCAGGCTGTGAAGCTCAGCAGGACTGGGCTAGAACCCATCTCCCAAGGAGTTTCCTTCCCTCGTCAAACCCTCCTCATTGTAGTGTGAGATACTGATGGAGGGGATGAGGATCACTGCTCAATAGGATTTCTCATCTTTTGACTGTTCCACTGCCTTCAGTAAAGGAAACTAAGTTTCTGGGGAGACTCACTACCTTGTGACCTATATCAAATCACTCTATCTCTCCAAACCTCTGATTCTTCAACTGTAAAAGACAGTAACACCTCATGAGGATTAAATATATGTGCCCAGTACATAGAAGGGTGCAACACATAGACTCTAACTTTTTTTTTTTTAAGTAAATACTACACCTGATATGGGGCTGAAAACTCACAACCTTGAGACCCAGAGTCTCATGCTCTACTGACTGAACCAGCCAGGTGCCCCAAGACTAATTGTTCATTCATTTGTTTATTTGGCAAATATCACTTAACACTTACCAATGCTGTGCACTGTTTTAGGTATTGGAGATACAGCAGGGGCAAAAAGTTAACTACTGGTAGAGGGAAGACAATAAAAAAGCAGATATAGGTATCAGGCAGCCATAAAAACAAAGGGAATGATGCAGGCAGGGGTTAGTCTGGCAGCAGGGGAGACCGTGCCATTAAGGCAGTCACAGTTCATCCAGTGATGGACATTTCTAAGGGGAACATAATATTATTATTTTTCATGAACCTGTTTTCTTGGCTAATTCCTGTTTCCAAGAACTTGAGGCTCTTCTGCTTCTGTGGAATTGCCCAGTGCTCCCGTGGAGGTGGCCAGGTCTGAGAGATGATGTAATTGTTGGCTCTGGTCCCTCTGTGATGTGATGGGACAGGGCTGAGTCGAGAATGTGCCCGTGAACTATTCTCCCAAGGGCAGCCTGTGAGGCCACACAGTTTTTATGGTCCATTGCGAGTTCTGGGGTGGCCAACGTGAGCACACTGCACAGGCTCAGGCCTCAGGGTGTGCACAGGAAGAAAATCCCGAGCCTGGGTGGCTCAGTCCGTTAAGCGTCTGCCTTCTGCTCAGGTCCTGATCTTGGGGTTCTGGAATCTGGGACCACATTGGGCTCTCCGCTCAGCAGCAAATCTGTTTCTCCCTCTTCCTCTGTGATCTCTCTCACGCAGATAAATAGATAAAATAAGAAAAGGATGGAAGGAAGGAAGGAAGGAAAAAGAGAGAAAGAAATAGGAAGGAAAAAAAAGAAAAAAAAATTCTTCAGGCTGCCTGGGTGGCTCTGTGCGTTAAGCAACCAACTCTCCGTTTCTGAGCAGGTCATGATCTCAGAGTTGTGGAATCAAGCCAGGCATTGGGTTCCGCACTGAGCGATGAGACTGCCTAAGATTCTCTCTCTCCCGCTCTGTATCCCTCCCCTCACCCCGCGCAGGATCTCTCTCTCTCTCTTAAAAGAAAAAAAAGAAAATCCTTCAGTTTTGTGTTTGCTGGACTCTCAGGAAATGAGAAACCCAGGGCTTGGGGCACACAGAGGAGGGCGCCATGCTCCTTACTCAGGGTGGGGTAGTGGACAGTGAGTGTGGAGCTCAAGCCGGCGCCAGTCGCTAGGCAGGCCCCATACTCCATCATTAACTCCCAACAACCCCAAGACCCAAAACGTGGCCTCCTTCCCAATCTTCCCAGCAAGCCGGGACAGGCTCTGATTGGACTCACTGAGGTCACGTGTTCACCACTAACTCACAGGGGCCTGGAAGCTACATTATGTTGATTGGCCGGTCCCTGCAGGGCGATGCCACAAAAGGCCAAGACGCTGAGTCTGGAGCCAGAAGTTCATTAGGAGTTGGGAAGCTCGTCAGTCGCGAATCCCTGGCCCTCCTCAACCTCTAGGCCTTTTCACCTGTAATTTCCTCTTCTCAGAAAACTTCTCCCTCTGCTCTACTAGGCTGACCTCCAGATCTCCACCCAAACTTCACCTCCTGGTGACTCCTTGCTCTCTGGGCTGGGTCCTCCCTGCCACAGGTTCATCTGCTAACTACCTGGTATGTCATTCCGGCCTCCCACTCTCAGGACAGGCCTGCAGCCACGCCAGCCTGGAGGTGCCTCGAGGAGCTTCGCTGGAGGCGCACAGGAAACGTCTCTAGGAAAAGGGTTGCGGCACAAACATACGCGCGCACATCCGCACACGAATCCCCTTCCCGGCCATAAAAGGCCATAAGTGGGGCGCAGATCCCACCCCAAGTGGAAACCACCTATCCCGGGGCGCACAGACGCGCGCGCACTCCCGGACGCGCACAGCCAGACACCCACCCACTCGGCTCAGGGCGCACAGACACACACCCCCGCGTGCGCCCACGCATGCTCGACCCCACGCAAGCCCTGTTCTTCGCCACAAACAGGCCCGCGCAGGCGCGCGGCGTCACCGACTGACTCCCGGCGCTGGGCCCACCCGGAACAAGGCGCACGGTGCGCGCACGCGCGGCCCCGAGTTCCCGCCCCCATCCCGGCCTCGCCCGTCGGGGGCGGGGCGCGCTGGGCCGGTCCTGCGGCACCGCCCGGGAAGCTGCGCGAGGCTGGGCGGTCGCCGCCACATCCTCCTCCTCCTCCCGGGCCGGGCGAGCGGATCGGGTCCAGGGCTGAGCCGAGGGCTCCAAGGGCGCGGGCGGAGCGGGGCACGGAGCCATGGCGCACCAGACGGGCATCCACGGTGAGGGCGGATGGTGGGCGGGCAGAGGGCAGAGGGGCTCCACTCGCGGCTGCGCCCCCTCCCTGACGCTCAGCCCCTCTCCTCACTGGTACCAGCCTGGGGAAGCTTCCTGTTCTCTTTTGCAGCCGCGGGTCGCCTGGGGTGGACACACCTGGGGGCGTGCGACTTACTGTGCATAGTTGGGAGTGGGTGTACGTGTAGGTGCACAGCTGGAGTGGAACTATCAGTATGCCCATCTGGGGGTGGGTGTGCCTGTGTGTACCCATCTGTATATTTTTGTTCCTTTCAGGTGGTGGGCGTACCGGACGTGCACATCTGGGGGGATGCGCGCGCATGTGCACTTGTCCTGTATTTGCACATCTGGATGTGCCTGCTTGTGTTATGTCTAGGGTGCTTCATGCACAGGCACTAATAGATGATTGAACGACCACTGTCGCATGGAACCATCTTTAGGCATCAGTGTTCTGTGACTATGTGCACATGTCTGTGGGTGTCTGTGTGTGTGTGCGTGTGTGTGCACAGTTGGGCTACATCTCAATGTGCATTTGTTACCACGGATGCCTGTTATCAGATGTGTCTGTGTATGGCTTCTGTGGATTTGTGCCTGTGTGAGGATGGGTCCCTGACCTTTGGCTCCTCATAGGACCCTTACACGTTGGAGCAAGTTAGACTAGGAAAAACTGGGGACAGGGCCTTCAAAGTGGGATGGGGAGAGTTGCTAATCTGACCTTGACCTCTTACCTCCCTACCATTTTCCACTTTGATCTCCTGAGACTGCCCCAGCCAGGGTTGCAAAGTCCCAGAGGGTCCACATTTAGGGTTTGTGAGGGAGGGTCCTGGCTTTAGAAACTCCAGGCGAATGCCCCCTACCCTAAGTTTCTCCATCCTAGAGCATCACCCCCTCCCCCAAGGGCCTAGTTTCCTCTTTACACAGGCTGGGGAGAAGCAGTGGCCAGGAGCCAGGTGTTCCGACCCTACCCGGGTCTGAGTGTCCCCCTCTGTCACTGACTTGGGAGGCCTGCCTGGCCTTTGGGAAAGGTGCAGGCTGCTTGCCCAGACAGCCGACAGCCTGGTGGTTTGGCCCTCAGCCACTCCTCCTCCCACCACACAAGGATCCCCAGCCCGGGGACACCACCACCATCGACCAGCTGCCTGGATGTCAGCTTGGCTTGTGGTCGTAGTGGCTACTTGGTGGCTAGACAAGCTAGAGGGTTTCCCTGGCCCCGCACCACAGGACCAGAAAAGGCAGGGGTCTGGGTCAGGGCCAGCCTCCTGCCAGTGGGCCATCCTCTCCAGAAGGAGCTGAAGGAGCTGGAGGAGCTGGAGGGTGGCTTCGTGACTCAGCCCCACAGAAGGGAACAGCTCCCCCTGGACTTGCCCCTTCCTTCCCCTTTGGTCACTGCTGCTGCCTCCATCTCAGAGGGCATCGGAAGTCAGGGCCCCTCCTCCCTTCTTAGGACTGACACGTCCCATGGCCAAGGCCCTGCCTCACGCCTTCATTTCCCACATGGTGAGACAGGCCTGCTTAGGGGATCACTGGGCCCTGGGCTGCCCCCAGCCCTCCTGCCTACGAGCAGCGGACTCCTTCCCCTTTCTGGCCCGGGGAGCTGGCAGGTGAGATCAAATACCCTGGATGCCCAGATGCCAGCCCAGTCGTGGCCATAAGTGTGGATCTGGTGACCTCAGAGCAGGGCAGGGGGTGGGGGACTTGTAACTTGAGGCTTAGCAGGGTGGAGGGTGGGCAGGGCAGCAGAGGTGGGGGCAGGGAGGTGGGAGAGCATGAATCTTTGATGATAGGGTCTCAGGTGTCCCAGGCCTGGCCTCTGGATTATTGATGGTGGCTGAGGAGTCATGGAGGGGGATGTCTCTTCCACTACTGGGGTGTCACTCTGTCCTAGTAACTCTAGAAGGGGCGTGGCAGCCTCTCCCTTAGGGGAGCTTCTTGACTTTACCTTCCAGAAGGTCTGAGCAGGTGGAAAGGGCCTCTCAGCACAGCCTGCCCTGCCATCATTACAGTAATATGATTTAATGATTATTTAATGATTGTTATTTGTAGAGGCCCTGTTATTGAACATTTTTTCTCATTTACTCCTTAGCGTGGCTCTCTACAGTTTAGGACTCTTATTAGCTCCACAGTATAGATGGGTTTGAGGCTCAGCAAGGTCTATGGGAAAGGTGGAGACCCAGAGGCCAGGCTTTACCTCAGGGACCTGCTTGGGGTCTGCTGATAGGTAGCTCTGTCCTGGCCCAGTGGGGCTGTGTCTCCATCCCATGGTGGTCGGTTGGAATGCTACGCGCCCAGCAGCCATGGAGGGTGGCCCGAGATTTCAGGCTCATGGTCACCCTGCTTGAAGGGCCCTGAGGACATGACCAGAGTTTGTTTTCCTAAAGGTGCCCCCCCACATCCCCAAGTTGCCCAGTCTGGCCCTATAAATATTCTCTGACCTCAGCCCTCCCACTGTGTTCCTGCAGAATTCTGACCCTTGGGTAGCTTCAAGGTCACGCTGGCCTGGCCCAGCACACCCAGAGACCCACATCGGGCCCTTCCCCATTTGGACTTTGGTATCTGTGTCTGAACCACTGGTAGATCTGTGACATCCCTAGTCCTCACCTCTGCCCTTGGGATCCTTTTGGCTGTCACCTTCCGGCTCTGTGACTTAAGGACCAAGATAGGGTCTGTTTTGGAGAGTTCCTGATTGCTACTCCTCCTTGTCTGGGAGCTTTCTGGACTGCCTCAGGGCTGGGGCGTCATTGCCTCTGGCAGGCCTGTGCTTGGGCTGGGCTCCTTGCCTTTGAGGGTGAGGCAGCCTGGGTGAGGGGCTGGGGCCGAGTGGGCAGGCCTGTGTGTTTGTTACTCTGGGGACTGTGTCTCTGTGTAGGTGGGCGTGTCTAAATGTGTGTGTCCCCTTACGTTTGACCAGCTGAGTGGGTTTTCCTGTGTGAGGGCATTTGCATCTCTTCTCCACTCTGTCAGGTACGGATTTATTTGTTACGTTCACACGTGCTGGACTGAGGAGGGATCCGAGGGCGTACACAACAGGGGAGGCATGTGTGCCTGTGTGTGTGTGTTCATGGACATAGTGGTCTG
Source organism: Mustela erminea (assembly GCF_009829155.1). Taxonomy (NCBI): domain Eukaryota; kingdom Metazoa; phylum Chordata; class Mammalia; order Carnivora; family Mustelidae; genus Mustela; species Mustela erminea. The sequence goes on along the minus strand of NC_045614.1, from coordinate 21,531,334 downwards.
TCGACAGTGGGGGCATTTGTTGACCTATTTCTGTGTTTTTGGATCCGACAGAGTGTCACAGGCCGGTTCAGTGCTGGGCCGATGTAGGGGGCAGGGGACAGATGGGGGCTCTTGGCTCTGGGAGGCCTGGCCTGTCCCAGAGCCCGCCCCGCCCTTGAGTGGGCTGGCCCATCCGCACCTCTGCTGTCATCAGAGCTATCTGAGCCAGCGGGCCACACTGCTGGCTAAATTTGGGAGCTTCTGTTCATGGGCCGGGTCAGGTTCCCAGTCACATGGGGGGCCCTATTTAACCCAGCTCCCAGCTCCACCAGCAGACCCCACAGGACAGAGCGGGCCCTGAACGTGTCCCAGTCCACCCTGCTCGCCCTGCCTGCTCGTCTCTCACCATGTTTCTTGTTCTCGTAGCCACCGAGGAGCTGAAGGAATTCTTCGCTAAGGCTCGGGCGGGCTCTGTCCGGCTCATCAAAGTCGTCATTGAGGATGGTGAGTGTCCCCTACTGCTCCCCATTGGACGAGCTAGGGCATAGGCCTGTGGCTGGACCGCACTGCTTCTCTTTGAGCTGCTTGGACCTTGGCCTCCAGCCCCTTCAGGACCTCACTCTTTCCATCTGGGGATGGGAGGTGCTTTGTAGGAGAGGAGTAGAAGTGTATATGATTGTTACATAGAGCAGGGAGTCAAAAGCTGGGGAAGCAGCAAAGAGAGCCCTGCCTGGGGGTCCTGTCCAGCTCCCCAGAGGCTGCATAGGGATCAGAGCCCCAGTTGGGATGCTGGGCTGGGCATGGGGGCGGGGGACCAGTGAGGCCAGGTGCTGCCCCATGTGGCAAGTGCCACTCACCTCCCTCTGTGATCGGCAGGCTGGCCTGGCTTGGCTGCTGGCCGGGGCTGGGGGGGAATCCCAAGGAGAAACCAGAGGCCCTGCCCTTGGGAAGTGCCCCTGCAACAAGGCAAAGCGACTCGTGCCCAGCTTGCTTTGAGAACGTGACACGGGGATTTCAGGCTTGGCCAGGCCTTGGCCTGGACGCTGGGAACCCGAGGCTTGCCTATAGGGGTTGCAGGTGGGTGAGCTTGAGCTGAGGTCTGAAGTCGGGGGAGAGGGACGCCTGGGTGGCTCAGTTGGTTGGGCGGCTGCCTTCGGCTCAGGTCATGATCCCAGCGTCCTGGGATCGAGTCCCACATCGGGCTCCTTGCTCGGCAGGGAGCCTGCTTCTCCCTCTGCCTCTCCAGGCCTCTCTGCCTGTGCTCGCTCGCTCTCTCTCTTCCTCTATCCCTGACAAATAAATAAATAAAATCTTAAAAAAAAAAAAAATGAAGTGGGGGGAGAGTTTGAGGAGGTAGAGGACTAGACTGAGGCTTGGTGGTGATACCTCCGCTTTCCCTTCATGCTGAGGGGTTGTCCCTCGATGTGAGGGGGCGGACAGTGGGAGTGAGCCAGGCCCCCCCACTATGAATCCTTCCAGTACTCGGTAGACAGCAGTTGTGAGCCCTTTGGAGGGACCCTGAATGGGCTTGGTTCCCAGCTGACTTTTCACCCATTAAATTGATGCAAAGCACAGACCCAGAATTCACCCCAGGCTTCAGTGCCAGAGCTATGCTAGGTTTTACCCAGGGTCCCTGAGTTCAGATGCCCTCAGACACTGGGTCAGGGTCACTGTGGTAGGTCAAGAGTAAAGGCTTCCTGGGGTGACAAGCCACAAGCCCCCTGCCCCACAAAGAGAGAGACTCATTGGCCCTAGTCCTCAGCCTCCTGCTTGCCTCCCAGACAGGACGTCCATGTGTTTAGCCAGAGGAATCTCTGGGTGGGCGCTTAGCTCGGTTCTGCTTTGTGGTTGGTGGGGCACCTGGGAGTCCCTAGGAAGGTTCAGGCCCCCAACAGGCGGCCATGGCCCACGTCCTATCGAGTGAGCCTTGAGCACCTTCTAGGAAATCTGTCCATCCCACTTCTTAGGTAAAACTTCTCATTTTGAAAACATTGGCCACAAATTAAACACTTTTGGCAGTGCGGTGGGGCCCACTGTGCCTGCTGGTTTTCACCCTTGATCCCATCTGAGTTCTGGGAGGATCTGTGAGGAGGCCGAGACCTGCAAAGAGGCGTCTGGGCTAGGGGGCCTGACATGTCTGGGCTCCAGACAGCTAGGCCCCTTGCCTTCATCAGGAGGGCCTGGTGGTCAGGTACTCCGTGGCCATGTAGCGATCACACCTGGGCTGGTGTTTGATGCCCTGCTATGGCCCTGTGGTCAGGTAGATCAAATGGATGTCCAGCCTCGGTGGCCCATTCTGCCCAAGTGCACTAGCCAGGGAGGTGGCCGGCCTGTGGGCCACAGGTGCTAATAGGTTTCTGACTTTTTGGGGAGGGGACTTCCCAGCAGAACACCCGTTTATGTAGTGTCTGGGAGGAGCTCCGGTCTCCCTCTTTGCTCCTGCGGCTCGCTGTGGCCTGAGGCTGGACCCCCCCACCTCCCTCAGCAGGGTTGTTCTGAGAAGGGTGGGCAGTTGGTGGCCATGGCCAACAGAAGTGGCGTGTCTCCTTGTGCTGGTCAGTGTTTGGGCCTCTGCGGATGTATTCTCGTCTCCTTGTGCTGGTCAGCATTCGGGCATCTGCGGACGCGTTCTCGAGCCTGTGTCTGTGTGCGTGGGTTGCGCAGTTGTGGAGCTGGTGGTGCTGGGCCCTCGTTCATTCATGACTCGTTCAGGGGTTCAGTCCCATCGCCTCATCATTCAGGGACTTGTGAGCTCCTGGGGAAGGTGGTGGGGTGGACAGCAGATCTGTGCCCCAGCCGAGGAGGTCCGCAGTCCAAGGTGAGCGTGGGAGATGGCTACTCCTTGGCTCACCCGGCCTCTGCCCCCAGAGCAGCTCGTGCTGGGTGCCTCACGGGAGCTGATGGGCACCTGGGAGCAGGACTATGACAGGGCCGTGCTGCCGCTGCTGGACACCCAGGAACCCTGCTATCTGCTCTACCGCCTGGACTCCCAGAACGCCCAGGGCTTCGAATGGCTCTTCCTTGCCTGGTCACCTGACAATTCTCCCGTGAGTCCTGGGGACTCCTGCCCATCCCGCAGAGCAGGGGAGAGGGGAAGCTGGGTGTGAGCACGAGACCAAGGCCCTGCCCTGAGGATTCTGGGTGGGGAGACACCAGGTCCTGCCCCAGAGTCTGAGAGAGGGCAAGGCCCTGTGCTGGGAGCCTGGCCTCTCTTAGAGGCCTCCCAAGACACCTTAGTCTGGCTCTGGGAGGCAGAGAGGTCCTTGCCCTGTGCTGCGCCCTCTGCTGGGTATATGGGCACAAAGCCATGCCCCAGTCCCCACCCAGAGCCTCGTGCCCCAGAGGCTTCTGCTCCTCCCCAGAGAGATAGCCCTGCCTGGAGGGGTCTCATGGCTCAGCTTCTGCCCTCCAGGTGCGGCTGAAGATGCTGTATGCAGCCACACGGGCCACAGTGAAGAAGGAGTTTGGGGGCGGCCACATCAAAGATGAGCTTTTTGGGACTGTGAAGGTAGGCCCCCTGGGCCATACTCCACCAGGCGGGGATCACAGGCCCACAGAGGGTGGGATGTGACGCAGGGTCACCCAGGAAGTGGGTGCCAGGCATGGGGAGGTGTGGAGAGGCATGGGGAGCGCTGGGAGAATCCAGGGTCTGCCAGCTGGCGTGCTCAGCGGGATTCTGCCAGCCCACCCCAAGGTGCCCATTCATGCTTCTGCACGGCAGGATGACCTCTCCTTTGCTGGGTACCAGAAGCACCTATCGTCCTGTGCGGCGCCTGCCCCACTGACGTCGGCTGAGAGAGAGCTTCAGCAGATCCGTATTAATGAGGTAGATGCTTGGGACTGGATGAGCGGAAGTCCAGGTCTCATGAGGCCCAGCTGGCTGGCCTGTGCTCCAGGAGGGCTACCCCCTGGTCAGGCAGGTCAGGGCCTCCCTCACTCTTTCCCCGCCCCCAGGTGAAGACAGAGATCAGTGTGGAAAGCAAGCACCAGACCCTGCAGGGCCTCACCTTCCCACTGCAGCCGGCTGCCCAGAGGGCCCTGCAGCAGCTCAGACAGAAGACCGTCAACTACATCCAGCTGGTGGGTGTCCATCCTGCCCAGATACACAGTGCCGTGGCCCTGGTCCTGCTGGGACCCATGTACGGGGCGGAGGGCGGGTGCCCAGCACCCCCACTCTGTGGGGTAGTGGTACTCACTGTGCCCCGCCCCCTCTCTGTCCCTACCCGGTCCTCTTCGGAGTGCAACCCCAGAGACGGTGTCCCCCTGCCTTGCTCAGTCCTTGCTTACCTGCGGGGACATCTATGACATACTGTTCCTCACTCTGGCCTCTTCACTGTACACACATATACTCACCCTGGAGTGCACGCTGACCCCTTAGACCTGAGTCCTGCCTGTCCGAGGCGCCCTCTGCAGGCCCCCCCAGCTGCCCCCTCTCCTCAGGGCCTCCTGGTCCAGTGGCCAGGCTTCCCCCTTTCTTTATTTCTTCTTTTTTTTTTTTTTTTACTTAAGATTTATTTATTTATTTATTTATTTGAGAGAGAGCATGAGGTGATGGGGAGGGGCAGAGGGAGAGGGAGAGAGAGAATTGAGTGTGGAGTCTGACTCGGGCTCAATCCCATGTCCCTGAGATCATGACCGGAGCCAAAATCAAAAGTTGGATGCTTAACTGACTGAGCCACCCAGGCATCCCTGCCCTTTCTTTTGTCCTTCCTTTTCTTTTCTTTTTCTTTTTTTTTTTAAATAAGCTCTACACCCAGCGTGGGGCTTGAACAGACCAAGAGTCATATGCTACACCCACTGAGCCAGCCAGGGGCCCCATGCCTCCCCCACCAAGCAGAATGGTTCCTTCCGTCTGATGCGTGTTCTCCGAGAAGCCTCACCCCTGAGAATAGGCCAGCCTGATAGTGTGGTGCCTCCCTCCGGTCAAGGCCTTCCCCACAATCCTGTCCACTGCCCTTGGTGGGCCTTCCTCCTCTAGCAGAGCTTTCAAAAGGGCAGAGGTAGGGGCCCAGGTGTGGCCTCTTCACAGGGACCCCCATGCAGGATGGCCACTGGGGTGGGGAGTCCTGAGAAAAGGAGACCACAGACAGGCCCTGCCCTAGCTCCTGCCTGTCCCCTTGGGGACTTCTTGTTCCCTAGGGTGGGCCCAGGCCCTCGCCTGCTAATGTTCTCCCATCTCCCCTTGCTCTGGGCAGAAGCTGGACCTGGAGCGGGAGACAATCGAGCTGGTACACACGGAGCCCACAGAAGTGGCCCAGCTGCCCTCAAGGGTTCCCCGAGACGCTGCCCGTTACCACTTCTTCCTCTACAAGCACACCCATGAGGGTGACCCCCTCGAGTCTGTGGGTGAGTGAGTGGCCACAGCAGGGCTCCCATGCCTCTGGACCAGAGCTGGGTGGCCTTGCTGCAGGGGTGTGGCTTAGCAGGTCTCCCTGCTCAGCTCACGCCCAACCCGTCACCCCCGCAGTGTTCATCTACTCGATGCCAGGGTACAAGTGCAGCATCAAGGAGCGCATGCTCTATTCCAGCTGCAAGAGTCGCCTCCTTGACTCTGTGGAGCAGGACTTCCAGCTGGAGATCTCCAAGAAGGTGGGTGCCCATTCCCCAGAGTCTCACTGCCCAAGGGCCGGTACCACCACCCTCCACCGGGACACTGGGGTCCCAAGGCAGTGGTCGGGGTTTAGGGGGTTAGTGCCGTGTTCCATGGACAGGAATGGGGCCAGCTGACCGGTGGTGTGGACAAGCCCAGCCTTGGCCGCCTACAACTCTCCTTTCCTTGGGTCTGGAAGGCAGGTAGGGGGTCTCCAAGGCATACAGGGCAGCAGGCCCCAACTCTTTGTTCCTGGGGGTGGCATTCCAAATGGGGATCTGGGAGAAGATCCCAGGGCTGGAGTGTGAGAGGTCACGGGGGTGCCCCAGGAGTGGGGGTGAGCCAGGGTGATATGTCCCTTGCCCCATGCAGATCGAGATTGGCGATGGGGCGGAGCTGACGGCCGAGTTCCTCTACGACGAGGTGCACCCCAAACAACACGCCTTCAAGCAGGCCTTCGCCAAGCCCAAGGGCCCAGGGGGCAAGCGGGGCCACAAGCGCCTCATCCGTGGCCCCGGCGAGAATGGAGATGACAGCTAGGTGGCCGGACCCGAGCCATGCCGGCATGTGGACTGTGGGGCTCTGCATCCCACTGCTCCTAGCCACCTGCCTCCTTCCCAGCCTGGGCCAGGGTAGGCTTACTTTCCGTGGGGCAGGAGGGCTGGTGACAGAACATTCTTGCAGCTTCCAAGGGCCACTGGGCTGGCATTTTGTGACCTTCCCCCTGTTGCTGTCCTTGCCTCTCATCTGTGTGCCCAAGGGGTCTGGGGACACTGCCTGGCTGGCTCAAGGGGGCTGGGTAGGGAGCCTGGAATGAGCTTGGCCCCCAGGGGGAACTGAGACTGGGGTCTTAGCATAGCCCAATAGCCTTTGGACACAGGTGGGTTCAGTCAGGGCTAGGGTAGGGGGTCACTGAAGGACAGATGGTTGAATGCTGTATTTTTTAAAGAATAAAATATTTTTAAATCAACATCTGAGTCTGGCCCTGAGGAGTTACCTCTGGCCCTGGGAATTGGGAAACTGTCTATAGCTGGCCCCTCTGAACTCGGATGGGGCCTGTCAGCCCGCTCAGGCTGCTGGGTGGGGTTCCAGCACTCCTGGCTACAGGTGTATGGCAGTGTGTGTGTGTGTGTGTGTGTGTGTGTGTGTGTGTACGTGGACACAAGCCTCACATGGGTCCCTGTTGATGGGCGCTCAGCCCGAGAGGCAGGCACCCCTTCACCATGATATAGGGCATCTGGGTGTATTTGTTTCCTGTGACTGCTGTAACAGTACCACAAACTTAGTGGCCCAAACCCACACAAATTTCTGTCTTAACATTTCCTGTCAATCTAACAAAAGGCTAAAGCCTGACAGGGCTGCTCTCCAGCTGTTGGCAGGACTTGTTCCTTCTGGAGGCCTCAGGAGAGACTGTTACCTCACCTTCTCCAGCCTGAAAGGCTGCCCACATTCTTTGGCTTCTGGCCCCACTTCCCTCTTTGAAACCAGAGCAGTAGCGCCTTCTCTCAGAGTCCGCTTCCCTCTGCTTCCCGGTCACACGGCCTCCGTCTGTTGGCAGATCATCCTCCATCTCTGTCTTCCGAGGGTCCTCATGATTATGTTCACTTCCCCACTTTCCAGTTACTCTCCACTCAGGACCCTTCACTCAACCCCACCTGCAAGGCCCCTTTTATCCTGTATAGGAAAGGATCCACATCCTTGGGGATTAGGCTGTGGATCTCCTTGGGCTTTTCTTTAGGCTGCCACCCTGGGTCTGCTCTGCCTGCTGGGCTTCCTGGACTCTTTTTTTGTTCTGCGCATGCGTGCAGACCTGAGCTCTGTCAGCTCCTTGGTCCTTTCTGCTACTTGTGTTCCTGCCCCTACGGGTCTGGCTTCCTGGTCCCAGGGACTCTGGGAGAGTCTGCTTCAGGCTCAGGATTCAGCAGGAGCCAGAGCTTCAGTCCGTGCCTATGAGAAGGGGGTGAGAGCCACCCCCCATCCCAGGAGGGAGGTGTGCAAGGATGGGAACAGGAGGAGCCTGTGGCTGGGATTCGGCTGCTGAGTGGGTACAGTCTTTCTCTTAGGAGCATGTCTTGGGCTGGGGCTCAGGGCAGTGTCCCATCCCTGAGGCCTTTTGCAGCATCTGCTCAAGACCCTAGAGTTACAGAGAGAGCTGGAACCCCAGCTAGGACCCAGAGAAGGAGGCCTATCCTTGCCCACCCCACACACTGGTTCCCAGGTGGGCAGGAAGACAGGGCATTGCCCCCACACTGGCTTAAGCCCTGGGCCCGCGTGCCAGCTGGATGCCCGGCTGTGATAGCCACCCAAAAGCAGGGGGTGGGGGTGGGGGTAGGCAGGTGTCCATCCCTGCCTCCTCCCAACAGAAGTTCTATGTTTTCATTCATTAATTCATCCAGCCATCATTCAGAAACACTGTCTGTGCCTGCCCAGAGCTGAGTGCCAGAGACTCATGGACCCAGCAAATATCAATCATCTATGTTGTTCTGGGCAGTATGCTGGACCCTGGGTATACAGACCAAAGACTCTTGCCATTAAGAAGCAAACGTTCCAGGGGCGCCTGGGTGGCTCAGCTGGTTGTCTCACTTTGGCTCAGGTCATGATCTCAGGGTCCTGGGATGAAGCCCTGCATTGGGCTCTCTGCTCAGTAGGGAGTCTGCTTCTCCCTCTCCCTCTGCCTCTCTCCCTGCTTGTGCTCTCTCTCTCTCTTTCTCTCTCTCTCAAATAAATACATTAAAATCTTAAAAAAAAGAAGCAGCAGATATTCCATCAGGGGAATAGGACAATATACAATAAACCATGGAAAATCAATGATATGAAGTGTTAACAGGTAAAAAGTTATGACAACGAAAAGCAGCAAATAAAGAGGGTGAGAAGTGCCAGATCTCAGGGAAGGCCTCCAGAGGGTCATGTGTGAGCCAAGATACAAAGGAAGCAATGGAGGGGCCAATCAAATATCTAGGAAAAGAGTTTCCAGGCAGAACAAACAGTAAGTCCAAAGGTCCTGGGGCAGGAGACTGTATGGGAGTTTTCGAGCCCCAGCAAGGAGGCCACTGTGACTGGAGATTGGTCAGGGAAGCAATGGGAAGCCAGATCCCATAGGACCTTGTTGGCCATGATGTGGACTGTCTCTTGGATTCCAGAAAGGGCTGGGAAGGAGTCTGAGCCAAATAAGGGCCTAGTGTGACTTGGGGGCCAAATGTGAACAGGCTATGGGGTGTGAATGTGGAAGCAGGGCAATCTGTGAGGTTGTGGTGACTGCACTGGTCTAGGCGAGAGATGATGGTAGCTCATGCCAGCCCAGTGAATGTGAAGGTGGTGGGCAACGGGCAGATTCTGAAGCTGGAGCCAATGGGACTTGCCAGGGGCCCGGGTCACCCTGAGGCTTTGGGCCAGAGTCATCCGTCAGGATTAGCTGGGTCAGAGGGAGCATGGTAGGAGCCATCCCAGCTGGCCTGGCCATGGGGCAGGTGCTGTGACAGGACCCTGGGCACACTGGGGATGCAGAAGAGGAGGCCCTGCCCCTGGAGGAAGTGGCAGGCTGCTGTGGAAGCAGGTGTAGCCAAGGCGAGGCCCATGCTGCCGAACCCCCAGGCATGCCAGCCCCCAGAAGCTCTGGGGACAGGCTGAGAGAGCTGGAAAGGGTAGGTATGGGTGCCTCTGGCCCAAGAGAGCTCCCTTTGGGGCAGGGGCCACGGGCTGAGGTATGAGGGGGCCAGCCCTCTCGGGACAGGGAGCACCCTGGCAGAGGTGTCAGCGTGCCCAGGCCACATCTGCCACCACCCCCAATCCCAGTCTCCCACTGACCTGAGACGGGGCTCTGGGCCTCTGCTTCTCCCCAGACTTTCCCTGACCACGGGTGTGAGCCCCACTGGGGCTGTGGGGAATTATTAGGCTGGGGTGGGGGTGGAGGGAATGGAAAGAGGAAGTACTGAAGGGGCTGTTTGCCATCTGCCTATGCAAATGGTCTCTGAGTCAGCGCCCCCCCCCAACCCTTTCTCTCTGGGCCTGGTGGGGGCGAGGGAGGGGGATGCTGGTTTTTTTCTTAATTCTCACTTCCTCTGTTCTCTGAGCTGATGAGGGAAGGGGCTGTGAGTGCCAAGCATCCTTTCCTGCAGCTGCTGCCTAGTCTGCAGGCCAGACCTTCTGGAGAAGCCCCTGCTCCCTGTCATGGTAGGACAGTGGCCCTCAGCCCCATGGGGAAGGGGGCAGTGGGAAGTGGTGGGGGATGGGGTTTGGTGGCTAGTAGTGAAAGGGCTGTCCCCCGACATGGCCCTGGGGACATGCACTGAACCCTGAAGACATCAGAGCAGAAGTCTTCTCTGAGCAATGACACCTGAATCCATTGTGTGGCTGGGGTGGCTAAGGACTGAGGCTTCCTTTGCTCAGTGGTGGTGCTGGGGCAAGCCAGGTGGACACCCAGGACTAGGCTCTGTCTGGCCCTGTGCTGCCCATCCTGTCTGATCCGTTCTGACCTACTGTGGGGTGGATGCTTGGTCTGGGAGAGGTGGGGGGAGAGGGAAGAGTTGGGCAGTGCCCGCCCCCCCCACCCCTGCCAGGGCCGTTGGTGGTACTCAGCCCAGACCCCAGCAGGAGACCCTCATGCCCGCCTGGGACTTGGCCAGAGGCAGAGGGAGGCACTGGGGGAGGCTGGTGGAGGACATGGAGGGCTTTCCAGGGCAGCTGGGTGGAGGAGAACCAGATGTCCCTGGCTCAGGAGGAAAGAGAAGTGGTCGCTGAGGAAGGAAAAGGAAAGGTGGGGGAGAACCCGGTAGGCCTGTCTGGCTGGGGCTTTGTTTTGAGTGAAAGTTCTAGGTTGTAAGACTGGATTCCAAGTCTCAGAAGCAGCTCTGACTTGAAAGCTGGGTCTGAGACCTGAGCCTTAGAGGTGGGGTGGGCGCTGAGCAGAGAGGCAGGAGCCTCCCTGGGTTGGGGGCCTTGGAGAGAGGGGTTGGGGACTCTGTTGGGAGCCCCCAGGAAGTGGGGCAGGTGGAGGCAGGGCTGAGGCTCACTCTCACAGGCCGGCAGGGCCCCTGCTCTGGTGCCCTGCACCCCCTGTCTCTCCTGGTGCAGGCTGCCATGCTGGCTATGGTCCTGGCCCCAGGTGCCCTGCCTCCCTTCCTACCCTGTGAGCTCCAGCCCCACGGCCTGGTGGATTGTAAATGGCTCTTCCTCAAGTCTGTGCCCCGCTTCTCGGCGACCGCGCCCTGTGGGAACATCACCAGCCTCTGGCTGCACTCCAACCGCATCCACCACCTTCACGACTCCGACTTTGTCCAGCTGTCTGGCCTGCGGCGTCTCAACCTGAAGTGGAACTGCCCCCCGGCCGGCCTCAGCCCCATGCACTTCCCCTGCCACATGACCATCGAGCCCAACACCTTCCTGGCCGTGCCCACCCTGGAGGAACTGAACCTCAGTTACAACGGCATTAGCACCGTGCCCGCCCTGCCCAGCTCCCTCACGTCCCTGGTCCTGAGCCGCACCAACATCCTGACACTGGACCCCGCCAGCCTCGCGGGCCTGCATGCCCTGCGCCACCTCTACTTGGACGGCAACTGCTACTACAAGAACCCCTGCCAGGAGGCCTTGCAGGTGGCCCCAGGCGCCCTCCTCGGCCTGAGCAACCTCACACACCTGTCGCTCAAGTACAACAACCTGACCGTGGTGCCTCGCCACCTGCCCCCCAGCCTGGAGTCCCTGCTCCTGTCCTACAACCACATCGTCACCCTGGTCCCCGATGACCTGGCCAATCTGACTGCCCTGCGTGTGCTGGACATAGGCGGGAACTGTCGCCGCTGCGACCATGCCCGTAATCCCTGCAGGGAGTGCCCCAGGGGGTTCCCCAAGCTGCACCGCGACACCTTCCGCCATCTGAACCACCTCGAAGGCCTGGTGTTGAAGGACAGCTCCCTCCACAGCCTGGACCCCAGGTGGTTCCGTGGCCTGGGCAACCTCCTGAAATTGGACCTGAGCGAGAACTTCCTGTATGACTGCATCACCAAGACCAAGGCCTTCCACAGCCTGGGCCGGCTGCGCAAACTCAACCTGTCCTTCAACTACCACAAGAAGGTGTCCTTTGCCCAACTGCGCCTGGCGCCCTCCTTCGGGAGCCTGCGGTCCCTGTGGAAGCTGGACATGCACGGCATCTTCTTCCGCTCGCTCAGCGAGACCACGCTCCGGCCGCTGGCCCACCTGCAGGTGCTCCAGCACCTGCGCCTGCAGCTCAACTTCATCAGCCAGGCCCAGCTCAGCATCTTTGGGGCCTTCCCAGGCCTGCGCTACGTGGACCTGTCTGACAACCGCATCAGTGGGGCCGCGGAGCCACCGGCGGGGCAGGTGGGCGGGGTGGAGCGAGGCCGGCGGCTGCCAGGGGACCTGGCTCCGGGTCCGCGGGGCCCACGGGGCCCCCCGAGCTCTGAGGACTTCATGCTGAGCTGCAAGCAGTTCCCCTTTACCTTGGACCTGTCACGGAACAACGTGGTCACAGTCCAGTCGGAGATGTTCACCCAGCTCTCACGCCTGCAGTGCCTGTGCCTGAGTCACAACAGCATCTCGCAGGCGGTCAATGGCTCCCAGTTCACGCCGCTCACCAGCCTGCGAATGCTGGACTTGTCCCATAACAAGCTGGACCTGTACCACGGCGGCTCCTTCACGGAGCTGCCGCGGCTCAAGGCCCTGGACCTCAGCTACAACAGCCAGCCCTTCAGCATGCGCGGCGTGGGCCACAACCTCAGCTTCGTGGCACAGCTGCCGACCCTGCGCTACCTCAGCCTGGCGCACAATGACATCCACAGCCGCGTGTCCCAGCAGCTGCGTAGCGCCTCGCTGCAGGCCCTGGACTTCAGCGGCAACGCCCTGAGCCAGATGTGGGCTGAGGGGGACCTCTACCTCCGCTTCTTCCAAGGCCTGAGGAACCTGGTCCGGCTGGACCTGTCCCAGAATCGCCTGCACATCCTTCTACCCCGCAACCTGGCCCACCTGCCCAGAAGCCTGCAGCTGCTGCGTCTCCGCGACAATTACCTGGCTTTCTTCAACTGGAGCAGCCTGGCCCTCCTCCCTAGGCTGGAAGCCCTGGACCTGGCGGGGAACCAGCTGAAGGCGCTGAGCAATGGCACCTTGCCTAACGGCACCCTGCTGCAGAGGCTGGACCTCAGCGGCAACAGCATCGGCTTCGTGGACCCCGGCTTCTTCGCCCTGGCCGAGGGGCTGCGAGAGATCAACCTCAGTGCCAACGCCCTCAAGACGGTGGAGCCCTCCTGGTTTGGCCCTGTGGCCGGCGCCCTGAAAGTCCTGGACGTGACCGCCAACCCCTTGCACTGTGCCTGTGGGGCGGCCTTCGTGGACTTCTTGCTGGAGGTCCAGGCCGCCGTGCCTGGCCTGCCCAGCCATGTGCGCTGTGGCAGCCCCAGCCAGCTGCAGGGCCGCAGCATTTTCGCTCAGGACCTGCGCCTCTGCCTGGACGAGGCCCTCTCCTGGGACTGTTTCGGCCTCTCACTGCTGACCGTAGCCCTGAGCCTGGCTGTGCCCATGCTCCACCACATGTGTGGCTGGGACCTCTGGTACTGCTTCCACCTGGGCCTGGCCTGGCTGCCGCGGCGTGGGCGGCAGCGGGGGGCCGACGCTCTGCCCTACGATGCCTTCGTGGTGTTTGACAAGGCGCAGAGCTCGGTGGCCGACTGGGTGTACAACGAGCTGCGGGTCCAGCTGGAGGAGCGCCGTGGGCGCCGGGCGCTGCGCCTGTGTCTGGAGGAGCGCGACTGGCTGCCTGGCAAGACGCTCTTCGAGAACTTGTGGACCTCGGTGTACAGCAGCCGCAAGACGCTCTTCGTTCTGGCCCACACGGACAGCGTCAGCGGCCTCTTGCGCGCCAGCTTCCTGCTGGCTCAGCAGCGCCTGCTGGAGGACCGCAAGGACGTCGTGGTGCTGGTGATCCTGTGCCCCGATGCCCACCGCTCCCGCTATGTGCGGCTGCGCCAGCGCCTCTGCCGCCAGAGCGTCCTCCTCTGGCCCCAGCAACCTCGCGGCCAGCGCAGCTTCTGGGCCCAGCTGGGCACGGCCCTGACCAGGGACAACCGCCACTTCTATAACCGGAACTTCTGCCGCGGCCCTACGACGGCCGAATAGCCCGGGGACAGCCCAGCGTGCCACCCCACCTCCACCTGGCCTGTCTGCCCCACACCACTGCTCTGCCTCCCCCGCTCCCGTCCCTGGCATACAGCAGGCACTCAATAAATGCTACTGGTAGGCCAGGCGGCTCACCCGGAGCTCATTGGAAGTTCGGGTGGGAGGAAAGAAGGGAGAATGCACCAGTCAAGCTTTCCTTCCTGTAGTGAGGAGGGACAAGACGTGGTTGGGGAGAAATGGCCAAGAAGGAGAAGGGAGGGCCCAGAGAAGGCAGGTATGCAGGGGAGGGAAGGTGCTAAGGGCATTTGTGTTTACGAGCATCTTCTCAGGGGAGTTTGAGGAAGGTCACTGAATGTGGTCTTGGTCCTTCCCAGAGAACAAGCTGGGTCTCCTGTCCTGTTCAGACCCCTTGCCATGTGCCCTCCCCTTCCCTTCCCAGGCTGCACCAGGGCACTTGGTGCAGACTGGGTAAGCAGCCCTCTGTTAGATATTGGCCTCGGGACCTGCCTCCCACACCCGCAGGACTGAAAATGTCTTGAGCGCAGAGCCCCTGCAGGCCGGCTTCATTTCTGGCCCCAAGCAAAGTCCTGAGAGGCAGCAGTGTCCATTCCCATTGGTGGCGATGTGAGTGTGGGGTGGGGGGGAAGCTTTGTGCTGAGTTCAGAGGGGGCATTTGCGCCCTCTGGTGGCCAAGCCTGTGCTGTGCCAGGGAGGCTGGCCGGGTTGGGAAGAAAGAAGCTTTCGGGGAGATCCCCGCAGCAAGGAGCTGGGAGCCACAGAAGATTCTGGAGTGAGCTCACAATCCATCGCTTTCTGTTTTCAACTAGAGTACATTCTGGGTCTCTCTGTTCTGACATCAAAAGGACACCTGAGCCACTACCTGGCTACAAAGGTGGGGCCTGCCTTCCCTGCCCCTGCCTCTCTCCGCTGATTACACTGGGGTGGGAGGCTGTGAGGGTGGAGGATGTGTGTGTGTTTCTAGTTCTGCTATCCAGTGTGGAGTTCCAGATGCTGCTCGGAGCACCAGTGTTTGGAGAAGCCGAGTGTTGGGAGGGGAGGTGCTGTGGGTCAGGTCAGGCCCAGACCCTTGGAGGTCGCTTTGTTCTGGGCTGCTGCCCCACTGTCCCCACAACTGAACCTGCCCTTTGAGGAGCAGATGAGGCGTGTGTAGCCGGATAGCTGGCCCTGGGGCCAGGGGTGGTATGAGAGTGGAACTAGCTTGGGCAGGCTAAGGACTGGTGGGGGCCGGCCTGGCCACTCCAGGCTTCTGGGTTGGAAGGTTGATGCTGGCCGCAGATTTGGCTAATTTTACATAGCCTGACTGTGGGCAGCCCTACGGTTTTTGGGGTGGGGTATTGCTTTGCCCCCCTCTCGGGGTCATAGCTGGGAGAGAAATGTAGGCCAACTTCCTCTTTCTGACTTGGGCACAGGGGCTCCTGTTGTAGGCTGGTGGCCCCTGTTATCTGCTTGCCTGACAGAAAGAGGGGTGCTTAGATGGCTCAGTTGGTTAAACATCTGCCTTTGGCTCAGGTCATGATCCCAGGGTCCTGGGATCAAGTCCTGCATCAGACTCCTTGCTTAGTGGGGAGTCTGCTTCCCCCTCGGCCTGCTGCTCCCCCTGCTTGTTGTACTCTCCCTCTCTGACAAATAAAGAGGATCTTAAAAAAGAAGAAGGAGGAGAAGGAGAAGACAGGAGAAAAAGACAGAAAGGGTCTGATCCACCAATTAGAAGTCCCACATGGGGGCGCCTGGGTGGCTCAGTGGGTTAAGCCGCTGCCTTCAGCTCAGGTCATGATCCCAGGGTCCTGGGATCGAGCCCCACATCCAGCTCTCTGCTCAGTGTGGAGCCTGCTTCCCCCTCTCTCTCTGCCTGCCTCTCTGATCTCTGTTTGTCAAATAAATAAATAAAATCTTAAAAAAATATATATAAGTCCCACATGGGCTCTGTCCTGTCTTGAGAGGGTCTTTTAGCTTCTGGAGGAGCGGGGTGAGGCGTGGCATTGCCCCACATGCTTCCTTAGCCTGTGCCTGGGGAGGAAAGAAAACAAGAACTGTCTTTCAGTCAGGCTGGAGTCTTGGGGAGGCCCTAGCCCACATCAGCTTGTGGGCTGATCTAGCCGCCTCCAGGGCCCCCACAATTTGGGTGTGGGGAGCTCCATCCACCTGTGTCTCAGAACAGCTGAGTCTGCCCTCAGGCAGTTCCCAGATAAGACTCCTCATGTACCGACCCACCCACTCATGCTCACAGTCCTGGTTCTTTTGGGGCTTGGGACTCAGAAGAACATTTTTGAAAATGAAGCACGGGGCTATGGTAGGACGGTTGGCTTGGCTTAAGTGTCTGAGGTCCATGGCCCTTGGTTCAACCTGCAGAAAAAATTGCTGCCCTTGTCTGTGGGATCAGAAGGGGTAGAGCTCCGTTATCCTAGGTCCTAGGCTCAGGTGGGGCTGGGGGAGAGGCAGCTGCCGCTGCACTGTGCTAGGAAGGGCGCTCATGCTTGACCTCCACACTGCTAGATATCATCAACCATGAGCACTAGCTGCGGCTTGGCCCTGTGAGGCTGGGGAAGAGTGGGACTCGGGTCAGGCTACCTGGGCTAACTGTTGGCTCTGCCTTTTGGATTATCTCAGGCGGGCAACCTCCCCACTTTGGAGTCTCAGTTTGCACATCTCTCAGTGGGGGTGGCCAGGGTCACTGTCCCTATTGTTAAGAAGGCTCGTGCTAACGCGCGTGAAGGTCTGAGAAACTAGCAGTCCTCGACCATCACTGTTAGGTAAGGGGCTTCTGCAGAGGGCAGCTAACGGATGCGGCTTTGCTATGTTCTTTGTAACCCCAGGACTGGTCCTCCACCCGGAGCACTGAATGGGGTTCAGAGGCAGATGTGGTTGAATCAGACGCCTGAGAAGCTGGGAGCGGGACCCTGGTGTTGCCTCCCGTGATTTTGTCTGTCATGGGGGCAGTGAGTACTAGACAGACGTCTGGGCACAAGACTTAGGAAAACCTGTTAGGAGGAAAACATAAAGATAAGGAAATTCTCCCTGCTAAGATTAGAAATGACAACTCTCTCTTTTCCCTCAAGAGTACTTTCATGCTCCAGGATCTGTATTTTCTTGGAAAACTTTTTTTTGAAAGATTTTATTTATTTATTTGGCAGAGAGAGACATCAGGGGGAGTGCAAATACAAGTGGGGGAGTGGGAGAGGGAGAAGCAGGCTTCCCGCTGAGCAGAGAGCCCGATTCGGGGCTCGATCCCAGGACCCAGGGTTCATGAACCGAGCCAAAGGCAGACGCTTAACGAATGAGCCACCCAGGTGCCCCTTCTTGGAAAACTTCTATGACATCACACATTTCCAAACTCAAGTCCTTATTATGCTGTGGGCGCAGAAGGCTGGCAGAAGACAAGCCACAAGCTGATACCTTGCGACCTCCTCCAACCTGTCACTCCTGGGCCCGACGCATGTGACACTTTTCCAGGAATCTCCCTGCTAACAAGCTAGCATCTTGAGGGTCTTCTTTAACATGAAGATCCTTTTGAAGCCTCGCTTTTCCTTATTTCCCCCAACTCCCAGTATATAATCCTCCACTTCGCGAGACCCTGGGGCCCCAGCCCTTTCTGTCCACAGGTCCTGTCCCCGTGCTTTAATAAAACCATCTTTTTGCACCAAAAAGTTCTCAAGAATTCTTTCTTGGCTTTGAACCTCACCCCACCAAGCCTCCCCTATATTCCCAAACCACAACAGTTAGAAGCCCTGCGCCTTATTTTGGAGCAGTTCACGAACCCTGTCTGCTTCCTGCAGATGGGTCCCTCATCCTATGTTCTCATAGCCCTGAATGGCAAAAAGGAGAAAAGGGAGGGGGCGACCCCACTGACCCAGCCGAAGTCTGGGTCTTACAAGAAGGAGGGGGGTGTCTTGCTAAGTGTTCAGAGAGAAACAGGACTGGAGCTAGAGTCGCCCTGGGAGGAAGAGGTGGAGGGAGTTCCCAGTGTGGGAGCGTGGGGGACAATGGGAAAGTCCCGCCGGCGCTCACGAGGGAACGGGGCTGGGAAAGCAAGTGAGGCATGTTTCCCGAGCAGAAAGGAACCCTGTGCTGGTTGCAAGGTGACGTGACTTCCATCACGCCCAGTGGCCTGCCGAGATGTGTGGCTTTGTTTGATGTGACCATGACTTAGCTGTTCTCTCCAGGGCCAGTCGGGAGAAGGGTGCGTCCTGGGAAGGCGTACCAGCACAGCCGTGTCCAGGGATGAGAGCACAGCTGCTCTTCTGGAGATACGAGACGGGGGCAAGGCCAAGCATTCTCTCTGTCCTCCAGCTGCTTCTTGTTTCTTCAGCTCACCTCTGCTTTCTGGTGAAGCAGACTCAGATGTTTCCCTTGGTCCCCATAATGGGCTGAATGTGTACTCCGCAAATTCACGCGTTACAGCCCTAACCTCAGTGTAGTGACATTTGGAGGCGGGACCTTTGGAAGATAATTAGATGAGGTCAGGAGGTCGGGCCCTCATGATGGGATTAATGGCCTTAGGAGAAAGAGAAAGGAGATTTCACTCCA
Organism: Mustela erminea; assembly: GCF_009829155.1. NCBI lineage: Eukaryota > Metazoa > Chordata > Mammalia > Carnivora > Mustelidae > Mustela > Mustela erminea. The sequence continues at coordinate 21,513,099 of NC_045614.1, read as the reverse complement.
CCCACGTCTCCACCCACATATGAGGAAAGGTCATGTGAATTTAATAGCAAGAAATGGTTTGCAAGCCGGGCTGAAGGCCCTCACCAGGACCTCAGTCTGCTAGCACCTTGGAGTTGACCTGGTCGGCCTCTATTACTGTGAGAAATGGTGGTCTCCTGGTATCTGGTAGCCAGAGTGAAGAAAGCCCTCTTTCCTTCATTCAACACACATCTATTTGCTCAGGGCCTGCTGTGTATCAGGTGCTGTATTGGGTGCTAGGGATATAGAAGTTCTTGAGAAGAAAGGGCAGATGACCAATAGGGGCAAAGTCGTTGCGGGTGGTGACCAGTGCTTTGAAGGGGAGCAGAGGAGGTCAAGTGATGGTAAGAACACAGCAGGGCTGGGCTGCCTTATCCTGGGGACTCAGGGAAGTTCTCCTCAGGACCCTTGTCCTGTGTAAAGAGAGGCAGACACGCCATGATCCAGAGCAGCAAACTCCAGGGAGGAAACGATGGCTAACACCCAGGCCCGGAAGTGGGGAGCACCTGGGGTAGCTGAGGCCTGGGAATGCGCGTCAACACATGAAGCAGAGTGAACAGATGAAGGGGGATGGGTCCCGACCTCAGAGAATGTGCTCAGCCTGTGTGAGGAAGCTAGAATTCAACCTGAGGGCCACTGGAAGGCCCAGGAAAGTTTTCTGCAGGGGAGGAATGTAATCTGCTTTAGAATTTTATTTATTTTAATTAACACATGATGTATTATTTGTTTCAGGGGTACTGCTTTAAAATTTTATTTATTTATTTTTTTAAAAGATTTTATTTATTTATTTGACAGAGAGAGTGAGCACAGGCAGATAGAGTGGCAGGCAGAGGCAGAGGGAGAAGCAGGCTCCCTGCCGAGCAAGGAGCCCGATGTGGGACTCGATCCCAGGAGGCTGGGATCATGACCTGAGCCAAAGGCAGCTGCTTAACCAACTGAGCCACCCAGGCGTCCCTGCTTAAAAATTTTAAAAGCTCTCTCGGGCTGCCAGGTGGGGGTCGAGGCTGGGGCTGATGCCAGGATGACAGCAGTACCCCGGGGGATCACAGCAGCAGGGGGGACAAGCGGCCTGGCCTGAGATGGAGCTTACAGGTAGAACTTACAGGACTCAAGTGAGTCTCAGGTGAGGAAAGACAGCTGACCTCTCTGTGAGCGGTCGACATAAGCAGGTAGACGCTGGGGAGACGGGGAGAGAAGGCAGGGGAAGAGCTGGGGGGGTGGCGGCCGGGGCTGTGGCTGGCTGGGCCGCTGAGTGGCGTTAGAGTGGCTGCAGTCGCCTTGGGCAGCAGAGAGGCAGCTGGGCTCGAGCGGAGGAGGGAGCACTGCCACTCCAGTGGGGCCTGAAGCCGCTGTCAGAGGGCGGGTGTATGTCTGTCACTTCACGCGGCACAACAACACAGACCACACTGAAAGGGATGGAAAAAAATGATTTCTTTGATTCAGTAGCGAGTAACAGGAGAACCCATCACTTACACACGAATTTATTTCCACGACTGTGCTTTTACTATAGATTAAATTTTAATATAACTTAATTCACATATAAAGACACCTCTGGGGACTATGTGGATACGACATGGCCTGGGGTTAAATGAGTAACTGAGGTCATGACACACTCAGGCCTGGGCAGACACCAGCTTGCTCATGCCGGAGAAGTAAGATTTCTCTCTCTCACTCATCACTTCGAAATGCAGCGGCCTCCTGCAGAAGTTGCATTCGGCTGAGGAATGTGGCTTGAGTTCCAGCCCCACTCGCTTCCACGTGGCCAGCAGGTTCTCTGTGAGGAGAAACAGTTTTCAAAAATTGAAGGGAGTATGCATCCAAGAGAAGCGCAAACACAGGTCCACACAGAAAGTCGAACAGAAACGTTGGCGTAGTGTTCTCTCCCTAACGGTCAAAAAGCAGAAACAACCTAAATGTCCACTGACTGATGCACAAACACCATGGGGTGTACCTGCACCGAAGATCATTTGGAACTAGAAAGAAAGAGAATTCATGCTACAACGTGGATGGGTCTGGAGAACACGGTGCTGTCAAAGTAGCCAGACACGCAGGACCCACGCAGTGCTACACGGAAAGGAAAGCGTGAGCACCTCCACGGGTCAGAGAGGGTGTCAGCAGCTGACAGGGGCTGGGGTAGGGGGGATCACGCAGTGGCTGCTTGTGGGTATATGGTCTCCCTCGGGAATGATGAGAATGTTCTGGAATCAGACAGCGTGGATGGTTACACAACATCATGATGTACTTAGAACCCCCGGAACTGTATACTTTATAAATGTATTTTTAAAGATTTTATTTATTTGCTAGAGTGCACATGAGAGTGAGCAAGAGAACAAGCAGAGGTGCTGCAGGCAGAGGGAGAAGCAGGCTCCCCGAGAGCAGGCAGCCTGATGCGGGACTCCTGGGATCGTAACCTGAGCCGAAGTCAGCCACTTCACCAACTGAGCCACCCAGGCCCCTGGAACTGTATACTTCAAAAGGGTGAAATTAAGGGTGCCTAGGTGGCTCAGTCAGTGAAGTGTCAGTGACTCTTCTTGATTTTGGCTCAGGTTGTGATCTTGGGGTCATGAGATCAAGCCCCACACTGTCGGGCTTCGTGCTCAGAGGGGAGTCTACTTGGGATTCTCTTCCTCTCTCTCCCTTTGCCTGTCCCCCTTCGCTCCCTGAGCTCGAGCACTCTTTCTCTCTAAAATAAATGACTCTTACAAAAAAACACAGGGTGACATTTGTGGTATGTGAATTATATCTCAATAAAGCTGTTAAAAAAAAAAATAAGTAAAAACTGAAAAACAAAACCCAACTCTGGTTTTGCTGTCCACAGCTTCAGGGCAGAAGCTGCTCCAACACCGTTCTGCTACACTGAGCCTTCCTGGCAGAACGGCTGCAGAGCCTGCAAGGCAGCAAGACCATCTTGGGGGCAGGAGGCCAAGGCGACCATGGCTGAGAGCAGCCCCTCAATCTTTGCCTTGAGTTTGGACACAGAGTGGGCTGGAATGGTTGAACAGAACTGCAGCCTTATAAAATACTGAACAATTACTCTTACGAGAAGAGGTTAGGTCGGGGGTTGCCTCAGGGACTATACACCAGAGAAAGGGACAGAAGCACAAAGCTGAGCTCCAGAGGGGCAGGGCGGACTCAGGACTTCAGAGGCCTCTCTACTCCCTGCACTAGCCACTTGTGTGCATCCCTGAAATCAACCCAACAAGGGGGCACTGGAAACAGTGGAGGGATGAGCAGGGACGAGCCCTCAGAGCTTCTAAGTTGTGTCTGCACCGCCTAAAGCGAATCCAACAACCAAATGTCTTTTACAGGGTTACACCATCTGAGGGCATTCTTAATTACTTGGCGAGAAGAAACGAATCTGAATGCCTTTGAAGGGCTTCAGTTACGCACACCGCAAGGACGGCTTTGTGCAACTTTCCAGCGAGGCCCTGCCGCTCTGCACGTACTCACCGAGGAAGTAGTTCATCATCTGCGGTGTATGGTGGGGAGTGGGGGCAATCCGCAGGAGCTCCTCCCCCCGGGGCACCGTGGGATAGTTGATGGCTTGGACGTAGATGTTATGTCTGCTCATTAGCTCGTCACAGACTTCGGTGTTTTTAGCGGCATCTGCAACCTGAGTTTGCGAACAGAAGGTAAGGTCACCGCAAGACAGACCACCCCTCAGCAGCGATCTAATGAACACGGCCCCTGGGAGGCTCAGGCTTGAGCGGTGATGCCAGCTGCCACTTAAAGGGCTCAGGAGTGTTTAGTATGGACCAGAGACCTGAGGGCTCATTAGAAGAAGAGTTCACACTCACTGCCCTCCCGGGCTGCAACTCCAGCTGCCACCAGCTGATCCTCCTACCCAGGGATGTGTGTAACTGTGGGAATGAGGTGGCTTTGATTACACTGGCTATATTAATTCTACTAATTCAACTGTGACACCAACAGGGCTACTGTTCACAGTGGAAAGGGCAAGACCGATTTTGAAATCAACTGAATAAAAAGTCAGACTTCAAAGCTAGCCATGTGAAGCCTTCCGGAACTTTTCAGACAGAAGCTCTTTTAAAGCTAGTGCTCGGGAGAAGGAACCTCTGCCCCAGCCCGCTGGGTTCAAAGCCTCCATTTTCACTGTGAAGTCAGCCCAAGGCAGAAACTGAGCACAGGGCCACGGACTACAGCCCCTTGCCGTGGCACAACTTCAAGGCGTGCACCACAACACAACATCCCAGGTCCCGTGCCGAGGCACAGTCCCCAGCAAGTCCAGTCCCAGGTGCGTCATTACCCGGACAGGGATGATGTGACTGGGGCAGTGGACGACCGGGAGGCCTGCGTCCATGAGCATCTGTCTCATGAGCTTGACGTTGCGCTGGTGCTGGCGGCGAAGTGCCCGCCCCTCGGCGCTCTTGAGGATCCGCACGGACTCCAGGGCTCCGGCCAGCAGCATGGGCGGCAGAGAGGTGGTGAAGATGAAGCCGGCCGCATAGGACCGTACGGTGTCGATCAGAGAACTTGTGCTGGCGATGTACCCTCCGACACAGCCAAAGGCTTTGCCTGCGAGGAGACAGTCTCATTTATTCCAGCAACGGCCCCAGCATATGCCCAGCAGGGCGCTGCAGAGCCTCAGAGCCCTTTTCTCTTTATCCTCTCTACGTGCCCTAAGACTCAAGTCCAGCCTGAGTACTAGAGGGAAGACTCAAGTCCTCTGTGAAAGGGAGAGAGTGGAGGTTACAGTCCTCCCCTAATTACAGGACCTAGCTGGTATCCGACAAGGACCAAAGCACAGGTCTCCGCAGCAGTCCTGACGCTGAGCCATCTGTCCCCATGCACCGGAACAGCAAGCTGCAGCCTCTCTTCCCCTGCCTTTCCCACCCGGACTTCCTTCTCTGCCAGGTGCCACCTGCCACAGCATGCACAGTGTGTGCCGTCTCTCTGGCCTCTCGCTGTGAGCAGCACCCCGGAGCTGGAATGTAACTCAGCTAAGAGGTGAGTTGTTTTGGTATGACCACTATTATTTCCTACCAAAGTCAACACAGAACTCTGATAAGCGGCAATGCCCAGAGAGACATGAAAACTCAGAACTCATTAGGGTTGATTGAGGGCCAACCTCAGCTCTTAATTCTCCTTAATTCCTTTTGTATAATCTGTATCTCAAGTTTCAGGATTAAGGACTGCAGAAGAGTCCTTCTAGATGTTAACATTGTGTTCTGTAATGAACATTCCTGCTTGAACCCCATGCAGGGCGGGGTTGGTGTAAGCTCTTCAACAGTGGAAAATTTCTCTCCCCAGCCTGTTCCAGCACACAGTGACTATACATATCTCACAGAGCCCCTAGCATGGGAGCTCGGTGGAAGAAAAGGGCTGCTGGAATGAACACATGAAAACATGAACGAGTGCTTTCCTCCTTGCAAGGCTCTGCCCTACAACTCCTTGGCTCTCCTGGTCAACCCAATGCTCCCGGCCCCCCGACTGTGCCAAAGGATACTCTTTTTGGCCTGCCCTCCCTTTACCAAGTGCAGGCTGTGAACTGGCATTTTAGCTAAGTGCTACCTGGGTCTCCCAACTGCCTTAGTAACTTTGAAATCCTTAGATTTGTTTAATTCACATTTTTACTCTCTAGAGTCCTCATAGGCAGAGAATGTCTATGGTAACTGTCTGCACACAATTCGTTTACCTTCATCACAAAAACTGAGGTAAGGTCTATTATCTCCATCATATAAGCTGCCCTACTTTGCACAAGTCATTAGGCCACCTCACTTTTATGAGAAACCTACATCAGTACTTGTTTTCGCTAACTGGAAGAAATCTGACGAGGACTTTCACTTTTACGATATAAGGTGAAAAGTGAAAATAGCCTCTGGTGTGTGGCAGCGAGCCACGACAGAGGCAGTGCGCACCCCAAGCAGCGAGAGCGCCCTGCCAAGCCCCTGCCCCAGGAACCGCTCAGCATGCCAGCGGCCACTGCTTTGACCTTGGTCTATGAGCAGTCGTGTCTTTGCTTTATGCCATTTTGGCTCATGCAAGGTTTCAAAGGAACACTCTACTTTTTCAGTAGTGGGGAAATCTATATTGGTGAGAAAGTTGAGGGGCAGAGAGAGGAAGCAGCAGCTCAAGGTCACACAGCTGGGGAGTCAGGCAGACAGGATTCAGAGCTAGCAGGCAGCACGGCGACAGCACCTAGCTCCGTGACACAATGCTTCTCTCATCCAGGAGGAACAAATACAAACTAGAGGTCAGTGCTTCACGACACCTGAACTTCCAGGTCCTCACAAATGCTCCAGGAGAACAGCACTGCATCTTTTTTGTTTTTCTTTTAATACAACAACAATCTGAAGTACAGAAAGTGAAGGCTGTTGCCATGCCATGTAGCTAGAACCACAACCACATTTGGAATGAGCTTGAATGGCAACAAATAACATTTGTCATGTGAGGCTGAGACTTACTTTGGCTCTGGGAGCCATGCTTCCATGATTCAAGGGATTCTGCTAAGCTGTACCACCACTGAGAAGATAGAAACTCATCCAGAAAGCGGCCCAGGTTTCACAGGCCATCGCCTTGTCTCCTCACCTGATCCCAGATAGTCCTTCACCTTGTTCGAATAAAATTTTAGTGCAGATTACAGAATGTGCAGAGTATACATACCAAGCGTTCCAGAAATGATGTCCATTTTAGGCATAACTCCGTCCCGATCGCCAATCCCTCCGCCTCGAGCCCCGTACAGTCCCACTGCATGGACCTCATCCACGAAGGTGATTGCTCCAAACTCATGCGCCACATCACACAGCTCTTCCAGCGGGCACACTGCTCCTGAGGAGAGAACACAGACTACGCTGAAGAGCTCACTACTTCACAAATTTCTGTTTTGGTAAAAGAGTCAGAATAAAATAACTTCTGTTCTAAAGGTATTACTTTTAATATTGGGAAAAACAATGAACTTCACCCAGTTTCTAGGTCATCTTGGGGTCTCAGAGCCTAGTAAGAGCCAGAATAAAAAATCTACATTCACCCAAACCTATACAATATCCACCAAATACAAAACCCTAGCAGAGCAAGAAGAAATTGCCAAGACAAAATAAACATCACACTTTCAAGAGTCCAGGCCTAGTTTTTCATCTAAGGTTTCAGACAGTCCTCTACTTAGACTTACCATCCATGGAGTGGACAGTTTCAAATGCGACAATCTTGGGGACCGAAGGGTCAGATCTTTGCAGCAGCTCTCTGAGGTGGCTGACGTCATTGTGGCGGAAGATGTACTTTGGCACCCGGCTGTTTCGAATCCCTTGGATCATGGAGGCATGGTTCCCAGAATCAGAGTAAATCTCACAGCCTAACATGATAAAAACAAAAACAAAACATTACTTATTGCCATCTGCAGCAAAGACAAATTATTTCTTAGATAGGGACAACGGACTTTGCCCTGAACGTGCCACTTTGCCTGGGAGGAAAGACTCCTGGCCAGTTTCTTCCTGGGAAAATCGTGAGCTAGTGCTTCTCCTTTGAAAAGACCCACAGGTGTAGAATAATGCAATGGAAGACAACCAATCTGCTTTTAAATCTGGCCACCTCATTCCAAACTCCATCAAAAGGTAACCATGAATGAATAAGAGAATTCTCCAAAGGATCTTCTTTGAATACTGAAGCAGTCAGGTTAAGGAAAAGCCCTTCATTAGTACCATTTGCTACTGCAACCTCTCGCGATAAGTGAGCACTTCATGTTTCAAGAAGAAATGCTCCCAGATACTATCATTGTTCTTAACTGTTTTTGGGAAGCCCTCTGTGTTGTCAATATCCCTGCTATTCCCCGAGAAACCCCAAAACTCTAAAAGCACCCAGGACAGGCTTCCTTACCTGGCATCATCCTAGCCAGAGTGAAGAGGGTTGAGTCGTTGGCCACAAAGCACGAGGAAAACAAGAGTGCTGCATCTTTGCCATGCAAATCAGCCAGCTCCTGCTCCAGGTCCACGTGGAATTTACTGGTTCCAGAAATATTTCTAGTACCACCTGCTCCAGCACCATGCTGTTTCAAAGTGTCCCTTTTATTAAAAAAAATAATAATAAAATAAAATAAAAAACGGTGTGGGGGGGAGCAGACAGAAAATAAGCCTTATGGTTCTGAACACTATGTGAATCGTTCCTTTCCCCAGGAGCTGGGACACTGAATCTTAAGTTCATCTATCAAGTCTCTCATGGTGAAACCAGGGGCCAGAAGTTTCAGCTGACTTCACCTTTAGACTAGGTGGCAGGTGTCAACACCAGGGTGAGGATATCGTAAATACCTCTAGGGATCATCAAGAACAAGTGTTTATCAGTCACTAGATACTTAGTATTAGCTGATTCCTAAGGTGTGTTTTCTCTGACAAACATCCTTCTCTCCAGACACGGTTATCAGTCTCTACAGGCACATCTTGGACGGTGGTTACCTGAACCTAAACCCTCCGGAAATCAGTCACATAATGTTAGGAGAGATCTATTACTATACCTCAGACTGGACTCTCTTTAGCAAGCCTCCTTAGAGATTTTGGCAAGCAACTCTCTCAAGTATCTCTAGCCATGGCCACCTCCAGAAGCACGTGAGTGCCAGGAACTAACATCCTCGTTAATGTCTTTCCTCCAGTGCTGCTAGATTTGCACCTCTCCATTCACCTGTGCACAGAGGCCTGGGCTTGAAGGAGGCGCACCCACTTGAGGAGTGGTAGGAAGTGAACGGACACAAGTAGTCAATGAGCCCACACGCTTGAACCATCACACACCAAGGGGCTCCACCACCTACTTGTGATTTCCAGTCTAAAAGTCATCTGTAGATATCTTTTTTTTTTTTTTAAGATTTTATTTATTTATAAAGATAAATAAATAAATCTCTCTCTTGAGAGAGATCACAAATAGGCAGAGAAGCAGGCAGAGAGGAGGAAGCAGGCAGACAGAGGGGGAGGCAGGCTCCCCGCTGAGCAGAGAGCCAGATGTGGGGCTCCATCCCAGGACCCTGAGATCATGACCTGAGCTGAAGGCAGAGGCTTAAATCACTGAGCCACCCAGGCACCCCATCTGTAGATGTCTTTAAAGGCTAAGATAATATTTTGTTATGGCACACTTTCAGCTTCTGAATATTGCCCCCATAGAAGATCCAATCCCTCTAAATCATCCATGTCTTGCCAAATAACGTCAGTGGTATCTGAAAGCTGAGGGCTACTTACATGACCGCCCCGCATACTCGTGGATGACGACTCATTCCTAGGTAGTCATTGCTACACCAGACTGACACCTGCTTTTTGGTGATCAGGGAGTCCGAATAGTCATCTGCCATGGGGAAAATGTGAGCTCTCCGGTTCACAGTTTTAAAAACTCGATAGGTATGGTCATTTTTTTTCTCTTCAATTTTCTTCTCAAAGAAATGATCATATTGAAAAGTTGAAACAGCTAAAAACCAAACAAAAGACAGGACAGAATGGCGGTTAGGACGCACGTCTGGCTTTTGGCAAAGATCTGGCTCCCAACCCATGACCCCATTTTGGTCATCTAACAGCAGAGCAATTCTGGACAAATGTAAGTCATTCCTTCCCCAGGAGCTAGGACTCTGAATCTTCCGTTCAACCAGAAAGTCTCTCGTGGTGAAACAAGGTATTCATGATCTCCTCTCGACAAATTAATGCTCATGTGAGCAACTCATAGGATAACTTCATCTTGAGAACATGAAGGTCTCAAATGAGACTGCATGTGTGAACCACTTAGCATAGGGCTGTGGCAGAGAAGGGTAGGTATTAAGGTTACCAACAGGGTTTGTATTTACTATGGCCAAGAACACCTACCAGCATCAAGCAAGAGACATAGTTTTTAACCCTTAACTTACCATACAATTTTGTTTAATCTAACGTATGTTTACATTAAAAACGCTCTCATGCATCAAGCAAATAACAAGACCTACATTTTGGCAAGTTATCTTGAAGAAGATGGGACACTCTTTCTGGTCTTTGCTTTCTCATGATATCCTGGAAGTTCTTCAGCAATCCACCTGGCTCCCCTTCGTCAGCCTTTACACGAATTACACTGGGGTTCACTGAGGTCTGGGCAACCTCTGTAACAAAAGTAACAAGAAGAAAAGGGGACCAACATTCTATTCTGAGCTCACAATACTTTCCAGAAATACTGTCAAAAATAAATTACTGCCTAGTTCACCAAAAAGAGCTGACCATAACCAAAGTTAGTAGGAACTGAGCGTATGAAGCTTTTCTTCTCCACTTCTGTTTCAATGGCCAATGCCTGGTGGTGTCTTGTTTTCAGAGCTACCAGACAGCTTTAATGAATATTAGAGTCCAAAGCTTTCTAACTGGCTGGCAGGTCTTCCCCACCTTCCCACTCCACCCAACCCTAATCTCACTTTTCTTCAGAGAAGACAGTTCCAGCCATATGCATCATTTCTGCTGGTGAGGTTTTCTGGGGACTCTGGTTCTCTGTGGCTACAGCCACAAGTGGAATTAAGTGACCATCAGTCACTGCAGAACACTCTTTTTTACCTTTTATCCCACCGGATGGCAGGAAAGAAACAAAGGGCAACTGGTAACAGCTTACGCCAGCAGGGTATTTTCAGAAATGAAGCAATTACTATAAAAACTGGTCACACCCTATACACACACACCCCAGAAAGAAAGTCCCACATTTTCTCATGCAGTCCTCTGACTGCCTATCTTGAAGACCTTCCTCCCTGGCCCTAAAAGAGGAAGTTTTTTTTATACAAATGCTACTCTAACAATAGCTCATACATAAATCTGAAGGATCAAAAGAGCCAGAGGGACCTCTTGGTTCTTCCCAATGGTTCCAGTTCTGTGTTTACCTTTCCTCACGGCATGCATTTCCTGCACATCCTCCTGAAGCTCGAGACTGGCTTTGCGGAAGACATTGCTGCCCTTCTGGCTCATCTGGGCTGCCAGGAAAGGGCATTTGCTTGCAGTGCCCTGGCTCGTAGCAAGGGAGGGATGTCCAGATGGAAACTGCGTGCCATGTGGAGTCTGCTGGGATCCATCGGCAGCCTGCTGAACCTCAGCTTTGGCAGTTTTGTCCTCTGGGGGGGGGGTGTGAAATGGAAAAAGCAAAGCATCAGATCTAGTTGCATAATTCAAGAAAGCCCCTTGTTTCTCATATGGCCTCAAAGAAAAGCTTTATACTTACTCTACCCCCACTTCTCAGGGACCAGTTTATTTTTATTGGGTTCTGATAATTGAACTGTTTTTTTTTTTTTTAAAGATTTTATTTATTTATCTGACAGAGAGTGAGAGAGATCACAAGTAGGCAGAGAGAGAGGGGGAAGCAGGCTCCCCGGTGAGCAGAGAGCCCGATGCGGGGCTCGATCCCAGGACTCTGGGATCATGACCCAAGCTGAAGGCAGAGGCTTTAACCCACTGAGCCACCCAGGTGCCTCCAAACTGTTTTCTCGTTTGCCTCACTGGAAACAATGTTCCTGTGAAGAGTTAACTGGCACAATCCAGCTATCTCTGAAACCACATTTCTCCCATATAAATCCACTAAAAAGTAGTGTTTTCTAGCTTCAGCTAGCCTAGAGTTCTTGAGCTGGAGGATTTCCAGTAAATCTACCCGAAAGACACATAGCATATTTCATGACAGGACATGATCTTGAAGATAGAGATGTCCATACAATTATTTCTCTGCTAATATTTTTGAAACAGATTCTTGACAAAGCAGCTTGCTGTTGCTTAACATATAAACTGACTTTTTCTTAACAAAAGACATTTAACTAAAAGTGAGGTCTTTCGATTGTTGTAACAGAGTTCAAGTTATTAGTTTGGTGAGGAAAAAACCACAGGGATATATCACAGTCACACACTTCATCTACTTGCTCATCTAAATGCATCAAAAAGTGCCCGGAGTTAACACAGTTGGCTGGCAACTGTGCTTCTAGTCACAATGACTTCCCTCTCCCCTGGAGCAAATTCATTCACCCTTCTTCTAGTAAAGTCTTATTTTACATCATCCTGGAATACTGTGAGTCAGAAGCTAACCTTTCCTACGACTTGGGGAAGAGACATGTCACAATACAGTTTTTATTAAAATCTCCTATGAAGTCAAAAAATTGCTTTGAAGTTCATTTCATTCATTATAAAAGTAATACACATTTGCTGTGGGAAATCTAGAATGACAGTGTTCTGCCCCTCAAAAATAGCCATTACAGGCATCTTGGTAAATTTTCTTTTTTTCCCCCTAGGAACAAATTTAAAAAAAAGTTTTACTTATTCTACATGTACTTGCTTATTTTGCCCTTTTTTGTTATAAAGGTCTGCCTAAGCTAGTAAATAGTTTGTGAATGTCATCTGAATGATTGCATAAGAGTCCACCAAGTGACCAAGCCATGTTACACTCAACTTCCTCTATGCCAGGGACAGAACTGTTAAGAATATTTTGATTGTTCAATTAAAAGAAGAAAAACAAAACTAACTCCTAAGAGGAAAAAGGAAAAGAAATACTACAAAGGATTAAATCCCTTCTGCTTACAGAAAAAACAAAACAAAACACTCCCTTCTTACAAGGAACACATCCAGAGAATATACTGAAGAGAGCCTGTAAGGTAAATTATTCTCTAGGATTAAGTGAAACTTGAAAAGCCTCCTCCTCTCCTGGTAGAGCCAAAGCAAAACAAAAGCCAACTCTGATCTCTTTAATTAAAACAAAAATTTAAAAATTCACATATAAAATAAGGATTCATGTGTTAAAAAAAAAATCACTACTTTAGCAAATTCTGTATGATTCTTTTTATTGAGGTTCCTATAGCAGTCAAATTCAGAAACAAAAAGTAGAATGGTGTTGACCGGGGATGGGGAGGGGCAGTTAAGAGCTCAAGGAGCAGAGTTTCAGTTGTTCAGGATGTTGAAGAGCTTTGGCAATTGGACGGTGGTGACAGCTGCACAGTAATATGAATGTACTTAATACCACTGAACTGTTCAATTGGTAAGAGATGATAAAAGTTTTATGTTAGGTGAATTTTAACACAATAAAAAATAATTTAAAAAAGAAGAAAATCACAATTTTTTTAAGCCACAACTTTAAAAGCCAAAAGCTTCCATTCAATTTTGCTGTAAGCCTAAAACTGCTCCAAAAAGTCTATTAATTAAAAAAGAAAAAAGCCAAAGGGCCAAATATTTAACGAAGGAAAGGTTAAAATAGGACATTTCAGGGGCGCCTGGGTGGCTCAGTGGGTTAAGCTGCTGCCTTCGGCTCAGGTCATGATCTCAGGGTCCTGGGATCGAGCCCCGCATCGGGCTTTCTGCTCAGCGGGGAGCCTGCTTCCCTCTCTCTCTCTGCCTACCTCTCCATCTATTTGTGATTTCTCTCTGTCAAATAAATACATAAAAAATCTTAAAAAAAAAAAAAATAGGACATTTCAACTTTTTTTTTTTTAAGTAGCATGGAGCCCAATGTGGGGCTTGAACTCGTGACCCTGAGATCAGGACCTGAGCGGAGATCAAGAGTCCGACGCTTCACCAAGTGAGCCACCCATGCACCCCAGAATATTCCAGCTTTATATTTACACAAATGAGGTACTGATGAACACTAAAACTCCAACAGACACTGACATGCGATCCAGAAACCTGTAAAAGGCACAATGGCCACTGTCTCACTTTTAAAGTTGGGAAAATTAGGGGCACCGGCGTGGCTCAGTGGGTTAGAGCCTCTGCCTTCGGCTCCGGTCATGATCCCAAGCTCCTGGGATTGAGCCCCACATCGGGCTGTCTCCTCAGCAGGGAGCCTGCTTCCTCCTCTCTCTCTCTGCCTGTCTCTCTGCCTACTTGTGATCTCTATCTGTCAAATAAATAAATAAAATCTTTAAAAAAAAAAAAAAGTTGGGAAAATTAAAGTGCCTAACTTGCGGGGTTAGGATGACAATTATGAGATACTCCGGTTACTGTGACCTTCGTCACAATGTGGACTAGAAGCGCTTCCAGTCTGGTGATGAATGCAAACACCACCACCTCCTACTTTGTTGCCAATGACACTTACTCTCATTAGCTGGAGGGGTTTCTTTGACCTGCTGGCAGTGTACTGCTGAAGTGGACAGGGCCCGAGTGGCTGGTTTGGCCCCAAATTCCATCATCTTAGGGCAGTTTTGGGCATAGAACAACAGAGATTTTCCTGCCTTTTGCAGAAAAGCCTGAGGCACTCGGGATAAGAATGGGCAGCGGCGAACAACAGTCTCCATGTCCGAGAGGGTACACTGATCCTACAGAAAGACAATGAGTGACATCAACACTTGTTAATAATTGGGCAAATACCACTGCAAGGCCACTGGGTTCAGGTGTCACCTGCAGTTTACAGCAACGGTACCCTTATAACAAGTCTGAAAATCGTCTAAGGACGGCACTCATGTGGGACTCAACTAAGGAGTGGTAACAGTACTCTACCCAGGTCACCAACTTCTTTCATTCCCAGCTCTACACAAAAGCACCTGCAAAGCAACTTTACCAAGTGAAGTAAACGCCGATGATTAACAACCAAGGGGCTGGAACAACGAGGGACAAGTCGGGAACAGGTTTGGGAGGTCAGGGAGACGCACAGCACAGATAAGACACCTTGGCATACACCCAGGTGAAGTGAGGCTAGGGAAGAAGCCACCATCACCCATCCAGGCAGAGAGGACTCCCAGGGATCCTGAACTTCTCCTGGTCCTCACATCCCCAAACTTGAGGAAGGCACCCAGCTGGGCTCTGGGTCCCTGAGCCAAGGATTTCCCAGAGGTCATCCCCCACAGCTCCAACAGGAAAACTGAGAAGGAGGAGACATAAAGAGCAGAGGTAGGAGGGGACGCGGTTAGGGCTAACTGGGGAGAGGCAGGAGGTATAAAATCGAAGGCATTAGGTCTGGAGTTAGGTGGTGGTCCTGGGCAGGGGGAGGTCAGAGGTTATCGGGGGTCGAGGGCTCGAGATAACGGGAAAAAGGAATTCTAAAGAAGTGGCCCGTTAAAAGGCAATGTAAGAAGAGGGCCGAATGGAGGAAACTGAGGCAGCCCAATGGGCTAGGGGTCTGGGAGATGAACGCTGAACCCAAGGAGGCGGGTGGCGGGAGCAGTGGGGGATGGGGTCCCGACGACCGGGCGTGAGGGGCGCGGGCTGGCAGGACACGCGGGGGCTTCCCTGGCCGGCGCCGCACCCAGAGCGCGGGCCCTCACCTGCGCGGGAGACTGCGGAGGAGGAGGAGGAAGAGGAGGCGGAGGCGGAGGCGACGGCGGCGGCGGCGGCAGGTAGCCAAACCAAGGGGAAACAACCCGTTGCCCTTGTCGGCGAGAAGCCTCAGGCCGCGACTGCCGTCGTCCTAATATAGAGCCGGAGGGAGCGCTGCGCATGCGCCTTGTGCGCAGACTTCCTTCACGCAGGCGCCCTGCGTCGCGCTCCCAGAGTAGGAGGGGCGGGGCGGGGCGGAGCGGGGAGGGTGGGGTGGGACCTGGGCTTTCCCTGGTAGTCCGCTCTAGGAGTGGGGGCGCGGCGGTTGATCAAGGACTTCATCCTACAGCCCCTTCTCCCTTCCCTATTAAGTGCCCTATGCTTCAGAACCCTACTCCTCCGTGTAGGGCATAAAAAGGCAGAGTCGGAGGGGAAGTACTCCTGGAGACAACTGGAGGGTTAAGGGGTTGTAGAAACGGATCCCTTGGATATAGAAGGAGCGTAAAGAAGGGGGTTCCGGCCGCGGTCTAAAGCAGGATCTGTCCCGTCTGTGACTAAGGGCTTCCTGGAAGAGGTGGAGGTGTAGTTGCTCAAGGATGGAGTGGTTGTGGGAGTGGTGTGTGTGTGCGTGTGTGTTCGGGGGACTCCTGGAGGGAGAGTTTTTGGAGTGTGGAGGAGCAGAAGCAGGAGACCCACCTGTGGCACTTTCCGTCTGAGATGATGGGACTTAACCTGAGGTAGAGGAAGGAGCAGGAGGGGCAGAGCTGGATGGAATCCGTGGACTACAACAGCTCTGAGAACGGGAGGGTGTGTGGAGGCACAGGGCCTGATACATGGTTAGGGTTTGAGACATACTATTGAAGAGGGAGCAGAAGGCTAGCTGAAGACAAAGCACAAGCTGGCACCCTGCAACCTACCCCGCAACCAACCCCAATGGGGGTTCTTCCACGAATCTCCTAAGTATCTTAATGTTAATAACTTGCTAGAGGGGAAAACAATCCCAAGTTGAGGATGGCAAGGCCTCTGGTATCTTGTAGGTATCTTATAGGTTGGTCCTCTTTAGTATATGAAAGTTCTTTTGGAAACCTCCCTTTTCCTTATTTCCTCCAGCTCTGGAGTATATAATACCACTACTCAAGCCCCCAGTGTGGCAGCTTTCAGCCCACTGCTGTGTGCTCTTTAATAAAACCACCATTTTGTAGCAGAGATACCTCAATTCTTTCTTGGTATTCCGCTCCGGACTCCACCCCCACTGAACCTCACCTGTATTCCAAAACCACATCACTCTTATTTTTATTTTCCATTGCTGGCTGTCCAAAGTCCCTTGCCGGCCACCCTGGGCATCAACTGGGTGACTCAGGACTCCATCCCAAAGTTCAGTGTTGGACCATTCCTCCTCTGGGTCTCCCCCAGTCCACACCTGCAGGGTAAGGTTAGGCAAACCCCTCTCAGGAGTGCCAATTTGGCCTCCTTGCTCCACACCCTTCCCAGCTTAACTTGAGCTGGGTTGGCCTGGGTCTGTGCCAGGCTCAGAGCTACCCTCCTCCGCTCTTGAAGAAGGGGCCATGCAGGCTGCTCCTTTCCCAGCATGATAGTGACCAAGATGTGTCCAGGTTCTTCTCAATTCCCTTTTGAATCTCCAGCCAGCTGAGAGGCAGGCAAGGTAAATCTCCACATTCAGAAGAGGAAGCTGGGTCCAGAGTGGCACTGGGACCAGTCCAGGGCCCAGGAAGAGGGTTCTGGCCTGGGAGTCCGGATCTCAGCTCTGCCCCATTGTGCTGAGGGCCCCTGAGAAGTACCCATTAGCCCAAGAGGAGACATGAGGAAGGGTCAGCACTTGGACTCAGACCCAGCTGTCACTAAAAGTGAAAACACAGTAAAGATAAAGATGTAAAGTAAAGTACAGTAAAGTAAAGATGGTGTTGGGTCCTTTGCCCATCTCTGGGCCTCACTTTTCTTATCTGGGCAATGGGATCATAATCCCTGTTCCACCTGCTTCACGGAGCTGTTTGAGTGGTCGGAGGTAAAAGAAGAAGAAAGAACTAGATGTTGGAACTAACTATAGGTTCCAACCCTGGCTCTGAATCTTACTTGGCTTTGGGCAGGTTATAGTCTCTGAGGCTCGTCATCCTCATTGTAAAGCTCTTCCAGCCCTGCCACTTGTGGTTGGCAGGAGGGTCAGGTGAAGTCATAGATTTCAGAGGCTTATTGTTTAAACCAGCAAGTCTCCAGCTCTCTGGGAGTTTCCTGTTTAATAGAGGGAAAGGTTGAGAAACAAAGAAACTCACATGGAAAGTGAAATTCAATGTTGTCAACAATTCCAGATGGAGGAGGAAGCTATTACTCCCCAGACGCTGAAGGAGGGGGGATCCCAACCACCAGGAAGTCTTCTAGAAGAGAGGTGCCAGCTGGAAGGGTGGGTCTACATGGGACTGGGAGACTGATAAGTGAAGCCTTGAGTGGGAAGCTCCCAGGCCTGTCCTGGTGGGGGTTGGGGGGTGGAAGGGATGTATGAGTCAGCCCAAATAGCTGGACTTCAGGGATGCGCCAGAATGTGAGGTCGGGAGGTCAGACAGAGACCATAAAAGGCCACAGAGATGCTGGTGTCAGGGCTTAAGAACCATGGCCAGGGCACTGGTCAAAAAGCCTATTCCCGGGCAATGTCCCTTTGATCCTGACCCAGGAAAACTATGGTTTTGCCAGGCCTCTCTCTTGGTAATGTGGGGGTGGCACATTTTAGGGCCATATTTTGGGAAATGTGGGTTCCACTTGAAGACTTGGAAGGGCAAGTGCTGAAGCCATGAGTTCTAATCCTGGCTCTGTTTTTGCATCTAGGAAGTGAAAGCAGCCCACCTCTTTTGCTGAAGAGTCTGGGTGGGCCCCATTCTGGCAGAGCTGTGACCCTCTCCTGGGTTCAGCCTTCTTCCTCTCCTCTCCCTCCTGCCTCTTCTTTTTCCTTTCTTCCCCCCATCCAGCCCTCGCTTTTCTCTCTCACTGCTGTCTTGCCTCCCCCAGAGCTGCAGTACAGATTCATCTTATCACCCTGCTTCTGGGCAGGGGAGCCCAAGCCACTGGAGTTCAGGCAAGGTCAGACCCCATGCTGGGGTCTGGCCTCCCCCGTTTCTTCCCTCCAGCCCGGTCTGCGTCATCGTCATCATCATTGTCGTCATTGTCGCCGTCAGGGGCTGCTGCACACAGCACTCATCCAGCGGTCAAGGCAGAAGGAAAATGTCAAACCCAGCCTGAGAGCTCAGCCTTTTCCACTCTGGGTCCCAGAAGCTGCTTGTAGTAGTGCCCCTCTTTGAGGGTCAAGGAGCCGACAAGGGGCCTTACACAAGCTTAAGGCTTTCTTCTGGGCCTCAGTTTCAACATCTATCGGTCAGGCAAAAAATCCCTCCAGCCCCCCACCCCAAGGAGATCCAGATGGACATGGGGCATTTTTTTTTAATTTTTAAAATATTTTTTAAAAGATTTTATTTATCCACTTGAGAGAGAGAGAGAAAGTATGCCTGCGGAGGTGGTGGGGGAGGTAGCACAGAGGAAGAGGGAGAAGCAGACTCCCTGCTGAGCAGGGAGCTGGGCAGAGCTGGATCTCAGGACCCCAAGATCATGAGATCATGACTCAAGCTGAAGGCAGATACTTAAGCAACTGAGCCACCCAGCACCCCTGTACAGTTTTGAAGAGAAGCCAAACCTACAGCCTTTGCTACTGATGCTTTGTGTAGTGTTGGCCGTGAGCCAGCTGTGCTCCTTGGGGTGGCTGGCAATGAGTGGGAGATCAGCCTTGAGAATGGCTAGAGATTCTGGAAACAGCTCAGTTCTGCCCTGGAGAGTTGGAAATGTGAGCTCCAGGGTTTATAGTAATAAGGGCCTGGAATTACCATAGGAAATAGAATTTAAGGGTTGGACAGGGTAGGAGGTCCTGAGGTTCCCAACAGCTGCTTTGTGCTGGCCTGTCCTTTGGAACCCTCTTAGGTTCTGGCCCACCAGGTACAGGCCTGGACTTGGGTTTGTAAAGCCAGCTTTGGAGCAAGGGGTGCACTCTGACCAGCTAGGGGAGAAAGGGACTAGGTTGGGGCAAAGCCATCAAATGCTCCAGGTGTGTGTGTCGGGTGGGGGGAATTACAGGAAACAGCATCACCCCCCCCAAAGAACAAACTCTATTCTCCCAGAAAGCCCCAGAGGACCCCCGAACCTAGTCTTCCAAGATAGAACACACAAACTGTGGTCCAGACACGTTCTCTTTGACCCACACGGGGCTTTTTAAAAATGTGAATTAGTTGTCAACATTCAACAGTCAGGAGATTGTTAAATTGAAAGATTTCTAACTTCTCTTGAGGGCTCAGCAGGCCTAGAGCCCCTGAGCCGGCCCAGGCAGGAAGTGTATTCTCCAGTTCTCTACCAGTCCTCCCATCAGTGGATCCCTAACCCCAAGGACACGTGGTGTCTAAGCAGTGACGTATGTCTGCTCTATAGACAACTGAGTGTGTGTCTTTAGCCCTAACTCACTTTAGAGCTAGGGTGACTAAGAACCAGAGGTGGGAGAGGACTCAAGGTCATATAGCAAGGGAGGTTTGGGCTGTGAGGGAACCCCAGGGTCCTGCTTCCTAGGCCACACACGCTGGGCTCTTCTGCCCTCATAGTTTCTAGATAACAGTCAGAGGCAGGGGGTTGGGGGAAGGATCAGGCTGGCTGTGAGAGGCTTTCTGGAAGGGACTGACTAGGAGGTGGGTTCCCTGATGCAGGAACCTGCAGCTCCTGCATGTGGATCAGGCCGGGATGGGCCCCACGAGGTGATGGGCTGGTGATGGATAGAACAGGCTGAGCCCTTGCCCCTCTGGCCCATGTTGGAGGCAAAGCATGGAGGAGCCTCCTTCCCTGCCTTTCATGGTTGTTGTGGAGACAGATGCCAAGAAAGTAGCTCCTTTTGAGGCTATGACCAGTGTAGGCAAGGGCTCTGGGACAGCGAATGGCAAGGAGGGACACCCATCTCAAAACTGGAGCCTGGTATCCAAGAGATGCCACCTTGGACAAGCAGCTAGGTTGAGGGGTGCCCAGTGAAGGGGTGCCTGGAGGCATTTAAATCTCTGCCCAGCACCCCTTCTGTCCAGACATTGAAGAGCTGGAAGAAAGGCAGAGAAATGGAGAAAGAGTGAGTGAGCCCCAGAGAAGTGGTCCTGGGTGGTCAAGGGTAACTAGGAGAAGGCCAGGGAAGATAATAACACAGTGAACAAGTATGGCAGCAAGAACAGCTCTATTCAATGTTTCGGCCTGGTGCTATGATTATATGCACAACCTCAGGTCCCCTTGGAGCAACCCTACTCCAATGTCAGTGGAACGATGAGCCCCATACACGGGGCAGTAGCCTGCCCAAGTTCACACAGCCAGCAAGTGGAGAGTGTAGCTCACCTGTTGGCCTTGGACTTTCTGGTCTAGTGCTCCATCCTGAGAAGGACGAGGCAGCTGGGTCAAGGACTGAGTGGAAGCTCTTCTCTACTTCTAGGATATGTGTTTGGTTTGGATAGGCAGACAGGAGTGTCAGGCCAAGGAGCCATCCAGCCCGACCTTTAGTGGGAGTCACCTCTTTTCAGGGACCTCTGGGCAGCCAGCCATGGCCTCAGGGTCCTTCCAGAACCCACACTCTGGTGGGACACTACATTCCCTCTCTATCCCCTACACTTGGGTCAGTGGCTCTGGGCCCAGACGCACCATGGCTCACAGCCTAGCAGAGGCCTCCCGCTGCCCTCCTCTCTCCTTGGGGCGCCTGGAAGGAGGAAGGGGGGGGGTCTGGGCTATAGGTTTTCTGTCCCGTACTCCAGAACCTCCCTTCTGCCTCCCTTCTGCCTCCTCTCCTAGACTACCTGCCCCTCTGCCGGGCCCTTGGCGTGTCTCCACATCTAATTTCCACACATGCCCTTGAAAGGGCAATGAGCAGCCCCATTCTTAGGGAGTGGAGATGGGCTCCTGTCGGTATTAGGCTCCCAGCTCCGTTCTCTATGTGCTCCCTGGCCTTCAGCAGATGGCACAGTCTCTCTGAGCTTCCATTCCCTCCTGCACAAAAAGGCAGTGGTACTTTCTGTGATGGTGGAATGTTATGGGTCCACTTGACCTGGCCATGATAATGGAGGTGGGCCTCATACACTCAGCTGAAGGCCTCAAAGAACAACCACCTCAGAGTTTCTTGGAGAAGGGCTTTTGCTGCAGACTGTAAAAGGGGAATCCTACCTGAGTTTCCGACTTGCCGGCCTGCCCTGCAAATTTTGGATTTGTGAGGCTCCGCCATCATCTGAGCCAATTCCTTAAAATGAAATAAATTTCTCTCTTCACGTATCTGTATCTTACTGGCTCTGTCTCTCCGGAGAAGCCTGATTGATCCAGCGCCTACGCGCAAGGGTGACACAGGGGTTCCCTGGGCAGCAGGGATCAGCCTGTGCAACAGCACGCGGTTCGCGTTAACGGGTGGCCACGGCTGAGCCTTGGAAAAGTGACATGTCCCAAGTATCAGAGCTGGGGTCAGTGTTTGGGCCCGTCCTGCCTCCCCACTGCTCAGTGTGTCTTTGCCCTGTCACCCTCCTCCTTGCCAAGAACCTCGAGTGGAGGTGCGCAAGGGGCCATCGGTGGCTCCCTCTCTCCAGGGGTTCCCTTGGGGCTGAACAAAAGCCCTCAGGACCGGGTGGGGGAGGTGAGACCAGAGGCACTGTTGGGGCCTGGCTGGGACTAAGTTAACAGCTTCTTGTGCAAGACTAGCAGGCTTGTGACATGCCGACATTCACCAGCCCCCGAACTGCTGTGGCCCTACTGTGGCCTTTGGAGTGGTTGGAGTGAGATCAGCACAGGAGCGATAGCCAAATAACCACCCCTTCTCTTGGGGGAAGGCTCTTTAGCCCTGCCTCCCCCTTGCAGATTTAGCAAGCTAGGCCCGTTGCAGCATGCACTTGGGGTAGTCAGCACAGGGACCCACAGGGGCCAGATGGGGAAGGGCAGTGGGCACCCGGGGCCCTCCTACATCTCATCCTTGCTCACTGTATCCCCAGGAACACAGCCTAGTGTGGCCAGGCCTTCTTCCCTTTTCTCAAGAAAAGCCTCACTTCCAGACTGTTATGTGAGCGCTCAGAATTCTTCTTGTATTTTTAAACAACAAAAACTTATTTGAGTAGGTAATATTTGCATATGACTAAAATGCAAATAGTATGGCCAGGTAAACAAAGAAATTTTCCTCTTCGGGGTCTGTCCCAGACACAGCTACTATTCCCGAGTTTTCCTGGGTTCTTCCGGAAAGATTCTGCTCATTCATTCAACATTTACCCATTAATTGCCTGTTATAACTGAGCTCCATTTATAAAACATATTCCTCTTTGTTTCTTGCTTTTTGTATTTAACACTGTAGCTTGGAGAGGGCCCTATCGTGAGCAGAGAGCCTTTTTATGGCTGCATAGCACCCCACTGTCCTGCTGTTCCTAGTTCCCTGGCCTAGCCCCTCACCAGTCCTTTGGAGTTTCTGGCAGGTTGCCCCTACAAGTTCTTGAACATGCTTCCTTGTATGGGGACGTGGGATATTTAGAAAGGACATCACTAGGTCACAGGTCAAAATCTTTGTTTTCTCCTCTCCAACATTGTTTTCTCCTCTCATAATGAATTGCATGTGTTCTTATAATAAGCAGCCTCAGACCCTTGATGAAGTGAGATAGCTTTCAGGAAATGGGTGAATAGGTTTATAGATTCAGCAAATACTTACTGTGCACCCACTAGGTTTTAAGACAGAACAAGGCAGATATAGTCCTATTCCATGGGATGTTCTAGTGGGGTAGACTGTATACATATATATACAACTTACATATATTAATATAAATATATATTCAGTATATATATATTAAATACAAGCCCACGCAAACGTGGTCGCAGAGTGAGCGCTCACATGGGTGGTCTGAGTGACAAGGACAGGGATTGCTTTACTTGGGGGCTTGAGGAGGCCTCTCTGAGAAGGGGATGTTTGAGGTGAGTCCTGGTGGCTGAGAAGGAGCCAACCAGGTGATGACTAGAAGTGGAGAAAGCCAGCCTGCAGGATCCATGCTCTTGGCCGCCTCCAGCTCTGGCCAATGCACTTTATAACATGGGAGGTTGGGGCCACCAGCCATCATGCCCAGGACTGAGGTCTGGATATGTTTCATTTTATTACTACTATTACAACAACGATGTGAGCAAGGGGGCATGGATGAGAAGTCTCGGGAAGGCAGGAAGCACTCAGACAGGCTCCTTAGACTTTTAAGGACTGGAGGAGGGAGAGTAGGGAAGAGTTCGAAGGCCTCCAGGTCCTTTGAACCCTCTATGAAGTCAGCGTCTGGTGCAGCTGGTGGGAAGGAGCATGACAAGCGGCCAAGGCCACTTGGGCCCAGTGGAGGGGTCCTGAGAGCCAGGCTAGAGATGAACCTTGTTGGATGGGGTTTGGGATTGAGGGACAGCTCTGAAACCTTGGGGCTCAGTCTTAGCTGAGGCAGACCCTGGGCTTCAGGCAGAGTGGCAGTGCCATACCCAGCTTGGGGGGGGGGGGTGCTGACATGGTGGGGAGGGCACCCATGACATTTACCCAACCTCCAGAGCCCATCCGGCTTGACTCAGCCTCCGGGTTGTGACACCGCTCAGTGCTTCCCTCTAGCCAACGGCTGCCATCCTATCTAGCCCCGAGGTTCCTCTTTTCTGAGCTACTCACATCGAGGTTCGTTGGGATTTTGCCTTCGTTGCACTGACTTGGTGGTGGTGGGGTGCTTGGTGGAGGGGTGCTTGGTGGAGGGGGTCAGCAGAGCTGATGGCTCACAGGAGTTCCTCAATGAGCATTTGTTGAATGGATGGATGGATCGACGAACAAATGCATGCAAGAAATAAGAAATGGAATGGGTAGATAAACGAGAATTCCCTGTGGACTGGGTGTGAATGCATGCGGTGCGGGTGGGTTCCCAACTCTGAGGCAGTTTGAGGGCAGGTTGTGTCAGCAGAGAGGCAAGTGTGGAAAGCGAGAAGCAGATGGTGGGTTAGCAGATAGCCCAGAGATGGGCAGGGGAGTTCTCAAGGTCATCGACCAGGCACCTGTCGGCTTGGGCATTTGCAGGAGCCTGCCCTGGGGAGATCTGTGTGTGCCCACGTCCTGAGCATCCTGGCACCACACCTCCTCTCATCCCGATACAAGAACACACGGACCCTCGCAGGTGTCCACGTGCTCCTCCTTCCCGCCTCCCTCTGTGCTTATCCTGGGTCAGGCCATTTCTGATCCTGAGTCTGGTCTATGGACCGTGTCTGTGGCCAGGAGCCCACTGAGCCCCATGGAGCGAAGCTGGGGTGGGGATTGCAGGACAGCCTACGGGGCAGGTGGCCAGTCTTCCCCATGCCAGGCCTTCACCCCTTCTCTTTGTCTTTTCCCTGCTGCCTTCTGGGCCATGCAGCAGGAAGGCTCTCCCTCTACCTCCGGCTAGCTACATTTACAAAATCTGCTTTCCACAGTTGGCTCGTGTCTTTGCTGATAGCTCTGAAATGACACATCACGTCAGTGAGTTCTTAGGGCCAAGTTTCTGCCAGAGCAAGCCACCCACTAGTCACATTTAGAGGGGGCGCACACTAGATAGCTCTCCAGGGGTTCCCAGGCCCACAGGTGTCAGGGTCACTGACACCCCCTGCACAGCCACACGCCCAGCCACTCTGATCAGAAGGACAGCAGCACACACGCTTGCAGCCTCCGGAGCTGCAAAGTCACGTTGTTACAGGCAGACACCCCAGGATGGCTGCAGGGGACCACTGCCGTGACATTGTCGTACATGGTGTCGCACATGTGTGGAGTGTAGGGTCACAGAGTTGTGCACACTGCTTCATCCTCCTTCCTGCCGCTACCCACCCTCCCCGCAAGGGCTCACTAGCTCCCTGGGATGGGGTGTGATGCCCATCCCTACCCCCACCCACATCCCTGATGAAGCCAAGGCTATCATGAGCCCTGACCTTCCCTCCCTCGGCCTGCCTTTTTGGTGACCCTCCTACTCACAAATCCCCCGATGGCCCTGTGCAACTCCAAAAAGTCCCCAACGGACCTGTGTGGCCTCAGGGAGCTCCCTGGGGCATCATAGTCAAGCTGAGCGACAATAACAATTTCTTCTTTTGGGGCTTCAATTTCTTCACCTTTTTAATGGGGGCATGGACCTGGTGGCTCTAAGTCTTTTCTGGTACTCGTGATAGGGACAGCTATGATCCTGTGGTCCCTCTGGCATTTCCTGAGCCATGGGCTCCTTGGGGCCATCTGGCTCCTGAGTCTCTACTTAAACTTTAAGGCAAATACCTCTCACTAATGACTGGGCCCCCACTGACGTTTCCTGGGAAACAAAGCAAAGCCCGGCTGCGCCTCAGGCCTCACAGGGGCCACTCACGCAGGCCTGATACCTGGCTGTCTGCCAGGACCTGAGGAGGAGGCGCCCAGCTTAGAACCAAGGGGCCAGTAAGACTGACCTCTGGGGGCTTACCCAAGACTTCTATGAGCAACCCGCTGGCAAAAAGAACCTTCTAGAAAAGCTGCCGTGTAACTCAGACATGAGCTCAGGCAGGGTGTCTCAGCACCAGAGACAGTCATTGTTCTGGAGAGGCCAAGTGGCAGCCTCTCTTCCCCTTCTTGTTCCTGATCTTCTCAGACCCCTGGGGTTCTGGGGCAACACAGAAGTCAGTATGTCTCCCCAGAGCTCAGGAAAGGCCAGTCAGTTTGGAAATCTCCCAGGTCTGGTCAGGGTCACCACGGAGAGATTCGTGTACTTTCCAAAGGGCAGGTGTTGAGAGGGCACTGTGGACCAGGCTCAACGCAGGAACCCAGAGCAAATAAACCAAAGTGCACCCGGAATAGCATCGGTGCAGGACGTTTAATGGTGTTCTCTGGGGAAAAAAAATTCTGTGGTCAATTAAGTTAGGAAAGCCTATTATATAATTCAGCGGGGCTGAACAAAGGCAGACTGGTTTCACGCTTGTGGGTTTTGGCAGAGCCCTTGTCAGGCCATGTGCCGCAACTGGGTTCCGGGGGGTGGGTGGGGAGATGGCGTGGGTCTCCTCTCCACCCTGCTCTCTTCTCCAAGCCTCCGGTGGGGTGGGAGACCTTGAGCAATGAGGCTTGAGGGGCACAAGGATTCCAGATAAAGCAGGGTGCCAGGGAATCTGCATTCCTGCAAGTTCTGCCAGGACATCACAGGGAAAACCACCGATTTTCTCTCAGGGCAACCAGAGGGATCTATTTAAAGCCAAACCCCAGAGGTCCTCCTCTGCTCAAAGCTCTCCTGTGGCTCCCTCTCGCTCAGGAGCAACCAAGTCCTCACAGAGTCGGTAAGGTCTACCCACCTTGCAGACACCCTCCCTCTGAAGCAGACCTAGTAAATATCCCCACGTGGGGCCCTTGTTGTGGGTGTTCCTTTTGCCCTGTAATGCTCCTTCTCCAGATCTTCCCCAGAGGGGCAACCCACCCCCCACCCCTTCCTTCTCATCCCCCTCACCCAGCCTGGTACCCCTGCTCTTCCAAGAGACCCCCTGGGAACCACAGCGGTTTCCATGGCGCTGGATGTTGGCTCCATGAGGCCGGGGCCGTGCTGTCTCGTGACTGTTCCCAGCACCGTGCACAGTGCTCACCAGAGCTGAGGGCAGGAGGTATGGGGGGGACTATTAAGTGTATGGAGCCAGAGCAGCTCAGAGCCCCAATAAAGCTGGGGCGTGCGAGGCCAGGCAGCCCTGAGCAGCAGGGAACTCTTTTGCAGGTGGACTCTGGATAGGACTCTCTGGTCTGAGGTCAGGACTGGCACCCAGGGAGGGGCTGGAGAGGTGGACAGAGGTGTCCGGGCTGAGGCTGTGGGGAGTGGCCCTGTGACAGCCGGGCTCTGTCACTGGCTCCAAGAGTCTTATCAGCGTCTATCCTTGGAGTACTCAGTGTTCCTGGTGATTCTTCCCAGAGGTCATGGCAGTGCTGATGAACTCTGCTGCCCCCAGATCCTGATGAGCTCAGAGGGTGTCCTGTGGCAGAGACCAGAAGGTTCTGAGGAACTGCAGCCAGGTGTGTTCTCTCCGCTGCACACTCCACTGACTCTGGCTTGGCCTGCAGGTGACCCCAGTGGGCAGCTAGGGGAAGGAGGGTTAGCTGGACCTGTTTGACTGACAGGTGCAGAGGAGTTACGGGGAGTGGGTGGGGCAGTGGTAGACCCTCCTCTCACCTCCTCTTCTGTAAGGTGGGGGAGGGCTGCCCAGGATTTTCATTGCGGTCCCCGGTGCTGTCTGATTCTGTGTCTTGCCTTCCCCGAAAATCGCCATGCTGGCTGTACCCCTGTGACTCTCTGCCATCACGCCAAGGCTGTGTTTGGGTGGCCTTGAGTAGCCCCCCTCAAGGACCATGTGAACTTGCACATGATGTCAGTGGTGGCCTTGTTCAGGAGTCCCAAGGAATTTTCTGACAAGTAAGGCTTTGGCTTTGGGCTCCCTGCCCAGTGAGTTGACATTAGGCCCCGAGCCTTGCTCTGAATGGCTCTGCCTGGTGGATAGACTGAGGGGACTGAGGTCCCTGGGCCACCCGTCCCGGCCTTCCGGGCTGGGTGTCACTCCCTGAGCAGTGTTTTGCTTCCCGGCACTCATATACACCCAGGCACACACAAGCGTGCATGTGTGAGTACGTGGGTACCCACAAGGAAAGTCTGCCCACCATCTCCGCCCACCTGCCCTGCTTTTTTAAACCACCCTTTATTTAGAGCCTACTGTGCACCAGGCCTGCAGTTCAATCCTCATGGCAACCCTATACCCTAAGGTTGTGTTCCCCAAAGAGACATGTTGAAGTCCTAACCACCCCCTTCCTGACCCCATACCTGGGAATGTGACTTTATTTGGAAATAAGGTCTTTGCAAATATAATCACGTCAAATGAGATGGAACTGGATGAGGGTAGGCCCTGATCCCATGCCTGGTGTCCTTGTAAGAAGAGGGAAATTTGGACACATAGAGAAGACAGCCACTTGAAGAAGGAAGCAGAGAGTGGAGTCATGTGGCCCAACGCTGAGGAACTTGGGGGCTGCCAGAAGCCTAAAGGGGCCATGGAGCGTCCTCCGCTAGAGTCTTCAGAAGGAAAGTTGACCATGTCAACGCTTCAGCCTCTGACTTCAGGCCTCCAGAACTACGACGGAATAAATTTTTGTGGTTTTAAGCCACCCAGTTTGTAGTACTTTGTTACAGCAGTGCTAGGAAACTGGTATACCCAGTTTTCTGTTACGAACGCCACAGGATCTCCATTACATGAGGAAACAAGGCTCAGAGAGGTTAAGCTCTTGAACACAGTCACACAGCAAGTCAGTGTTATACCTGGGATTAGAATCCAGATCTGCACAGCTCCAGCCTTTCCCTTACGGACCCCAGAACTGTCACCTTCTTCCTTGCCTCCATTCCCTGACCTGCTAAAGCACACCACTCCCCAGCCCCTGGGGAGATCCCATGCCCTCCCTGCTGGTGGTCTCCTGTCTTCCTTGTTAGCTCCTAGACTGTTCCAGTGTCCTGGCTTCCCCAAGCTCCAGCCCTAACCTCCTTCCTTCTCTTCCCCAGCAGGCTTCAGGGGCACATCTCCCTATCCCCCCAACCCCTGGGCGCCACAGTGGTCTCAGTTAATGTGGGGATTCTGGTTGTCCCACAGCCCAGCACCCCCACTGCTCTTCCTGCCACGTCGCTGTGCTGTCCTGATCTCCCCGCAACCGGATTCATTACTCACTGCTCCCTAGGTCTGAGCCACCCAGCCCTCTCTGTTCCCAGACCACTCCCTTTCCTGAAGGGGTTTCTTTGGGGGCTGACCCCTGCTGGGACCTCCATGCTCTCTCTTTGCCAAGGACCACTCCCCTGGGTCACTCAGCCTCCTGTCTTACCCCAGCTCCTCACCCGGTGGCTATTAGACCAAGTTGATGACACTGGCAGTTTCCCTTTCCTCATTCCCGTAGTCCCCTGACCCCAGCTCTGTCCTGCAGCTCTTGAATTCCTAAACGTTGCTCAGACAGTAACTGGATACCAGCCCTCCCCAAAAAGGAGTATCCTGCTGGCCAGTGTCACCCCGTGCACATGTCCTTGAGCCCTGGCCCAGTCACCTGTCATACTTAGGGCTTTGTCCAATCTGCCCAGTTAAGTGCCTTCTCTGAGCACTCGGACTTCCAGACTCACAGAGTGATCCTCCCCAAGGGGAGCACCGACTGTACCCCTCGCTGGCATATCAAGGCTCTAGTGTCCGCCCCCCTGCTTATAGGACAGAGGCCAAGTTTCTCTGTGCAGTCTGCAGGGCCTTTCCCACTACTGTCCAGGCTCCCACGGGCAGCAACTTTCAGCCAGAGGAGGCCTGGGTTCTAGCCCTGTTGCTTTCTCTGAGATCAGGCCTTCCTGGGCTCCCAGCCCTACACCTGCTTTGGTCCCCCTGACCCTCTACCCTGGCCCAAGGGTGGAAGTTGCCACAGCCCAAAGCAAGCGCAAGTCTGTTTGGCCTCATTTGGTACAGGCCTGGCATGATTTGGCAAATTGAGTCGACCTGGTTGGGAGAGGGAAGGAGAGCAAGGCCAACATTTGCCCAATGCACTCCCCTCTCCTGAACCTGCAGAAGTTTGCACAGAGAAGTCATCGGAGTCCCTGTGTCCATGTGCCCCAGCAGGGCACCAGCACACACACGGGGCCACAGTTCATGTCCCTGCCCCCCCACCCATACTGACCCCTGTCACACACACAAGCCTGACTTCCTGGCTGGCGCCCAAGATCCTGTACTGGGGGCTTTCTTCCCCCAGAAGGCCCCAGGCCTGGCCCAGGAGAGCCTGGAAGCTCCAGGCCTCCATCATGATGGTGCCATAAACCGTGACTCCCTAATCCTCAGGTGGGACGGCCCCGAGGCCAGTTCAGTGTCACATCTAAGACGGCTCCAGTGTGACTGGGCCCCCGTCACCCCCAGCAGTCACTTGCTTCATAACACACCCTTCACTGGTTGCTTTCCCTTCTCTGTTTCACTTTCCTTATCCCTATGCTGTTTTCCAGAATCACCTCCCAAATAAATGAGTTACCCCTGAATCTGTCCTCAGGGTCAGTTTCTGGAAGAATCTACAGTGAAATACTCAGGCGCACACACACGGCCAGCCACACCCAGACGTGCGCACACACAGACACACGCACACACCCTCAGTCACAATGCAGACAAACACACACCCAGCTATGCACACACCTGTGTCCAGTGCCCTAGGGGACTAGACTCAACTGACAAGATCTTCCCTCCGGGAGCCATGGAAGTGGAGAATCTGGCCTGAGGGAGTCTGAGCGGCCTGAGCCCTGTGGGGGCCTGAGGGAAAGTAGCTGTTTGTTCGTTCTGCTCATGGAAGATGAGGGCATTTGAACGGAGGGTAGAGGGTAGGAGTTGCCCTGAGGGGCTGTACAGGCAGAGGGAACAGTGTAGACCCAGCACAAGGCTGGGGAGGGTCTGGCCCATGAGGTGCGGTGGGGTGTGCGGCGAGCCTGGAGCAGGGGAGGGCAGAGACGCTGTGGGGAGCCTGGCTTTATTCTGAGGGCGGGGAGCCATGGAAGGGTTTAATGTGAGGGAGCATAGGACCAGCCCCAGGGAATACAGACTGCCAAGTGTAACCATCCCACATCTTCGCCAAACCCCTTCTCGCCCTGCCACAAGGAACAGAAGACAAGCCCCGTCCTCTCTGGAACTCAGTATCTCCCCTGCATGGGGTGGCTGCTCTGGTCCTGAGCGTGTGACTGACCCGTAGCGGGTGAACCTACCCGGAACCTGAGGATGACTCACCACAGAAGGTCTTTGTCCCCTGGGTGGACCTCTGGGCTCCTGTCCATTGCGGTGGGAGTGGCTGGCCCTCCGTTACGCGGTCAACTAGGCAGTGGAGGTGAGTCCTCACCAGTCAGGCCTGTCCCTGCTCACCTCAGCCTGGAGGAGCTGTGGCTCTCTTCCAACCCAGCCCTTCTTCTTCTGGGGCCTGCGATGTCATTTCTCTGTGGAAGACCTGCTTGTTCTTCAAGTCCGCTTCCCCACCCACCTCCTCCTGGAAGCGCCCATCTTGTCAACAGAGGGACACCCCAGGGCTGAGCTGGAGCCCCTGGGATGATACTCATGGACCTTAGCCTACTTGATGGTTCCTTCCCTCTCTGAGTCCTCTGAGGAGCCAGGCACAAGGGCTATTATACGCCTGACTCTGCATAATGTGGTGATGCCAGAAGAGGGCTAGGCACACAGCAGGCACTTGATAGATGCTTGTAGAACTGAGTTACCTGCTTCCCAACCTGACAGCAAGTCCCTCCATGAGTCCAAGCATCACCGGGGACCTTGAAAGGATTTGCTGGTGAATCACTCAGGCCCAAGTGACCCCAAGGACTGAGCTGTCAAAGTCTGGGTGACATTTCCCCCTGTGACCAGCAGAGGTGGGGTTCCTGCTCTCCTGGAGCTCATAAACCCGGGGGAGATGCACGAGAAAGCAATGGCACACAAGCCCGAGGGGGATGGAAAGAGGAGAGAGTCAGTAGGCATGCTTCTGAGGAATTACTGTTCAGGCGGAGGCCTGAGGGTCCAGGCCTGAGACAGGCATGATCTCGGGGAAGGTAGGTCGGGCAGAAGGAACAGCCAGTGCAAAGCCCCAGAAGGGTCTGAGCTTGGAGTCTGGGAGGCCAATGTGGCATGATGAGGAGGGGGAGACCAAGGAGGCCTGCCTAAGTGTGCCCCCAGCCCATTGCCTTGGGGAGTCTGCCCAACCACATATACCCGCTGAGACCAGAAGGGCTTTAGAAGTCCCCTATGGATGTCCTTACTGGACAATGGGGAAACTGAGGTCTGAGATGGGACCACAGAGTAAGTTAGGGTCAGAGTTGAGACTTGTCTAGTCTTGGGTCCCTGGCCAGAGCATCGGAGATGGGTGAGAGCTCCCCTGGAGGGCAGGGCTGTCCAGGCCCCCACTGTGCCCAGGGCTTCTTGGTAAGGTACCAGGACCATCACAGAAGAATTACCCAGACCCATGGAGTCAGGCTTTGTAGCTGACCTAGGAATAGGCATCTAAACCAGCTGCATCCTGGATTCTGGAAACCCTGAGTCCTACGCCCCAGGATCAGGCTCACCCCCTTGGATGACCTGCTGAGAGAGGTTTCTACAGCCCACCTTTCACACTGATGGGTGGTGGAGGGGGTCAGGAAACCGCAGGGCACACTGGGACTTAGTCCTGAGTCTCAGTTCTCAGTGTGACTCGGTGTCAACTGGTCCATCCTCAAAATATTAATTTTATATTAAAAGGACATTAAAAGAGAAGCAGACACTAAATTTACTTGCCCATTTACAATAAAACACAAGACAACAAAGGATTTTCTAATGTGGGGTTGGCCACTCTGGGACACTTTGGGTCCCCGTCTCTGCTGTTGGGGATCAAAGTCTTTTTTTTTTTTTTTTTTTTTTTTGCCCCCCAGAGAGGGAGTGAGGTAGGGGCAGAGGGAGAGGGAGAGAGAGACTCAAGCGGACTCACACCCAGCACCGAGCCTGACGTGGGGTTTGATCTCACTACTCTGAGATCCTGACCTGAGCTGAAATCAAGTCAGACACAAGCGATGGAGCCACCCAGGCACCCTCAGGAGTGAAAGACCTGAGGCTCTTTTTGGTTCATCTGAGATCCGAACTATTTCAGCGTTCTTAGTTCTCAGGTTCTAATCCTCACTTCCCACTTACTCTGTACCTCAGTTTCTCCACCAGTAAAATGGGCAAAATGCTGTATCGCTCCTGGGGTTGGGGCTAAGATTTCATGTGACATGTGGTGTGGAGTGACTCTGTGGTAAATTAAAGTTGTCAGTTGCTTTCTTGGTCAGCCCTTCCCTTGCACCACAATTCAGGATCCCCTGGAGGAAGGAAATCCAATTATCCTCTGATTCTCAGGTATCTGGCTCCATCTTCTCACTCCAAATGCTCTGGGGTTAGCCTGCAAAGTCCTGCTCTGGGGCGCGAGGGGGCTGTGGCTTGCGTCTTACTGTCTTGGTCCACATCCCGAGGGTTGGGCTGGTGGCTCCCACCACCCTGCCGAATTTTCCCACTTCTCTCCCGCAGCTGGGCAGTGGGGCATGGGTACAAAGAGTTCCCTTGGCTACTGCGGACTGAACCTATGTTCCTCACCACCAGAAGACTGAAGTTTAAGAGGCTCAGTGACTTGCCTAAGACCATGGAGCCAATTCGCAGCCTAAGGCTGTGCTGTCCAGTACCACGGCCACTAGGTAATACGCCTGTTACATTTAAATTAATGAAAATTAAATACAATTAAAAATTCAGTTGTGTAGG
Source organism: Mustela erminea (assembly GCF_009829155.1). Lineage (NCBI taxonomy): Eukaryota > Metazoa > Chordata > Mammalia > Carnivora > Mustelidae > Mustela > Mustela erminea. The sequence goes on along the minus strand of NC_045614.1, from coordinate 21,479,629 downwards.
ACCAGGAGCCACATTTCAAGGGTTCGATAGTCACATGTAACCAAGGGCTACTGTATTCGATAGTGTAGTTAGAGAACATTCCCATCATCAGAGCTTCTAAACAGCAGCGGGCGCTGAATATTGTTGCTCAGAAGCCCTGTCCGAATGATCCACCAGGAAGGTTCTCAGGTTTGAGCTCAGACCTTTTATGGCATTTGCAACCCAGCCCAGCCCCCCTAGGGAGGGAGCCAAGGCCAACGGGCCTCAGCTTTGTGGGATTTATTCTATCCCAGCTGGGCTTTTTTGGCCCCTTCCCTTTTTCCTGGACAATGCAAAACCATCCCCCAAGGGGTTGCTTGGGGTTATGGGAGGGAGGACACTGGTCACGCTCATGGGATGTGGGTAGAAGGACTCAGCACACAGTGGCTTCCCCATCTGACTTGAGTGGATGGTTGAGGTGTGGCCACCAACCAGCTCTGTTTCTTCACACCTCCTGGAAACTGGTCCCAGATTCATTGACATCACTGCCCCCCCAGGAATTGCCATAGCAGCTCTAGACATGCCGTTCACTGTTTGCAATATGGAAGGACAGGCTCAAGGCGGACATTCACCCAAAGGGATGCCCCAGTGTGGGCTTCTTCTTCTTCTTCTTCTTTTTTTTTTTAAAGATTTTATTTAGGGCGCCTGGGTGGCTCAGTGGGTTAAGCCGCTGCCTTCGGCTCAGGTCATGATCTCAGGGTCCTGGGATCGAGTCCCGCATCGGGCTCTCTGCTCAGCAGGGAGCCTGCTTCCTTCTCTCTCTCTCTGCCTGCCTCTCAGTGTACTTGTAATTTCTCTCTGTCAAATAAATAAATAAATAATCTTTAAAAAAAAAAAAATTAAAAAAAAAAAAAGATTTTATTTATTTATTTGACAGAGAGAGATCACAAGTAGGCAGAGAGGCAGGCAGAGAGAGAGAGGAGGAAGCAGGTTCCACGCGGAGCAGAGAGCCCGATGTGGGACTCGATCCCAGGACCCTGAGATCATGACCTGAGCCGAAGGCAGCGGCTTAACCCACTGAGCCACCCAGACGCCCTCAGTGTGGGCTTCTTACCAGAGTGGCCAGTGCTGTTGGATGGAGGAGGAGGGCTGAGGAAGGATAAAGGCTTGGGCTTAGACTCCTCCCTGCTTGGGGGTCAGCCTGTCTTTAGAGAAGTTTGGCCAGCAGGGGCAGGCACACTATTTCCACAGCGGGTATGACGGAGGCCCAGAATTGCCATGGGATTTCCCTCCGACAGACATCACTCCCACAAGAGGAAGTCCTGACATCATAGCCTCATCTGTGAGAGGGCTCTTTTGGCTCCTCTCAGCCCTGGGAGTGGACATGTGGTCAGTCACTTGACCCACTGAGCCTGATTCCCATGATTCTTGTCAATGTGTATGTGACCTTGTAGTCTAGCCTTACTTCTGAGGCCACCTGCTTTATCCCTGCTCTCCCGATACTCCGCATTTAACCCTGCCACCAGACCTTTGCCTAGTCTATTCCCTGCACTGGAATTGTCCTGTGTGTCCGAACCCCCCACCCCACCCCATTAAAGCTCAGGTTTCCCTGTCCCCACAGAGAAGCTTTTCCTGATTACTCTAATCCCTTCCCCTTCTCTCCCACTGAGAACAAGTCCTGCCCTTCAGAGGCTCTGTAACCATCCATGAGCAATCTTGTCATGATTCATTTATTTCACTGGCAAATATTTACTGTGAGCCCACTCTGTCTGGGCCCCGTGCTGGGTGCAGGAATATAGTCACATCCTTTCCCTGGAGCTGATGTTCTACGAGGGGAGAAGATAACAACCCAAGAAGTCCGATGTGTCGTATGGCAAAGTCACTGGTGAAAAATAAAGCAGGGAGAGGGAAGGAGGGTTGGCATTTTAAGTAGGGTGGCCGGGGGACGCCTGGGTGGCTCAGTTAGTTGAGCAGCTGCCTTCGGCTCAGGTCATGATCCCCTGGGATCGAGTCCCACGTCGTCGGGCTCCTTGCTCAGCGGGGAGCCTGCTTCTCCCTCTGCCTCTGCCTGCCATTCTGTCTGCCTGTGCTCGCTCTCTCCCCCCGCCCCCCGCTCTCTCTGATAAATAAATAAAATCTTTAAAAAAAAAAAAAAAAAAGTAGGGTGGCCGGGAAAACCACAATGAGAAGGTGACATAGGAAAAAATTCTCGATGGGAGTGCTAGGGTGAGCCAAGTGGACACAGAGACCGTAGCCAGTGCAAAAGCCCTGAGATGGGAGTGTGCCTCGCACATTCTTATTCCAGGAACAGCAAGAAGGCCCATGTGGCTGCAGCAGAGGCAGCCCAGGGAACAGAGGTGGGAGCAGAGGCATAGAGGTATCAGCTAGACGGTTGGAGCAGAGAAGACATGTGATGTGACTGAAGTCAGAGGAAAAAGTCAAATGTGTTAAGCGGCAGCTCCGTATCAAGCTTGTACATTAATTAGTGGCTCATGGAATCCCTCCTCCCCGACTGTGGCAGATAGATTATGATTATAATCAAGGACATGGAGGCTCAGAGATATGGCGTGACTCCTGCTAGATCACCCAGCTTAGAGGTGGCGGGGTCTGGGCTTGTCCCAAGATGTGTCTGACCCTGGGACAAGCCCTGAGCTGCCATGCTCAGAGTTTCAAGCCCAGGCCACAGTGCAGGGCCGGGTGATAGAATAGATGGGGCTTTCCAGGGGCAGGTTGGATTGGGCTATGTGGATGGGCGTAATCCCTGCCTTTCCTCCTTCTTTCTCTGCTTCACCCTGAGGTGACATTGGCTCTTGGGCAGGGGGTCTGCAAGTGATGAAAGGGAGAGAGTCTCTTGCAGGGGTGCCTACCCATGGGCTGTATACCAGGATAGAAACATTCCTGCCACAAGGGGGTTTGAAAAAGCTCTCTTCCAGCCCCCCTCAACATGGAGGTCCCCCCAACATGGAGGCCAACAATGTTGGCTCTTCCAACATTGAGCATACTCATCCCCAACATGAGGGACTTAGATAGAAACGAAATCCAACCAGATGGAGGTGGCACAGGGTAGGGGCTGCTCAGTCAGAAGGTGGAGGCCCTAGTCTTTGTTTATACAGGTTGTGTCAGTGGTGGATCATGGCTTGTCTCCGTGGCGTTGGGAGAATGTGGTGTTGCAATTTTTGGAGAATACATGAGCAAGAACGGGTGGGGCATCCCCAGCTCTTCTTCTGTGGGTAAGGATAGAAGATAGTGGGATCTGGAAAGACTTAGGAGAATGAGTAAAATCTTCTAGTGCCTGTTACGTTGAACGAGCTCAACATTTGAAAATCATTTTACCAAAGGGTTTCCCTAAATTTGGTTTTGTAGCTTATGAGCTCCAACAGACCAGGGATATTTCACAGCTAAAATTATACAAACAAAAGAAAAAGACAAAACGAAACCAAAAACAGCAAGAAAAGAATTCTAAGTTTAATGGATACATTTTTCTGTATTTTTTTTTCTTCCTTAACTTTTTTTTTTTAAGATTTTATTTATTTATTTGGCAGACAGAGGTCACAAGTAGGCAGAGAGGCAGGCAGAGAGAGAGAGAGAGGAGGAAGCAGGCTCCCTGCTGAGCAGAGAGCCTGATGTGGGGCTCGATCCCAGAACCCTAGGATCATGACCTGAGCCGAAGGCAGAGGCTTTAACCAACTGAGCCACCCAGGCGCCCCCTTCCTTAACTTTTTTTTTTTTTTTAAAGATTTTATTTATTTGACAGACAGAGATCACAAGTAGGCAGAGAGGCAGACAGAGAGAGAGGAGGAAGCAGGCTCCCTGCCAAGCTCGATCCCAGGATCCCAGGATCCCAGGGTCATGACCCGAGCCGAAGGCAAAAGCTTTAACCCACTGAGCCACCCAGGCACCCCTTCCTTATCTTTTTCACTTTAAGTGTTTAGACAGCAGGCAAGAGAATCACTGAATAAGTTGTGAATGTTGGGGGGAAGACTTGAAAATAATTCTTTGAACAGTGTGGAACAACCTCAGGGCGTGTAAATGATACAACACTTGTTTCAAGGAGAATTTCAGTGTCTGAGTTAAATGAGCCTGAACACTTGTAACGTGAAAAAACCAATTCTGTGCCAAATCACAGAGAAGATGGGATTAAATGTGTCTGTTTCTTTTGTCTGGCCCCAGACTTTCCAGATCCAAAAGAGAGACCCATTCCTCTACACGCCAGCTACCCACCTGTGCCAGGTTCTGAATCTGCTCTGGTTTGGAGACCCATGGAGATACCATCTTAGGTCTCAGGATGTAGTGAGAAATCTCTGGGCCTGGCCAGATCCTAATCAGCGTTGGAGTGTGGCCAAACTGGCCTGTCCAGGGAGGCAACAGCTTCCTGAATATTGCAAAACATCCGGTCCAGGTCAGTTCCAGGTTGGGAAGATGCCCAGAACAGGGTAAAAGGTCTGAACAAGGACTGCCTGGGTGTTCCAACAACGTAAAATGAGCAGGGATGGCCCCTGGTGGCCAGGCCTTTAGAATGTCTCCTATTTATCTTCTTTTATTTTTTATTTTAATTCCAGTATAGTTAACATACAGTGTTACATACAGCAGTTATGAATAGTTAACCATGCTCATCACAGTGTGTACTCTTTACCTATTTTATCCCTCTCCCCACCCACCTTCTCTCAGATAACAACCATCAGTTAGTTCTCCATATAGTTAAGAGTCTTTTTTTTTTTTTTTTTTTTGGTCTTTTTTTCTTTGTTCATTTGTTTTGTTTCTTAAATTCCACATATGAGTGAAATCATATGGTATTTGTCTTTCTCTGTCTGGCTTATTTCAGTTAGGATTACACTCTCTAGACCTATCCCATGCTGTTGGAAACGGCAAGATTTCATTCTTTTTTATGGCCAAGGATATATATACACACATCCACACCACATCTTCTCTGTCCATTCATCTACTGATGGAAACCTGGGTTGCTTCCATAATTCGGCTTTTGTAAATAATGCTGCCATAAACAAAGGGAGGCATATATCTTTTTGAGTTAGTGTTTTCCTGTTCTTTGGGTAAATGTCCAATAGTGGAATTATGGGATCATAGGGTAGTTCTGATGAGGGAACAAAAGGCTGCCCGAGGACAAAGCAAAAGCTGACACCCTCCAAGTACCCCCCTTACCCTGGGTGGGACATATGTGACATTCTTTAGGAATCTCCCACCCATTTAATGTTCATACCTTGCTAGAGGGCAAAACAACTTTGGCAATGGCAAGGCCTCTGGTATCTGGTTATCTTTGTAGGTCCTCTTTAGCATATGAAAGTTCTATTGAAACCTCCCTTTTCCTTACTTCACCCACCCCAGGGGTACAAAACCTGGCATCCCTCACAACCTGGAGCAGCCGCTCTTCCTGCCCACGGGTCCTGTCCCCATGCTTTAATAAACCACCATTTTGCACCAAAGATGTCTCAAGAATTCTTTCCGGACCTCACCCCACCGAACCTCACCTATGCTCTAGAACTTCATCAATTTTATTTTTAATTTTTTGAGGAAACCTCATACTGTTTTTCACAGTGGCTTCTCCAGTTTGCCTTCCCACCCACAGGGCATGAGGGTTCTTTTTTCTCTGCATCCTTGCGAGCACTTGTTGTTTCTTGTGTTTTTTATTTTAGCCATTCTAACAGCTCTGAGGTGGTATCTCATCGTGGCTTTAATTTGCATTTCCCTGATGATGAATGATGTTGAGCATCTTTTCTTTTCTTTTTTTTAAAGATTTTATTTATTTGTCAGAGAGAGAGAGGGAGAGAGAGCGAGCACAAGCAGACAGAATGGCAGGCAGAGGCAGAGGGAGAAGCAGGCTCCCTGCTGAGCAAAGAACCCAATGAGGGACTCGATCCCAGGATGCTGGGATCATGACCTGAGCTTAAGGTAACTGCTTAACCAACTGAGCCACCCAGGCGCCCCTGTTGAGCATCTTTTCACGGGTCTGTTGGCCATCTGGATGTCTTCTCTGGAGAAATGTCCATGTCTTTTTTTTTTTTTTTTTTCCATCAGAGAGAGAGACCTCGCGCACAAGCATGGGGAGCGTCAGGCAGAGGGAGAAGCAGGCTCCCTGCTGAGTAAAGAGCCAGATGCAGACTCAATCCCAGGACCCCAGAATCATCAGGAGCTGAAGGCAGATGCCTAACCAGCTGAGCCACCCAGGCATCCCAGAAATGTCCATGTCTTCTGCCCATTTTTAATTGGATTATTTGCATTTTTGGTGTTGAGTTGTATAAGCTCCTTATATATTTTGGACACTAACCCCTTAGCAGATAGTCATTTGCAAATATCTTTTCCCATTCAGTAGGTTGTCTTCTGCCTTCTTTAATTACTTTCTTTGCTGTGTAGAAGCTCTTTAACTGGATGTAGTCCCAATAGTTTAATTTTGCTTTTGGCTCCCTTGCCTCAGGAGACATATCTGGAAATGTCTCCTTTTCTTTTAAACATGTCATTTATAACCACTTCTCAGGGCCGAGGGTTCTGGAGAGGCCCAGGCTGCCTCACACTTCTCTGTATTACAAATGGGTAAACTGAGGCCTAGGCAGAGGTATTTCCCCTCAAGGTCACAGGTCACACAAGGAGGCAGGACAATAACAGAATAGAACCTAGGTTTCTCCATCCATGGAGAATCCCACGGATGTCATTCCAAGTGACCGGTGTTCTTTCAGATCGACACTTGTTTTAAGTTCGGAGGAGCGGACCATTTAAACTATCTCCGAGGGGTGACTAATTGGCCCTTAAGGCATTGGGCGACTACCTAGTTTCAAGGGCCCTTTAAGAGAACGCCCAAAGAATGACGCACGTGTCCTCCACTTCCGGGATCCTTGAGGCTTTTCCAACGCGTGGTTAAGCCCGCCCGGCTCTCAAGGTATCTTGGGAAAAGTAGTTCCACTTTCCTACATACCCTAGGTGGTGGCTGTCTTGAAACTGCATTTCCCAGAAGGCTGTGCTCGTGGCCTCGTAAACCGAGCTAGGGGTGGGCGGTGTGAACACCTCATCCTGCGTTTTATCATTTCTCAGGGGATTAGTGACAGTGGACGGAGATCTTTGGCCGCTACGTCCGTGGGCTGCTGGCCTGGCGGAGCTGTGCGCGGAGGCCGTGGAATCCGCCACACAGCTCTGCTTCCGGCCTGGGGTCAAAAAGCCGACGCGCTGCGTCTCCTTTAATCGCCGTGGGCGGGGCGTGGCGACGCGACCCGCGTTGCTATTGGCGGCGGTTGGGGGCGCGGAAACTGAACGGGCCGCAACGGCCGACGCAGCTTTCTCCAGCGCCTTGGGCGCCCCCGACCTGCCATGGCTGCACCTTGCCCTGTAAGTTCTCGCCGGCGGTGTTTGCCCGGCCTTAGTCTCCCCATTGGGACTGTAGGCGCCTGGCCCGAGCGATGGCTGCGAGGGGGCGAGTGGGACGCCGGGTTCCAAGCCAGTCTTCTCCAGCCGCTTGACGGTCTGTGCAGGGGTCGCTGGGTCGGGACACGTAGTGAGCACCTCCTGCGCGCCAGACCCTTTGCGGACTGCCGCGGCGGACCACCAAGTCCCTGCTCCCTGGATTCGCATCCTAGCTGAGGAGACGCTAGTACTAGTACGTTTCGACTGGAGGTCGGGCCGGAGGCCAGCTCCGGGCCTCACTGGCCTGAGTCTCATCATCCTGAGCAGTGGGTGGCTGGTCGGGGCTTTTTTGAGCGAACACTTGCTCGGACCGGACAGCTCAGGTGTGCATTGTGTTCTGGGCTGGGCGCCCTGAGTCCCAGGTTCCTCCAGAGGGAGGCACTCCCAGACCCCTCTTTTTGAGAGATTGTGTAAACATGTCTGGTCTTTTGGCTGGGTTGAGAGTCAGGAAGATCAGATGGTGCTCTGTAGAGCGGAACGCCTAGACTTAGGATCCAGGCTTTTTTTTTTTTTTTTTTTTAAGATTTTATTTATTTATTTGACAGAGAGAAATCACAAACAGGCAGAGAGGCAGGCGGGGGTGGGGTGGGGGAAGCAGGCTCCCTGCTGAGCAGAGAGCCCCATGCGGGACTCGATCCCAGGACTCTGGGATCATGATCTGAGCCGAAGGCAGCGGCTTAACCCACTAAGCCACCCAGGCGCCCAGGATCCAGGCTTTTTGATCCCTATTCTAGCCCTTTCCACAAATCCCTCCCACTTCTTTCCATATATAAACCACCTTTGGGGAGATGAGGAACCATAGAGCCTGGTGGGATGAGGAGTTGGGAAGGGTGTTGGGCGGTCTCAGGAGCCCCCTGGTCAGAGGTAGAACTGAACTTGCCTAGAGGTGGACATTATCTTATTCTTGTTCTCCCAAGAGGTTCAGATGTAGCAGTTGCTGCTCTGTTGGGGGCCCTCTCCCAGCTGCCACTCCCTTTCTTGTTGAAAGGGGGACTGGGGCAGGTGTGTTGGGGGTGGAGCTGGGCACAGGGCCCTGAGGGCCTTTGTTCTGGTTACAGCTCTGTGAGGTGGCATCAGTCTTACTCTGTTCCCAAGGACATTTTCTTTTTTTTTTTTTTTACCAAGAAGAGGTTTTGCTGGGCTCCATGGTGTGCCCAGAATGCTTCTGATATTTAGGGAAGGGGAGATGTTTGCATGGCAGGACTGTAACTCTTCAAGTACTAAGAGAAGCTGCTGTTGGGTGGTAAGAGTCTCTAGAATATTTTCTCCATGTCTTCCTAAGCTGTGTCCTGAACAGCTGCTTCCTTGACCTCAGTAGAATGGTGGCACTGCCCCTTGGGGCCTGTCCAGGCTGACCTTTGGATTCATTGGCCAACACTGGCTGCCAGTGAGATTGAAAGTGCAGAATCTGATTCCTGAAATGGGAGTTGCTGAAAGGCCCCCATTTCTTCTTCATTCTCTTAGAAACATTGCTTTGTTGAAATACTCACATGTCTTAAAATTCACCTTTTTTTTTTTTAAAGATTGTATTTATTTATATGACAGAGACAGTGAGAGAGGGAACACAAGCAGGGGGAGTGGGAGAGGGAGAAGCAGGCTTCCCGCCGAGCAGGGAGCCCAACATGGGGCTTGATCCTAGGACCTTGGGATCATGACCTGAGCCAAAGGCAGACGCTCAACCACTGAGCCACCCAGGTGGCCCAGATTTTTATTATTTTATTTTATTATTTTTAAAAGATTTTCTTTATTCATTTGAGAGGGGGAGAGGCAGGCAGAGGATGGGGAGTAGCAGACTCACAGCTGAGCAGGGAGCCGGACATGGGGCTCTATCCCAGGTCCTGGAGATCATGACCTGAGCCAAAGGCAGACGCTCAACCATCTGAGCCTCCCATGCACCCCACGATAGATTTTTATATATTGATCTTGCAAACTTGCTTAACTGGTTTATTAGCTCTATTAGTTTTTTAGCTATATGTTAGTTATAGTTATTTAGCTATATGAAAATCCTAAGGAGTTTTATATATAGAATCGTGCCTTGAGCATTTTTGAACCCTCCTGGCTGTTTGGAAGAGTCTTGACCCCTGGGGAAGCCCCTTCTTCATTCAAGTTTCACACATTTGACCCTGGCTTTCCAACAGGAGGACCCCTCGCTGGAGAGGCATTTTAAGGGCCACCGAGATGCAGTTACCTCTGTGGACTTCAGTCTCAATACGAAGCAGTTGGGTAAGAGGAGGCATCTTTTCCTAGGCACTAGGTTATGCGCCGAGAAGGCGGAGTCTCTAGCTGGGAGGTGTGGTGTGAGGGGAGTAGGACACTGTGAGGACCCAGGTGGTTTGTCTAGATCTGCATCTGGCTTCAGCTGGTCACTGTCTGGGTGCTGGGCTCGGTGTCCCTGTGAACTGCATTCTGCATGCAGAGTGTGAGACTCAAGAGAGTCTGGGGGCCTTGCCAAGGGCATGTAGCCTTGGGAGGGGGGCCCAGGGTCTGGGCTTTTCACTGCATATACCCCAGCCATCTCTTGGATCTGGCTGGTGGAATGGCCCTAAACAATGGCTCCGTTTCCTTGGGTCCTCAAGTCTGTTGTCCACAGCACTATGGGGGCATCCAGTGAGAAGGGCGAAGAGCAGAGCCACATACTCCCTACCCTGTGCAGCAGCTGAGTACTCCTGCTTCTTGGTCGCTTGGGGGTTCTTATACAGCGTCATGGCTGCCGTTTTCTTATTTGTTTGTTTCTTTTTTTTAATGCATTTTTTTTCTTTTTAAGATTTTACTTATTTATTTATTTGAGAGCGCGAAAGAGCACGGGTGTGCATGCGTGCACAAGTGGAGGGGAAGGAAAGAGGGAGAGGGAGAAGCAGACTCCCGGCTAAGAAGGGAGTCCAGGACCCTGGGATCCAGGACCCTGGGATCGGGACCTGAGTTGAAGGCAGGCACTTAACGACTGAGTCACCCAGGTGCCCCTGCTTTCTTCTTTCTATGGACAAGACTCCCCCTTCATCCCATGGTCAGGGTCCCCTGCCAGAGGCTGGTGGTCACTATAGATGAAGAACAAATGAAGTCATTTGATCTGTCTTGGGGAATCTCTAGGTTTCTGATTAACTTGGCCCCTCTCAATGGTAAAAGGCCATTGGGTTGGGCTGGTAGGAATTGCTGTTTACTACCCTTAGGGTGTGACTATGTGGGTCCCCACGGGGGATGAGTTTTGTCAGAGGCCTGCTGGGTTGCAGCCTCGGGCTGGCATGTGAAGGGCATCTCTTGGCTTCACTCCCCTGTTGCTGCTCGGCCTTGCTGCTTGGAGAGCTGACAGCCCATCGATGCTCCAAACCCAAGCTTAGCAGTCGCTGGAAGTGTGGTCTGTCTCCTGTCCCCTCACCCCATCGTCCTGCTCAGAGGCTCGAGGCCGACCAGAGCTGAGGGTCACAGCATCCCTCCTTCCTCAGCCAGTGGCTCCATGGACTCATGCCTCATGGTCTGGCACATGAAGCCCCAGTCACGCGCCTACCGCTTTGCGGGCCACAAGGATGCTGTCACCTGTGTGAACTTCTCCCCTTCGGGACACCTGCTGGCCTCAGGCTCCCGAGACAAGACCGTCCGGATCTGGATACCCAATGTGTGAGTTACAGACTTGGAAGGGCTTATCTGAGCCTGGGGCCCTGGTGCCAGAGCTGTCCCCACTCAGGTCCCACCCTGGCTCTGGACTTGTCTCAGTGGGACATCTGCCCGACTTCTGAAGAAGGGCCGTCAGAAGCTGGGGCTCCGGTTGGGGCCCTCCCCGCCGGGTCAGGAGAGGGATTCGGGGCTTACTGCTGCCATCCCGCCAGGGCTCCCATCTGATGCTGCTCATGCATGGCAGGGTGGGTAGTGGTTCTGGCCTTCCTTGTCGGGGGTGCTGGGGCGGCAGGCCTGCACTGACGTCGGGAGGGGCCCCTGTGGGGTGGGGAGAGCATCGATGTGCTCACGGGCCCTCTGGTCACCACTCTGGGTTTCCTGAGTCGAAGTACTCGTGCCTGCAGCAAAGGCGAGTCTACTGTGTTTCGTGCCCACACGGCCACAGTGAGGAGTGTCCACTTCTGCAGCGACGGCCAGTCTTTCGTGACGGCTTCCGATGACAAAACAGTGAAGGTGTGGTCAACTCATCGCCAGAAATTCCTGTTCTCCCTGAGCCAGCACATCAACTGGGTCCGCTGTGCCAGGTGAGCCTCGTCCTGACTCAGGTCCCTCGGAGGGACCCAGGCCTTGAAGGGCCCTGAGGCGCTGCTGGGCGCCAGTGTAGCATGACCTTGGGCACACTAGTTCCTCTTCCATATTCCCGAGCCTCAGTTTCCTTATGGGTGAAATGGGAGCAGAGAAGTTGTCACTTTGTGAATTGTCGAGGAGCTTCTAGCTCACACGTGGCAAGTGAGTTCATTGCCAGCCACGACTGAGTGCGTCACATCTGGGCTGATGTGGCTGGAAGCACGTCAGCAGGGGCTGTTTTGGAGCAAGAGTAACAAGGTGATGTCGCTTCTACCTCACTACGATTTCTTTTACCTTTTCACGGCAGTCCTGCAGGCTACATGGTGTCATTCCCACTTTGCGGATGAGAACAGCGAGGCTCAGGACAGCGCAGTATCTTGCCCCTGGGCACTCGCTGGGTTAGTGGCAGAGCTGGGATTTGAACCTGCGGTCTACTGCTCAGAAGTTGATTTTGCTTGAGCTGCTGGATGGGGGTCGAGGCTTCTGAGGAGGCTGGTCTGGAGGCTGGCTCTCCCTTTGCTGTGGTGGGGCAGTGCTGTGGGGATGGGGGCCAAGTCACCCAGAGGACATTTCAGGGGCCAAGGATCGTGGGTGTAGATGAGCCCGCTTTTAGGTATTCTGATCCTTTCTCTGTAGATCTCTGCGCTCCAGAGGAAGAGGTTGGGAGGGCTGGGGACACTGGGAAACAAAGTGAGTCGGAGATCAGGGCCTATTACAGTGTTCTTCTGGAGACCCCACGCAAGTTACTTGTTCTCAGGGCACCTTTGTCTTGGGAGGTCCCTGACTGCTCCGAGAGGCCTCACCATTGGGCTTCTGAGAATAGGAGGAGCCAGGCCAGCAAACAAGTGTGGAACCTACACCAGCCTTCGTGGGTGGGTCCCTAGGACCTCCACACACTTTTGTTGTTAGATGTTGCTCCAAGTCAAAAGTGAACTCAGGGGTCCTGGGAACAGGATAACGATGCTGATGGTGGCTTCGGGACACCTTCATGCTAATAGCATCAGCCATCAGCACATACTTTGCCACATGCCATGTGCAGTGCTGGGGGCCTCATGTGAGCGACGCTGCTCCCTGCTCCCCCCGAGGTAGGTCCCGTTCTTACCCATCTCCCAGAGGGAAAGCCGCTTGCCCGGGATTGCTCAGGACCGGAGCAGGGCGCATTGCTTTGGCTGGTTCTGGAATCGGGGTGGGCAGGGCAGGAAGGTGGCTGTGGAGGACAGCGTGCCGCGTCCACAGTGGTGATGTGACTTGTGCCCTGCCTGGTTCAGGTTCTCCCCCGACGGGCGGCTCATCGTGTCTGCCAGCGATGACAAGACTGTCAAGCTGTGGGACAAGACGAGCCGGGAGTGTGTCCACTCTTACTGTGAGCACGGCAGGTAAGTCACTGGACGCTGTCATCCTCCTGCAGGTGTTCAGGAAGAGCATGGACCTAGGGACAAAGGGGCCCCAGTGGCCTTATGTGGGGCCACGTTTCTGCCCCTCTCTGTCTCTGGATTCTTTCCTCTGTGAGCAGGAGGTTCAGCCTCATCCCCATCCCCACAAATATGAGGGGCTAACTTCAAGGCATGTGATGCTTGGAGCCGCTCTTTTCCCTTCACTTCCCAGTTCTCAGACTGGCGACTTGTCTCTCTCAAAGAAGGTGACCCCAGACCTCCCCACATCACATTAGTATGTTACTTACCTATGGTGATGGTTTTATCAATGACAGGCTTGTCAGGTTCTTGCAAGTTCTTGGTGGTGGTTCCCATTGTGCCACATCATCAGGAGAGGCAGGGGCCTGCACTGGAGCTGGACCTCCCCTGTTCTCTCCTTGATGAACCCCAGCATCTGCCCTTCTCCAGTAGGCAGCTGGGAGCCCAGGGCCAAGCTCTTCTGGAGAGCCAGCCACGATGCCAGCCTGGGTGTCGCGTGTGCATACTGGGGGACCTTAGCCTGTCTCCTGGAGATAGGTCAACCAGTGGCCTTGGGGTCCTGCTGGCCCTTTGGGGCTGGGCCTCAGTGGGCAGGGCCTGTCCTGCCTCCCGCTTTGATAAGGGCTTTAGCTCTGACTCAGAACACCCTGAGTCATCAGCTGACCTCTGGGCTGAGGACCACTTTCTCTGTTTGTATTTAGAAGTGGCTGCTGGGATTTGCTCCCTGGTGGGTCCACGTCCAGTACCTGCTAGCTACTGTTCTCACCCTCTCCTTGCTATCTCTTGGCCCCTGGTAAAGAAACAGGGCAAAAGGGAGGTCTTCTGTGTTTGGGGAATAGACTGAGCAGATGTGCATGGTTAGGAAAGGATAGGATGTCTGGGGTCTGTTCAGAGCCCGGATCGTCCTTCTCTAGCCTGTGGCGGCCACTTTCTTTGCAGCTTTGTCACCTCCGTGGACTTCCACCCCAGTGGCACATGCATCGCCGCCGCCGGCATGGACAACACGGTGAAGGTGTGGGACGTGCGGACACACCGGCTCTTACAGCACTATCAGCGTGAGTGGCCGTGCGCCGCCGTGGCAGGGCTGCGTGGGAGCAGGCAGCGGGCTTGTCACTCTGGTGCTGAAGTGGCCCCGAGGATGGCCCCGGTCAGTGGGGAAGAGCCCTGGGCCTGCTGGGATCTCCCATGGTCTGTAGTTTGTGTCGTGGCCATACTGGCTCAGAACACTGGCCTGGAGGCGGAGTGTGGCACTAGCTGGTGTCCCCCAAGCCCTCTGGGAATCTTACACATGCTATAGGGTGAGACGAGGAGCTTGTGGGGGATGTCTGGCCCGGGCCCTGCTCACGGGCCACTTCTCAGGGGCTGCCTGTGCTACTGGCCTAAGGCAAAGGGGGCAGGTCTGTCAAAAGAAGTCAGTGTTTATGCGATCTTGGCCACCTCTGGCCTCATGATGTCCTCCATAGATACAGAGCCATGAACCAGATGGAGGGTCCACTTAGGGTAGAGACCAGGCTCAGGAGACAGCCCCAGGGCTGTGTGCCCTGATCCAGCGGTAGCCCTTGGGAGGCAGAGTGGCAGGTAGTCAACATGGGCCACATCAGGCTCCAGCTGGGGGGTGGGGGAGGGACGGATTTGGTATGATTAGGATGAGCTAGCCGAGGGTACTGGAGTATGGAACTGTCTTGAGAGCAGGTGTGACTGGGCAGGGCCCTGAGTCACCTCAGTTGTGGGGATGTGGCCAGGGAAGGAAGCTGGCGAGGTCCATGGGAGGAACTGGGGCAAAGTGCAAGGGGCAAAATGGTAGGTGGGCCCGTGGCCGAGACTGGGGAGGGGGAGAGCTGGAGTTGTTTGAGGACCTGTGGTCGTTGACTTGGGACTAAGTTTATTTATTTTTTAAATTTTTATTTATTTTTATTTTATTTATTTATTTATTTATTTATTTATTTTTTAAGATTTTATTTATTTATTTGTCAGAGAGATAGAGAGAGCAAGAGCGAGCACAGGCAGAGTGGCAGGGACTCGATCCCAGGACACTGGGATCATGAACTGAGCCGAAGGCAGCTGTTTAACCAACTGAGCCACCCAGGTGTCCCTATTTATTTATTTGACAGACAGAGATCACAAGTAGGCAGAGAGGCAGGCAGAGAGAGAGGAAGGGAAGCAGGCTCCCTGCTGAACAGAGAGCCCAATGTGGGGCTCAATCCCAGGACCCTGGGATTATGACCTGAGCCAAAGGCAGAGGCTTTAACCCACTGAGCCACCCAGGTGCCCCTGGGATTAAGTTTAAAGTCCATGGGCTATGTTCCAGAATTCACACCTGAAAATGGGGAGGATGTGTTTGGACAAAGGTGTGGGACTTGGGGTTCAGAGCTCTCCTTTCTACCCGCTCTGAGCCCTTCTTAGCTGATTCTCAGATGATGAGGATGGCACTTTCTTGAGGTAACCGATGTGAGAAGATCTTCCAAGAAGAGGGAGAGGCTCCTGGTCTTAAAAACCATGTGGTGGAGGGTGGGCTCTGCAGCCAGTCTCTGCATTCCTAGTTTTGTGATGTTGGGCAGGTCACTTGACTCCTCTGGGCACCCTGGGACAGTGATGGGGTCTCCTTCGCAGATGGTGTTCATAGGGTAACAAGGTGGTCTGGAACCAGGTGCTGTGTTCATGATGCCCAAGTTGCCAAGTCTGGGTCCTGGAGATCCCGGAGGAGGGAGTCTGGCCTGCACTGCCCTACACTACCACCAGGTGGCAGGGGCTAGCCGCATAACTGGTTCCTTCCTCCCTAGAGCCCGGTGTTTGTCATAGCCCCGGTCCCAGACGGGGCTTCCAAAATAGAGTAGCTATGCATCTGCCCTCTACTTGGAGACCACAAGTCTCCTTCCCCTTCTTCAAGCTTTAGAGGCCTCTCTTCTGCTCTGGGCCAGGCCTGGGTTAGAGAATGGGCACATCTGCACGGTTAACTAGGGGAAGGTTGGTGGGTGTGGAGGAGCACTGGGCAGGAAGGTGCCCCTGAGTGTGGGGTCAGGAGAGAGGGGAAGGGAAGGTTGGGAGTATAGGCTCTTTCCTCTCTGTAACTGGGGTGGTAATAATACCTTATGGGGTTTGTGAAGCTCTGTTGGGGGAATCCACGTGAGTCCTGGAAATGTGGTTTGTACCACAGAAGTATTTTTCTTTTAATTTTTTGTTTAATTTTTTTTCACCACATAAGTCTTGACACTGAGGGGAGAGGATGTCTAGGCGACCCTGGGAGGGTCCAGCTTCACCTCTGATGGATCAGGAGCATGGGTCTGGGTTTGTAGAATACACCAGCAGGTACCCATTGGGGAATGCCATACTCTGACCTATGGTCCCAAAGATGCAGTCTGGCTGGCCGTGCTGGGACTGGTCCCATTGTTCGAGGAGTGAAGGTCTGTCTGGGAGGACAGCAGTGCTGGGAGGTCTGCATGGGCGGGGGTGGGGGGGTGACTGGTGGATGGGCCGCTTGCACCCAGTGTCTGAGTGAGGGCCGGGTGTCTGAATGGGGCGGGGATGGGGCCCAGAGGGATAGGTTTTGGAGATTGACTAGAGTCAGGAGGTCATGCTGTGGGTTGAGCAGCCAGCTGGGCCCAGGAATCGGGGGGCTTGAGAAGGGCTGAGGCCATATCCTGGGTCCCTGCGATTGAGGGGCTACAGAATGGAAGGTCCACAAAGCAGCCAGAGTGAGGGGTAGAAGCCCTCTCTCCCAGTATGGGAGGGCTGAAGGGGCAGAGCCAGAGGCACGAAGGAGCACAGCGTCTCCTGAAGAGTGTGATTGGGAGGAGGAGTGATGTAAGGCAGTCGAGGAGGGTGCCGGCTGCTGGAGAGAGGTCCCTGGAGTTCTTGAGGGGGCAGTCTTGGCAGTGGATGGGCATGGGAGGTCAGTGACTGGCAGGGCTGGGGAGGTGGTGGGAGGGCTCAGGTGGTACCAGGAGCCAAGCCCTGAGGGGACCGGAGGTGCAAGAGGCTGACAGGCCCTGCGGAGAGATTTCAGTGGGTTTTTTTGCTGTTGTCCTTTGCTCCTGTGACAGAACCACCGGTGTCTTGTTCCTAAGCCACCCTAATATAGATCAGGCACCTGGGTGGCTTGGAATACCCTGGGTTTCCTCAGCTCCCTGCCCAGTGCATGGTGCATGGGGCAGCAAACTCATTCCACTGGCTCTAAGCTCACCCTCTAGGGCTCCAGGAGAGCCTGGTGGATCTGAGGACATTGGCTGGGGGATGGAGCCCTCACCTTTCTGCTGCTTGAGGGCATGGCTAGGTCTGCTTAGGTCTAGCGGCTTCCCTTAAGGGCTCCATGGCTGAACTTTCTTCCTGTGAGGCTCCCCCTCGCCCCTTCATGGCTGCTCCCTCATCCTTAGAGGAGCTGGGGCATCTGTTTGGAGGCTGGTTCCCGAGAAGGACTTCTGGCACTCTGGTAGCACATGCCTGAACTCTTTAAGGTTCCCAACCCCTGGAGGAATGTTTTTAAGGCTGCCGTGATCCCTCATGTCTCTCTTGGTGACTCTGGATGAGTTCCAGGCGTTCCTGGGTAGGCTTGGGGCACGTGAGGTTGTCGGGCTTTTCTGAGACCCTTTGATTCCTGGTACTGTGTGTGGTCAGCAAGCCCAGCCTGCCCATGTCCAGCTGCCCTGTGGTTGCGTGCATCACAGAGGACACTTTCTGTCCTGTGCTGGGTCTTCGGGACTTAATTCGGGCAACAGCAGGCAGCTGGCACCATTTGTCTCAGGCAAGGAGTTTTTGGCTCTAGCCTGTCACTGTGGGGAGCGGTTCTGGTTTCCCAATTCAGCAAGGAGACAGTGGGGCTGCTGGAGCCCTGGGGGTGCCGGGCCCCACGGAGGTGGGTTCCGCTCCATATGCTCTGAGCCCACATTAAGGCTGTTCAGACATCTGAGCAGCAACCCCCATCCGGAACTCACAGTGCGGTTTGTGGCTCACAGGCACGTGCGGGTCCGCCGTCCAATTATGGGCTGGGGGCGGGGGGTAGGCGAACAGGACAGGGCTACTCCCCATTTCACAGATGGGCAGTTTGAGGCTTGCCCATGGTCCCGCAGCTGGGAAGCTGGGGATCTGAATCTCCAACAGAAGGCCTCTGAGTGTAGCGACCACATGCTGGCTTCCTTACACCATGTTGGATCTCGTGATTTGCTTCCTGAGGTCCCTGGGAGATTGTGGCTCAGCCTTCTCTCGACATTCTAGTTAGAGCTCAGAGTCCCAGGTTCTCTGTTCCCTGGCTCCTACTACACCCCTCCACCCTACCCCAGATGTGGTCATGGAGGGTTTTCAGGGGGCTGTGCAGTCAGTGGGGCAGGCCTG
Organism: Mustela erminea; assembly: GCF_009829155.1. Taxonomy (NCBI): domain Eukaryota; kingdom Metazoa; phylum Chordata; class Mammalia; order Carnivora; family Mustelidae; genus Mustela; species Mustela erminea. The sequence goes on along the minus strand of NC_045614.1, from coordinate 21,461,294 downwards.
TGTTCTTTGCTTGACATTTGGAGACCAAAAGCGTTGGTCAGGAGAGCAGAGCACTGTCCCACATAACCTGGCCTTCCCACATGGCATCCCTAAGTGGGCATTTATGGGACATTCACACCGAGGCAGGTTTTGAGCACCCTTCCCTGCTGGTTTCAGAGCACTGTCATTGTGTGACTCCGTGGCCCCTGGAAACCCAAGGTCGCTGGTGACGCCAGTGGCACGTTGTGAGAAGCCGCCCCGGGTGAAGAGAGCCGAGCCCTTTGTGAGGGTGGTGGACTGGGCCTCGGCCTGGTGGGGCCTGCCTTATAATGCTACCTCCTTACAAAGCTACATCCTGGGTAGCTTTGTGTGGGTGCCTGGGACTTCTCTGGGCCCCCTGGTCCGTCTGGAGCCCACTGGGGAGTGGGCTGGGTTTGTGGAGGGCTTGTACTTGCAGGGCTGTGTAGGCAACGGGATTGTAGGTACCTAGGACTCTCCTTATGCCACGTGCTGCCCATAAGTGATGGTTAGTTCCCAGTGCATAGGGTCAGGGTCTGCAACGGCCTCCGTCCCACCCTCTCTGGGCTCCTGGTGACGTGTAGAATCTTGATGTTGGCGTGTTTCTGACTGTGGGTTGGAATGTCTTCCCTGGGGCAGCCCATGCCCCCCCACCCCCCTTTGCGGCATTGGAAGTAAGAAGAGGGCCTGCAAGCTTTGAGCTTGATCAGAAGTGGATTGTTCTGGACAGTCACTGCTTGGGACTTTATGGCGGGAGCCTCCCTGGGGGACTGTCGTGCAGGGCTGATTCTTCGGATGAGGCCTCCCTAGAATGTGTCTCCCACCTCCATGGTGCGGGAAGGGCTGCCCCAGGCTGGCGGGGCGGTTGGAGAGGGAGGAGCATGGGGAGGGCCAGGCAGTGGGTCCTGCTATCTAATACATCCTCATCCCCCAGGCTGAATGCTCTTCTGGAGTAAATGGTTCCAGCTGTTTTCATCCCAGCAAGGAGAGCTTTGATAGTCCTGCCGTTTAAAATGGAGCAGGACTTGTGGTACCCGTCTCTGGGGGAGATTCTCTCTGTGGGGTAGACCTGTCCAGCTGGGAGGCCCTGCATGGTATCCACATCCTGACCAGCCGCCCTGGCAGTGTGGGGAAGCCCTGGACTCCGTGAGCTCGCCCTCCCCTGATCCACACCCTCCTGCCCCCACTGCTGCTCTGCCAGCTTTGCCTCGGCTGGGGTGGGGTGGCGTTCATTCCAGGACAGGCTGCCATGGGCCACAGAAATGAGAATAGCGTGTCCTTCTCCAGGCGCAGGGAGGTAGACGGGCCAGGAGCAGCATTTGAAGGGGTCCTGGGGACATAGAGGTGGGGCAGGCTGCCTCGCAGAGCTGTCCCGCTGGGGGGCTGAGGGGTTAAGGGTGGCGGGGCTCCCCTCCTCCCACCCCACTTCACTACCAGCGTGAGGCAGCAATCTGGCGAGCATCAGTGGCCACTCGGGAGCACAGGGCCCTAGCTCTTAGCTTGTAGACACCCGACCTAGAGGGCTGGTGGGAGGGTGCTGAGCCAGACTGGGCTCCTGCCTCCCTGGGCATGACTCACTCTTTGCGGGGAGGGAAAGATTCACTTTTTATCATTCACCCAGTTGTGTAATCACAGTGACTGTATTCTGATGGTTAAAAAAAAAATCTGGGATACCTGGATGGCTCAGTCGGTTAAGTGTCTGCCTTCAGCTCCGGTCATGATCCTGGGGTCCTGGGGTCGAGCCCCACACTGGTCTCCCTGCTTGGTGGGCAGCCTGCTTCTCTCTCTCCGCCTGCCTTCCCGCCCTGCTTTGCACACACATGTGCTCTCGCTCTCTCTCAAATTAAAAAAAAAATTGGAAGTATACAGAATAAAAATGAGAAGTGCCATATTCCAGTCCTCTCCGGAGGACTCTATAGAAGGTCTCTATTTGGGGCTTCTGTCCACTTCCCTCTGCATGTGCGTGTCCCCTTCCACATGTGGGTACTGGCAGTCACATTCTGTTACGAACGTTCTTTCTGCTTCTGCTTGTGGTTGGCTCCTGCCTGTTCAGTTCCTGCTGGGGTCAGCTGTGGCTGAATTCTCTGGCTCTCCATGCCCCAAGTCTTGGCAAACACTGAGAACCCTGACCTCGCCCACCCCCGACAGCCTCGAGTGTGGGGAATGCGGCGGGCTGAGGGCTCTGTCCTCTGTTTCTGTGGAACCCCTGTCAGTGCCTCTGCAGGCTGGCTTGCAGAGCTCTGGTGCCTGGAGAGTACTCAGACGGAAACACTGTGTTATGTAAAGCCCTGGCTGTCTCCTTTAAGTGTGCTTGGGAGCTTGTACCCACACTCCCCAGGCATGCTGGCACATTAGCTGGGCTGGTGTCTGGGGGGGCTCCCTGTACCCCTGTGGGCTCTGTGGATGGCCGACCTGTGGTGGGTGTGTTTCTGGCCTAACGGTGGTTGTTGCAACCTCCCAGGGCCAGGCTGAGGGGCTTGTTTTAGAATTTGTCTTTCTGTTTGTAGCAGTTCTGATTCGGCAGGCCACAGTTATCTCACCCTCACTGGTGTCCCCGACCTGGCCCATGGATGAAGGCACTGAGGTCTTCTTAAAGCAACTTCTTTAAGAAGGTGTAAGGTAGCCGGTGTCACGTTGTCGTCCCCACATGGCCTGCCTGGGTCCAGCTCACCGGCCGCTTTCTGAGTCCTGCTCAGTGTCAGGCGCTGAGCCGGGAGGCCAGGACCTGACACAGCCCCTGCCTGGTAGAGCACATATTCTCATGGGGGACCTGGCCTCGAGTCAAAGAGCTACACCGAAACTTGAAAGACTGCGGTGAAGAGTGCACCCACTGGAGCCTCGTGGTGCTTCGGGGGGACAATTCAAGGGGGTGGCTCTGATGAGATCGGGAGGCTTCCTGGAGGAGGTGACTGAGCAGTGAGCTGCAAGGTCGGGGCTGGAGATGGGCAAGAGTCTCCCAGCTCTATGTGGAACAGCTGGGGAGCTGACGGGCCGGGGTGGCTAGATTGCGCAGAGTGAGGGTCCCTGGGATGGGGGAGCTCAGGCCGGGCCACTGGGGGAAAGAGTCACACGGATGAAGGGGAGCTATGGAGTGGGTAAAGTGGCAGGACCTGGAAGCTTTGGGTGACAGCCAGGGCAGCAGAGAGACCCATCAGGGACAGAGGCCAATGGTAGGCCCCTTCCCACTGCGCCCCAACCCGTGGGTGCTGAGGTAGAGTAGGAGAAGCGGACATAGCATGTCAGGGTGCTTGCTCAGGGTCCTATGGTGAGGGACAGTGGGGAGGCCGGATCGGAAGCCAGGCCTGACTGGCTCCGGAGTGTGCATCTCACCATCTGCCTGCCTGCCCCGATCCCCCATTCGGTTTCCCCTAAGTAGTGGTCAGAGAGACAGAGTGGACGCTACGTTTGAGCACTCCGTTCTGCTCCAGCTCGACCGCTCCATGCGCTGAGGACAGGCATCAGGAGACACAGGGCAGGCGGGAGCCCATGTGACAAGGGCACGGACAAGTCCTCTACCTCTCCCAGAGGCTGTTGTGGGGCTCCCCTTGTCATCAGAGCTGTGGCCACCCTGGCCTGGCCCCGAGCCAAGCCTCGGCTGGCCCCAGTCGCCCATCTTCAGGCTCCGGCTGCATCCCCGGGCCTCTTGCCAGCGCCTGACTGACGTCCCCCCTCTAGTGCACAGCGCAGCGGTGAATGCCCTCTCCTTCCACCCGTCTGGAAACTACCTGCTCACCGCCTCCAGCGACTCGACCCTGAAGATTCTGGACCTCATGGAGGGCCGGCTGCTCTACACACTCCACGGGCATCAGGTGAGGGCATCAGCCTGGCGCTCGGTGATGTGGAGGGAGGTGGAGGTGCCGTCTCGAGGCCCATGTGGGTCTAGGGAGTGGCCCTTCCCTTGGCACCCCCGCTGGGGATGGTTTCTGTGGTCCCCTCACAGCCTGGGCAGTGGGGTAAGATGCAGAAACAGGTTCACCCCTCACAGGACCTATGACCTCTCGCAGAAGTGCTGGGGCTGGTACCATAGCTGAGAAGGGAGTCCACGGGTTAACTTTGAGGGTGGGAGAGGCATCTGGACATGGTCACACTTCCCCCACGGGGCTGCATGGAATCTGTCCCTCAGTGACCTCCAGTGTCCCTTGGGTCCAACATTTGAGTAGAGGCCTGGAATCCCTGCCCTGAATGGGGGTCTCCTGGGGGTTCTCCAGACACAGTGTCTTTGGAGACAGAAACCACAGGTGTCTCTCAGGCAGGTGCTAAGGGAGGAGATCTTCATGTATGTGTGTGTGTGTGTGTGCGTGTGCGTTTGCGAATTCCTGGAATTGAATGGAGGGAGCAGAGACCTTCTCTCGGAGTGACTTTTGCCAGTGTAGCCAGTGGCCTGGACTCCGTGGGCGGCCACTGACCAGCACTAGCCCCTGTGGGCAGGCCATGGGAAGGTGGGCCGCTTCCAGCGCCTAGTCAGGAAGTGTGGCTGAGCAGAACAGTCATTGGAATGTCTCCAGTTGGGACATAACTGCCACCACCAAAGGGGGCAGGGAGTGCGGAGACCAGAGCTTTCTTTCAGTTCATCCCCTTCTCCACTTGTGAGAGAGAGGCAGGCAAAGAGGAGAGCGGGGGTGGACTGTTGAGGGCTGAGGGAGGCCTGCTGTGCTCATGCATCTCGTGCCGGCAACAAGGTGTGAGGCGTCCAGGCTGGGGCTCTGGTTTCTCCTGCCCTCTGAGTCGGCCATGTGGGGACCATTGGCCATGGCTTGGGGAGGGGGCGGGGAGTGTGGGCCTTCTCTTCTGCTCTCTTGGGATTTGGAAGGCTGCCTGCTCCCCTCAGCCCATGGTGACCACTTGTGCTCCCTGTCACATGTCTGGAGTGCAGGACCGGTGGTCCCCTCCCTGCAGCGGCCGGCCCATCTAGGTGTAGTATCTGGCCTCTGGGTGACTGCTGGGAAGCCACCCTGTCTGCCCTTTGGCAAATCGGTTGTTCAGACTCATGTGTAACCGGTTTGGGCTCTTCAATAACCAGGAGGATATTTTAAAACCACATGAATTGTGCTCTCCCCTCCAACTCCCCACAGAAAGAAAAAGCAATATCCAGAAACATCACACAAACAGAGGCATACCAAGTGATCACCTAGGGCTTTTGGGATGTGTGTGTGTGCATTTGTGTGTGTGTGTGTGAGAGTGTGTGAGGGTTCTCTTTTAAACTGTTGACTCACTTCTCAGCCTAATAAGCCTTAAATGTGGTGTCTAGAATGCCAGTGCTGTGTTCAGGCACAGCATTGAGCACGTAAAGGAAGCCTGTTGACGTTCTCCTGGAGAGGTGACACAGGGAACAAGGGAAACCGCGCAGTGGTTTGTTGGTTGTGGAACCTGGAGATGTGGAACTAGGCTGAGGGACAGTTGGCAGTTCACACAGCCCTGTGCGGGCGTGCTGTCCTCTTGGGCTCCCTGCTTGTGCAGTCCGCTCCCTGGTCCGTCTCTCCGGGGAGCTGTGCACCTGGACTCTTCGGGGACTTGAGCATTCACGTTCTGTTCCAGGAGGTGGCTGAGTGCCTCATCAGGCCCAGGTACCACCAGCCACTTCCTGAAGCATGGGACTGAGCAGCCCCTGGGCTCCCGAGTGGATCGTCGGTGCCTTGGGCTTCTGTCCTGCAGGTGAAGGTGGCGGAAGTCCTTCCGATCCTGGTGGGGGCAGCGGAGGCCCAGGGAGCGGTTGGGAACTGTAGGGGTTTCACACAGCTTCAGGTGGCAGGGCGACGACTGGCGTGCAGGTCTCCGCGGTTCCCACCCTACTCACTTGCCTCACACGTCTGGCTTTTAGCTGTCGAGTTGTGATTTCGCTCTTGTTTTGCGATTCCCGGTCGGTGTAGGAGACCAGCAGGCTTTGTGACCGCTTGTGTTCCAGCCTTGCCTGCGGCGTGACCTCATTCTGGTCCAGCAGGAGGGAACCCCGTGAAACTTAGGTTTGGACTTGGCAGCCCTCCTTGGGACAGTCCCCAGGCATGGGAGGGAAGAGTTGTGGGAGGGAAGGCTAGCGAGTTGTTCTGCCAAGTGGAACGCACCTCCTCATGCTTCTAGTTCCACACCTGCGAGAAGGGACAGCCCAGGCTCAGGGTCAGGCCTGCCGAAAGGAGCCAGCTGCAGGGGGCTGAGGCCGGCGGGAGGCAGTCCTTGGCTGGGAGGGCGCTCTGGGTGTATGCCAGGGAAGTGTCCCTCTGTCCCCATGTGAGGGCCAGGCCTGAGCCAGCCCCTTTGGGGGAACAGTGAGGGGGGGTCAGGAAGGAGAAGGAGGCTCAGGGCAGGCAGTGCTGTGGGGCTGACACTCTGATCTGGGTTGAGGCCAGAAGTCTGATAGGCCATTTCATGGTCTCCTAAAGGCACAAGGGCACCGGGATGGAGGTGCTTGTCAAGTGCCAAAACTAAGGTCAGGATCACCTGAGACAGCCCGGGTCTCCCACGCTGCACTGAGGGCAGCTCGTCAGCCCAGGAGTCTGGCCACAGCAGCAGTTTGCTGGTTGCTGTCTAGCACACAGTCGGCCATAGCGCCCATCGGCCCATGTGAAGCTGGCTCCTTTTGTGGGGTTAGGGGTGGATGTCAATCCTAAGTTCATTGTGGTCCTCAAGGATTCTGGTGTTTCTCTCCTGCAGTCCTGGCCCTGGGACTCTGAGCTTCGAAGGCTCATTCAGGGGAGGTAGCCGGGGACTGAGAGAGGCTTCTGCCCCATGGGAGCTCAATGCCACTTCGGCTGTCCCCCAGGAATGGTTCCTTAGCTGCTGCTAGGGCCCGTGGGGGCTCTTCAGAGGCTGCTGCCACATGAGTGTCTTCGAGTGATTGAGCACTGGGTGCTGGGCCGAGAGCTGGACAGGCCCTTTGCTCTCTGCAGCCCGGAGGCCCCAGGCCCTCAGCAGCTCTGCTGCTCCAGCTGTGAGGGCTCTCGGCAGTGAGGAGGCAGCTGGTGGGACAGGCTGAGGGGAGCCCTCTACCTCAGCCAATCTGCCCACCCCAGGTGGAGGGTGGACGCAGTAGGGAGGGCACTGGCAGCCTGGATGGGGCACATTGCCTTCTTTCCTCCACCTTTGTCCCCAGGAATACCAGGGCAGTTTCTCTCAGCGGACTGAGCTAGTAAAGAGCCTGCACCAGTCTCCTTTGCTAGGAGCCATTCTGGGGGGTCGGGCACAGCCTTGTCTGGCGGGTGATGGTGCCCAGCTTTTTTAAGGAAATACCCCAATATCTCCAGGAACAAACAGCTTGTACCCACCTGTTTCTGGTTTCGAAAAGCCACGGCTCCTCTCCCACCTAGTTCAGCCGACAAGCCTGAGCCTCAGGGGGCGGGAAGAAGGCTCTCAAGGTCAGACCATTCCAGCTTCGCCTCTTAACCTGGGACATTGGGCAGGACCTTGAGCTCTTCCTTATTTGTAAGAACTGCTGCGTCTGCCTCCTAACAGGGGAGCACGTGTCTACACTCCCCAGCACCTGGCACGGTAGGTCTTTACAGATACTGGTCCTTTTCCACTTTAGCTCTTAGGAAAGATCCCAGGCTGCTCTAGGTGAGCGCTCGTTAAAAGGCCATTGAACGTTTGTGTTATGGGCACGGTTCTGGCAGCCCGCGTGGGCATTCCTCTGTAGGAAAAGGAGTCCCTAGTAGGGGTCTCTGATGGGCCAGGCCCATAGCCACGAGCCCTGCCCTCTCGGGGCTGGGGAGTGCCTGTTTCCCTTCCCTCCATCACCCACAGGGTCTTTCAGGGGTTTATCTAGCTCTTCGTTTTGTTTGGGCTCATCCTCATCTCCCCTAAAACACCCTCTTGCTTTGGCTTCTCTTTGGCCACACAGCTCCTGATACCTGTCCTTGCGCCCGCTTTTTGCCTCAGTGCACTGGTCCTGGCCGGTTGCTCTGAGTAGGTGTGGCCTGTTAGTGCCTTGGTCCATAGGTCTGCCTGCCGGGCCCTTTAGTAGTCCCGCCCATCAGGCTGTCTTTTCTAGGGCCTGCCTCCCGGAGGCTGGGCCAGGTATATTAGCAGGAGGCTGGCCGGGTGCCATTGCCCTCTCGGAGGCTCTGGAGGGTCTCACTCTAGGGTCAGCCACGGCCATGACAGTTAAGCAGAAGGAAGAGGGGTCCCTGCTTCTTGTTGGACCCAGTGCAGACTTCGGGATGTCAGCATACAGGGGTCTCCTCTGGCACCCCTCACCTTGCAGCAGGGGAGAGCAAGAGAAGGAAGAGCTTTCCCACTGAACACAGCTGTTGTACTGCAGCCCCATGCCCCGCGCAAGGCCCCCATAGCTCCGTGTGGCAAGTGTGGGAGCAGTGTGCTAGAAATGCAGATTTATTTTTCTGTATTTTCTGAAACATAATCTTGAGCCATGCTCATTTGGTTTAAGTCCCCAGAGCTATTTGGGAGAGGATGGTGGGCGGGACGTGGGTGGGAGTTAAATCTGGCGTTTCTGGCTAGGCAGTTGGCGTTCGTGCTGCTGCGGAGTGACTGAGCTGCACGGGGACCACTGGGCACGTGGTTCCGTGCACCCCGGCTGGCTCGAGGGCCTAGAACCCCAACCCAGGGCTGCTGTCCACACCTGGGGCTGTGCTCCAAGGCTTGGTGCATGTGAAATCACAGGCTCAGGGTATGGGGTCCACCAAGGTCACTGGGAGCTTGGGCCATGCCAGAACCGAGGCTGGGGCTGGGGAAGTGGCATTAAGGGGGGGGTGCAGGGTTGAGGAGGAGAGGGGGCAGCATGACAGAGTGGCGTGGAGCACGTGGGCTGCCCCTCAGGCAGCTCCAGGTGGAAGGAAGCTCTCAGAAAGTGCCCTGCCCCCTTTGTTTCTTCCAGTGCTCTGCGGCCTGGTGTAATCATTTCACTTTGGAGAATTACTTTTATGCCTGGGAGGCTCAGACCCGGTTTGGAAGTTGGGCACCTCCGGGGAAGGGTGAGAGCACATCAAGAGGGAGAACAGCTCATTTACTTCAACTTGTGTAAGCCGAGAGGTCAGCCTGGCCTTCTGTTCCCTGCCACCAGCCCAGGGTTGAGGATTGGGAACTCGCATCCTTGGCCAAGGTCAGGAGAGAGCCTCAGCATTCCTGACCCCCAGCTCCTCCCAGAGGCCACTCCTTGTCCACAGGGTCACTACTCATACAGAAGAGTCAGCCACGGCAGGTGCCGGCGAGCGAGCGCAGGAGCGTCCCTGCTGTGGGGGTTGTGGAAGGAGCAGCCTGGGCGCATCAGAGACCAGAGCTCCCACGCCAGGGGCTTCTCAGGCCTCCCTGGTCTCCATATCTTTGTTGGATGGTCACATTTTTACCTCTGACTTGAGACATATGGTGTGACATTCCTGTTTGTTTGCTGGCGGCCAGTGAAAAACATTTCAGAAGCCTTGGAAGGTGGTGGTGGGTGGGGTACTGTGCTGGGTCTTTGGCAGCATAGCTGTTGTGGGCACCGTGGTCAAAGTTTCAAGTGCACAGGGGTCTTGGGGAGTCAGGTGGAAGGGTATGAGGATAGCGGAAGGGCCTGGACAAGCTACAAGGGCTGGAGAGGGAAAATCAGCAGGACCTATGGGATCTAAACACTGTGGGTTCCTTTGTTTTGCCTTTTTTTTTTTTTCCTTAAACTTTCTTGATTGATGCTTGATGCTTTGCCATGCGAGAGCAAAGAAAGCAGATTTTGTGGGTCTCTTGGGTTTGGAGGTTGTCAAGGCAGAGACAGTATGTGTTAAAGTGACTGGGTGGGAGGCCAGGCTGTGTCCTGTGCTTGTGACGACCGAGCAGAATCATCTCACTGAAGCCTGACTGGCCAGATCTGGAGAGGGAGGGAAGGATCTGGTTGGACCCTGTGAGGGGTCTCTGCCAGCAGATGTGGCCTGCAGGCGAATGGGGACCAGGACGTCAGGCAGGTGGGCACCTCAGGAAATCAGAGCACACTGCTGAAGTCTCAGCCAAGAGCTCAGAGTCACGCCGGGAGTCACTGCAGAGGCCCCTCTTGCCTGGGTGCAGAGACCACTCGGTGACATCCCTGGCCCGAGCCAGTGAACTAATGCACCGAGATCGTTGTCAGTGATAAAAGGGACCCCCCCACCCCGCCCCAAGCCATGGTGGTTTGGAAGCTAGAATGCCTGCCTAAATGATTGCTGGGCTGAAAGAGAATCAGTGGAAACACCGTCTGGAGGTGGCTGCCAGTGAGAGTATTGCATGTTGTAAACTTTGGGGGTGTAGCTAAAGTAGTAAATCGGAGGCACACGTGTAGCCTTAAATGAGTTGATTCAAAACTGTGAGAAAGATTGGAAAAAATCAAATCAAGAGCTCAATGCTGAAAGTCAACGAAAGATCCTGAAGCAAGATGAGACCCTCTGGAGCTTGTGGTGAGGAGCAGTGAGCAGGCTGATGGGGCTGGAGCACCAGTGAGGGCCGGAAGCGGTGCAGGGCGGGGGGGTCTGGTGAGGTCGGTGGGGACGGGGGTTGTGTGGGCCCTGGAAGGGGTGGGATGGTTGTCAGTGGTGGAGAAGCCCGGGCTGCCTTCCAGTCCCTGCTGGCTCTGGCCCACAGCAGAGCTCTCTTTGTGGGCCTCAAACAGGCGAGAGCCTCCGTGGAAGGGTGTTCCCTCTGGGAACAGCAAGGTACAGGAGCCAAGCATCTTCTGGGTAAATGGGCATTACCGGGGAGGACTGGGGTCCTGCCGCCTTACTGCTTGCCTGCTGCAGGCACCAGCCCCGGAGTGTCTGGGCATTTGGACTCTGGGGAAACCTCTAGCACCTGCTCTCTGGTCCCAGCCTCCCACCAAGCCACAGGCTGCCGGCTGCCTTCTTCAGGGGTGCTGCTACTGCTGGCCTCCGGCATCTTGTCCCCAACTTGGCATCTGGTGGTTGAGTGACAGCAGGAAAGGAGACTGATGAGTATTTGTTTGGTTCCTTAGTTGCTGTGACCTTGTGGAAACTGGCTATTCCTCCTTGAGTTCCAGGCAGGCAAAGAGCCCAGCTCCTTTGACACTCCCGTGCCCTGGTTTCCTTCTCTTTTCCCTCTCCCCTCTTTGTTTTTCCTCAGAATGAAAATAGTTTTGTTGTTTTGTTTTTATATTAACATAGCAACGCCACATACTCATTGTTTAAGAATTCAAAGTTTGGGAAATTACAGGATTTCCAAGAATCAAGTAAGAGTCATCTGAAATTTTCTCCCCCCACCACCCCAGAAGTCCTGTTCACCCTTGGGGGTTGTCACCCTGAAAGAGTATCTCGGGGATGCTCGAGCTCCCCCCCCACCCCATGCACTCAGCCCCGCACTGGCAGCCCATGATTCCTTGCAACTGGCATTTTGCACTCAACTGATGCCATTGACATCATTCCCAGTCATAAAGATGGATCTCCTTTGTCCTACTGGATGGCCATTGATCCATGCTCCTGGCTGGATTGGGCTCTAGGGCTGCATTGATCCCCAGGGCGCTTGGAGTCCCACCTGTGAGAGAAGGCAGGGAGAGGCGCAGGGGGAAGGGGCAGGACCTTTCAGACCTGGGTCTCCCTTCTGGGACATGTCACCTGTAGGGAGGGATCAGCATGCAAACCATCCTCCGAAGATTAAGTGGGTTAGTGCACAGCAGTGTTAAATGGCCTCATACTACTTTCTTCCTCAGCATCCTCATTATGGGCATCTTGGAGAGGAGGAGCCATGGGTAGATTCAGGAAGTGGAAGAATGTTCTGTCCTGCTGAGGATGCTTGGGCCCAGGGGGGTGGCTTTCCGCTTGCTTGTCCTTTCTGGGCAGGCAGAAGCTTGTCTTGTTCTGTGACCACAGATTCCTGTTTTAGCCCATAACTTGTCTGGTCTTTTCTGGTATCAAGTGGAAGGTGCATCCCAGTGTTCCTCATGGCCAGAGGCACCCATTTGGGCAGCTGGGTCTCTTGCTGCTCCCTGCTCTGGTCTGGAAGAACAGAGATGGCCTTTGTGACAGAGGCCATGCCGTCATCAGTTAGGAGAGAAGCTCTTTTTTCTAGTTTTGCTTGAGGTATGCCAGGTACTAGCAGAAGGACTGTTTGGCTAGGAGGGATTGGTTCACTGTGTTGTGTAAACAGACTTGCTTCGGGCATCTTTCTGCTGTGGATGGCAGGCGTGTGGGAAAGAGCCTTCCATCTTTCCCAGGAGATCACGCCCTGCTCCTCCAAGCCTGGATGTGCTCCTGGGCCCTCCAAGCGCTGCCTGCACTGGTCTGGCATCCCCCTTCCCACAGTCATCCAGACCTTCAGCCCCGGAAAGCCAGAGTGGGCCTTTCTCCCCCCAGGGTCCTAACATAAGGCAGGTGATGCACATTAGGGGGATGTATCTTGTCACTCCTGTGCTCAGGCACATTTGATAATCCCTTCCCCAGCCCCCTTCCTGCCCTGCTCTGCCCTCCTGTGTCCCCTGGACTCTCTGACAGCACCCTGCTTCTGCTCATTGGCTCCAGTTTGGGCCATGCACTTCTCTGCTCGGCTTTAGGGCAGTGTGGGGGAGAAGCACGGCCCCAGGCCAGGAGGACCAGGTTCTGGAGCCGGTGCTAGGCCCGGGATGAGTCAGGGCACCTCTCTGACCTCCAGCTCACCCTTGGGAAGCGGGGACAGTGATGTCAACCCAGCAGAACTGTCAGTGTGCACTGTGCTGCTCACTCCTCCCTGCCCACCACAACCCTGTGGCCTGGCCTTTGTGCTGTCAGCGGTGCTTGGGAACAGAGGACTCAGCCTTGATGCTTGAGGCTGAGCTTCGACAGGTGCCTCTGCGAAAGCTTGGGGAGGACTAGGAGCTCCATGAGGCCCAGCCCTAGGTCCTCCCGCTGCTCTTGTTCATGAGCTGGTTTTCTTCCTGTGCTTTTAGAAGCTAGAGTGACCTTTGGTGTTTGTTCTTTTTTGTTTGTTCTGATAGGGCCCCGCCACCACTGTTGCCTTTTCAAGAACAGGGGAGTATTTTGCTTCTGGAGGTTCTGATGAACAAGTAAGTAAAGAACGGTGTGAGCAACGTTGGCTGATACTTACAGAAGGGAACAGGAGGTCAAGGCACTTTGAGGATGGGCCAGTTCTTGCCAGCTTCCTTGGTGGCTTTGAGTGACCATGAAGGCTAAAACTTGGGCTGAGGTGCTCAGACCCAGGGTGCTCCACTTAAGAGCTCTTTGAGGGGCCCCGTTTTCAAACTGTTTGGTTGCAGGGGGAAGACACGTGTAAGGAGGTCCTGTCCCATTTTGTCACCCTTTGTGCCGAGGCTTTCTGCCTGTCAGCCCTGGTGCCTCCAGCCCAGAATGTTCCTTCGCTTGGGGCTGGGCCTCACAGCTCTGACTGCTCAGCCCAGGAAAGTCCCATTGGCCTCCCAGTGAGCCCCCCCAACCCCATGGACAGATTCAGGTTGAGTGTCTGCTAGGAAAGCAGAAGGTGGTTGGAGGCTTTTGTGGCATGGCCTGGATAAGAGGCCGTGGGCGTCTTCCCGTCCCAGCACCAGCTCCTGTGCTAATCAAACAAGGGAGGAAGAAGGCCCAGGGGACCCCTGAGCTGTCCCCGAGTGTGGAGGCCTGGCTCATTGCTTAAACAAGGGAAAAGTCGTACAGTAAAGTCACACTATAAATAGTCCTGGTAAAAGAAAGTCACAGGGTACAAGAGGCAGCCTAGTAGAAAGTAGGGCTTCTGCCCACTCTGGCCCCTCCTCAGGCCATCCCTGTGAGCAGCTCCCTGGCTGCTTTCTGAAAGTCAACTCCCAAGAGCCTTTGCAGAGAGACATGCGAATCTGTCCCCCCTCCCGGGAGTGTAGTCAGCAGCTGGACCAGTGCGATTACACTGGGCCCTACAAACAGGGTGGGAGGGGTGCTAATTCTGTTTGTAAACAGGAGGAGGAACAAAGGCCTCAGTGCCTGTCAGTCAGGGGGCAGTAAGCGGTGGGCTGCCCTGGGAGTGGGGTGCGGCCTCCCACAGAACCAGGCTCGTGGCTGCTTCGCAAGCAGGGAGGCCTCTCAGGTGTGGTGAGCTCGCATCTGACGAGGCTTCGGGACTCTCTGGGGCCTCCGCTGAGCACCAGCCACACTCCGTAGCTCCTGACACATTGTAAGTGACCCTGGTGCAGGGCAGCCACCTGGGGCTGACACCTTCTAGCAGGAGCTCTCTTGCTCCCCTGCAGGGCCATTTTCCAGCCTTTTGCTGGGGGAGCCTCAAGAGGCAACACTCCTTCAAGCGGAGCGGGGAGTGATGGGTGTGTTACCCACGGCTCCCTGGCTACCAGTGTCTGCCGAGCTGTCTCCTGTGAGGTTGGAAGTAACATCATCCCCTCTTCGCGGATGAGGAACCGGAGGCTCAGAGAGGTTGAGTGCCTTGCCTGGAGCCACACAGTAAAGGGTGGACCCAGGAATTTAACCACAGTGGTCTGCTGTAACTTAAGGCCAGGCCGCGGCCCTTGGGAGCTTCTGTTTGGTGGGGAGAGGGACAATAAACGAGGACGAGAGACAGAGAAATTGAATAATTGTTGAGTCTGATGCTATGAAAGAAATCACTAGAGGGCTGTGATAAAAATTAGCAGGAGACCAGGACAGTCTCTCAGAAGATGCTGCTGAAGCAGACACTTTAGCACAAGCAGCTAGCGACACTGATGCTGGGACACTCCAGAAAGGGGCGGCAAAGGGCAAAGGCCTAGGGACAGCACACAGTGAGCCTACACGGTGGTCGGAAAAGTTTGGGAGGTGGGGCAGGTCCCAGAGTTGAGCTGGGCTGTCAGGTGGGGACTGTCTTGCAACTTTGGCTGGGGTGGGGGGTGGGGTCACCTCTGGGCTCATTTCTTCCATGAAGTAGGGCTGGTGTGATGTCTCTGTGCTTGTTGCTCTCCGCAGGTGATGGTCTGGAAGAGTAACTTTGATGTTGTGGATTATGGAGAAGTCCTAAAAGTGCACAGGCCCCCAGCCCCACTGGCCACGTCCTCTGGGAGTCTGGTAAGTGACTCAACAGGCATGTCCCGAGCCCTGAAACTCTGGTGGGTCATGGTGAATGGCAAATCATACTTTGGCACTTGCTGCACTTTGTTTCAAATCTAGAGTGTACAAACAAGACGTGAGGACCACTGGGTGCGAGGTCCTGTGCTGTCTGGTGGGGGGAGTGTTTGCATGGCGCAGGCTACTAATGGTTGAGGAGAGGAAGGACCTGTCCCATGCCCGAGCCTTGGGCCGAGGACCCACTGGAGAGTTCCTAGAGGGCGTGGGGCCTGAGCCACAGCTGGGACGGATGGGAAAGGCCCAGCCTTGTTGCTTTCACTTCCCTTTTTTTTTTTTTTAAACCATGGAAAGGAAGTTCCTCAGCCACAAACTGTTTTTTAGTATCTTTGTTGGTAAAAGGGCATTTAGTGTTCCTGAATTAAAATAGTTAACGGCAATTTTTGACAGATACTTTTGGGGAAAATTTGATAACTGCCATGATCTCATTGAATAAGGTTGCATTCCGCTGTGGCTGGAGTAAGTTGTCAAGCCAAAGGTGTGGAGCCCTGAGGGTTTTAAGCCCTAGTGGCCGCAGGGTGTTTAAATCTCTCCCTCCCAGACCCTGGAGGCAGTGTAGCCTCTCCCACCCACGGAAACCAGCCTGAACAACAGGAAACGGCTTGCCCAAGGACCCCAGCAAGTCAAGGCTGGCCCAGAATAGAACCAGGAAGCCTCTGAGTCCATCCTGGGCTTGCCTTGGCTCCAGCAGAGGGATCCCCTACCCCAGCCTGAGACGCACACACACGCGCACACACACCCCCATTCTGTGTGTTGGAGCTACCTCTAGGAATAGGCCGGGTTGAGATTTAAAGCTTTTCTTCCGAGGGTGGCCCTGGGCTGGGAGGTTTTGTTCTCCTACATTTGTTAACGAGTAGCTGATTCTCAGCTTTGGGGTTTGGTGGGGATGACTGGGTTGCATTGCGGCCTGCTTGCTACTGTTTGGTCTTCTGCCTAGAAAGGCATTTCTCAAACTGCAGGACTGGGATCCTGTGGGGTGAGGACCTTCTCCCCTCTAGCTCCCCCATGTACTGGGCATTCAGTGAGCCGAGCCCAGGCTGGACGGGTCAAGTTACTACTCGTTCTCAGATGAGATGCCTGGGGCTTAGTCACCTGCTGGGATGCCTGGACCTGGGGGCTCACCACACTGGCCCCTCTGAGCAAGGCTGACCGAGCTAAAACTGTAGGTGGCACAGGGCTGCCCAGCAGCTCTCCCCCATCCCAGGAGAGGGCACGGCCACCTGCCTCTTGGGAATGGTTAGTAATCAGCAGCAAGGGGAGAATCCCATATTCTTCTTCTTGTGGTTATTAGGCAAGTGGCTTGGACAAGCTGCCTCTTGTCCCTTCAGTCTTGCTCAGATAAGGGGTATGGAGCATCCTTGCATCCCAGAGCTGTGGGGCTTAATACTCTAGCACGAAGGCCTTCAGGGTAGGGGAAGCCAGCAGGACAAGGCAGGGTTTGGCAAGGACGGGAGACTAGCTCACCGGCACTCGGGAAAACCATGTGTTCCCATGCTGCCTGCTGGCCCACGACGGAGCTATGGCCACAGTTCCCCTGGACGTCACCACGTGGTGCTTACACAGGGGAAAGGTTATGGGTTCTGGGGTCAGAGAACTGGATCTGAATCCTGGCCGTGTGGTCCCAGAAGAAGCACCCATTCTTCCCACACCTCTATTTCTACAGTGGGACCTGAGTACTACCGCGCAGGTTCTGAGGACCCCATGTGGGACATAGGTGAACTTTACTAATCCACACAGTGACTGGACTTATTAGTCCTAAAATTGTTGTTTATGGCTTTTCCTCTACACGTCGAGGCAGTGTGTAGGCCCTCATCCAGACAAACCCCCATGCCCAAGGCTACACACCGCTTGGAGTACACAGCGAGGAGTGTCTCTGATCTCAGGACTCCCAGGCCAAGGGGAGGGCTAAGGGGTTTTTGGTTGGTTTGTTCTGTTTTGTGTACATGACATAAGATTTCCCTTCTGAACTAGTTGAAGCATGCAGTTAAATGGTGAGAAGAGCATTCACCCTGTTGTACAGCTATCAGCCATCACCACTGTCACCCACAGAGTTTTTCCAGCCCCCCTCGCCCAGGGGAGCCCGCTGGCCCAGTCCTACCCCGCAGTTAGGTTTGCCCCTGTGGTGGGAAGGGAAGCTGACAAGTACGGGCTCACCTTTCCTGCCCCAGGGCTTCCCTGGCACTGAGTTGGTGACTGATCGCATGGTTGGCCGGAGTGTCACCACTCCCCTGGGGAGCCCAGGTCCTCTGCAGCCACATGCCAGGAACTGGTGCATCCGATGAGCTCCCCCCGCTCCTGCGGACCCCACCCGGGGCCCTATGAAGGCTGCATCGGGGGCTGTCCTGGGCCTTGCAGGATGCTCAGCAGCTCCTGGGCCTCTCCCCACTGGCGGCTGGTAGCATCTCCCCGCCCTTTGTTGTGACAGCCACAGATGTCTTCAAACATTGCCAGATCACTTCCGGGGGAGGGGGGTGCGGGGGAGGGGGGGTGCATGCACGTAGGATGGCCCCCTGCTGAGAATCGCTACCCTAACTCCAGCCTCAGGAAGGCAGTGAATGCAAGAGCAGGAGGGTAGGAATCAGGTGGGTCAGGGACATCTGTGGCAGAAACAGCACGGCCACGGTGTGGAGGGTAGGCTGCCACGAGCACGATGACTCTGGAGCTCCTGCCCCTGCTCGATTGGGCCAGATTTGGGCTTCACCCGGCAGCCATGGCTCAGGTCTCTAGACTATCTCTACAGAAGTCTATTTTATAGAAATGTCGTTTCAGCCTGTCAAACTTTGGAATCTTCCAGAGGTGACGGTAAACGACAAAAAAAAGACCTTTAGCAACTTGTTTTTTTTTTTTTTTTTTTTACTTACCATTGGAGTGCGTTCTTGCCCTTCCTGCCTGCCGGCTTCCCTGGCCCTGAGATAGTAACTGGTGAGTGGTTTGCTGGCTGGCCAGGGTGGCCTGGCTCAGCCCATGCCCCAGGCGCTCTTGAACCTTCTGACCCCCTCCCTCTCCAGCTCTGTCTCTCCCCAGAGCCTGGGGCCCTAAAGCTGCCCTACACACACCTGGGCATTTGAGGATCTTAGGGAGCCAGCAGGCCAGATACTGTGTGTGTCACGGAGGATGGCATTCTAAAGCCGGAGGGCAGGCCCCCTGGTGGACCATGGCCAGGGCAGCCCTGTGAGTGTGTGACAGCCCCTGTGCCCTGGAAAGCCCCCTGCCCTGTACCCCTGCTCGGACTGTAGCATTCAGCTCTCTCTCTTGGAATGAAGGCCATCCTTGAGCTCACTCTGAACAGAGAGCTCTGTTCACTGCCAGAGCTATTTTCAACCTCTGGTTGAAATTCACAGCTTATTTTTAGGCACATTTCATGTTGAAAAGCACAAGCCATTTCCCAGCCCTTCAGAATGAGAATAATGGGTTCCATTTTCCCTCTATTCCTGGCTGAGTTGTGGAGGAGAGAGTTTAGGACTGTGGCTGGGAGCTTTCTCTGCTTGGAAGGCTGCAGAGGAAGGGCTCCAGCCCAATGGCTGAGCTGGGGGTGGCCGGGAAGCTCCGTGTTCTGCCCTGTGACACGCTACAAGGCCAGAGGGAGGTCGGGAGGGCTGCTTGCGGGCAGATGAGCACTTTCCAGAGGGGCACGTGTGGGGGCAGGGGGTGGGCCCTGCCAGTCTTAGGCAGCAGGTGCTCCTGCTGCTGTTTTCAAGGGTCTGGTGCTCACCTCTGTCCTGAGCTGTAGTCCCCGGCCTTCTCTGTTTTCTCGGCACTCAGCCACTCAGGTTCTAGCTCCTCTTAGCTCCCTCCTGCCAGCCCATGAGGCATCAGGGTCACTGTGTCTTGGCTGACCTTGGATTTGGCCCCTGCTCCCCCAAGCCCCGCTGCCATAGGACTGATTTCTGCCTCAACCACAGAAGCATTTTTAAAACCACTTTTAACAGCAAAGATGCATTTGTTCCGATTTACTCTTCTTGCCTTTCCTCCACAAACACCTGAGAGCCTATTATGTAATTGCGAAGGAAGGTTGTGCCGAGCGGGGTGGGAGGGGAAGAGCGCAGAATTCCAGGTAATTCAGGAAAACTGAAAACCACTTCCTGCGTTCTCGGGCCTGGCTGCCCTCCAGTTCAGACAGTAACCTTGAATTTTGGGGCCCCTCAACCTCAGATGGGAGGACGCCAGGCCTTCCTTCATGAGATTTCACGAGGTGGTGCATGCCAGGCAGCCACTTGGAACCGTGCCTGGCACATGGCAAGTACTCACCAAGCTTTAGCTGTTTTTAAAATGTTCTCTTCCTTCCTCTGTCAGACCGAGAGCAGGATGAGCCCCCTGCCCAGTCGGGCTGATTGTGTGTTCCCCACTTGCCGAGCGGAGGGACAACATGCAGCAGAGGGAGCGATTCTGACAGAGATAATTTTTGATGTTGACTGCTGTCTGCAGGTCGCCTTTGTGAGGTCCTGTAAGGGTTTTAGACCCTTGCAGGAATCAGTTCTGCTTCCTGAGGAGAGACCCAAGTCCTCTGTGTTCCCAGATCCAAAAGCCAATCCATAAGGTGAATGGAAACAGGCTTCTTTTCTTCCATCACCCCCATGACTCCTCAAAGCAAAGTGGCTGCCCATGGCCCCCCGCCCCCATCCAGATCCTCAGTGCTAGAGCTGTCCCCAGGAGGAGGTGGCAAGGTTGGCCAAGAATGCTTGACCCGAGGGCTCAGCGTTCCCTGAGGATGGCCTGTTTCTTCTTTCTAGTTTCTCTGTTCTGAGGGTGAAGCCCCAGCCGCCTCCTACACCCATGCTTCCATTTTCTGTTTTGGGGTGCTACCATGGGTGGGGCTTGATGTAGGGGTTCTCAGGCTCGATTCCAGTCGTGGCACTGCCTCTTACCCCGTGCTGAAGATCTGAGGCTCCTGGGTTCTCAATCCAGGCATCTAGCCTGAGGAGTCAGATTTGAGGCAGAGGACGGGGTCCATTTCTACTTGCTTTGTGGAATTCCCTCTGTATGGAGCGTGGAGGACTGGGGTCTCTCGCTGAGAACGTAGATTTCTGGCTGGCATTTGCTTTCAGTAGTGGGGAGAGGTATGCATTTGAGGGGATGCGTGGCAGACAAGGCATTGTGGGTGTTTACGGCAAGAATGAAGTCCGGATTTATGTGTATTAGAAGGGAACCTCTCCTTTCTCCAGCTGACCCTGGTTCTGGCTCTGAATTTCCCAGGACTAGTTAGTCAAAAGGGCTCTAGTCAGCAGGTGAGTTGGGACAGGCCCAGGCACTTACGCATCTTGGAAGAGGGTTGGTTTCCTGGGGTCCAGACTCCCGACAGCCTATAACCACTTGGTTGGCGGTTTAAGAGCTGTACTGCCCCTGTTTGCTGATCTAAGAGGAAGCTGGAGCCTAGCCTGACGTGTTGAGTCTCTCCTGTAACCTCAGGCAGTCCATATTGCTTCTCTGTACTCGGATTTCCTCCCACCAGCCTACGGTACATCCTTCGGGCATTCTCCATTTTCCCGGCTCACTACGTAAAAAGCTTCTCCTGCCGGCATGGAGGTAGGGTGACCGCAGCGGCCTTTGCTGATGCTGGGCAGCAGCGGGCCCCAGACAAGAGGCCTCACTTCACACTCTGGTTGCATTTTCCTTACCTTTACCGGCATAGAAGTCATGAAAAGTGCTCTGGGCTTCTTAGTTTAAGCGGGAAGACAGAGGAGAATAGAAACAAAGAAGATTCTGTATTTGTTACCAAGCTACAATTCTTAAAGAGAGTCCTACTGGAGTCCGGGCATCCTTGCCCAGTGGCCGGGGAGGGTAACTTGACTGCACCCAGTCTAGGAGAACCAAAGATTCCAATGTTCCCTGCAGAGGGGCACCTTGGGCCTGGGGACCAGCATGGGGGGGTTGGACCCTTCCCTCAGGCTCTGACCTGTTGCATCTGCTCCTGGGAAGCAGGCCAGATCCCCACTCCTTTTCCTTCCAGAGGCCACAACTGAGTTTCCTGGGAGGTGGGTCAGGGCTGCAGCCAGACTCATGTTTAATAACGACTGTGTTTACTGGAAGGAGGAAGTTGCCTTTGGCAGCGCAGCGAGGAGACAGGCCTTTGACCAGTTCACGTGGATTGCGATAAGCCTCTTGCTGTGGCTCTCAAACCTCATTGTGCTTCCGAATCACCCCGAAGGCTTGTTAAACATAACTTGTCCCATCCCGAGTGTCTGACTTGGAAAGGAATTTGCAACTTCTAGGTCATGTCGATGATCCCGGGATCCACTCTAAGAATCGCTAGTCTACTGGAAAACAATCTAGCCAGTTGTGACAATGGCTTCCTGAGCAGGGATGTAGCAGGAAGAAGAAAGTCTCTGACCATCTTGGGAACATTCCAGGGTTCATGGGGACTATAGTTTGGGAGAAGCATTTGGAGAACTGGGGTCCCTTTCAGCCCAATTTGGAGAATTGTAGTCCTCCTCTTTCCAAGAGGGGAAAAGTGCTATAATGGCTTTAGTTCTAATCTCTGTCTAGTGGTAAAAGAAAACCTAGTGCTCCCCTGTGGGCTCTTTAAACCTAGAGGCACCCACTGGGCTCTACAGACAGCTGGTTTTCTTACCAACCAGGATGCACTAAGGGGGAGGATGGTACCCAGGGCAGACCTCCGTGGGCCTCTGCCGCCGGTCTTCCTGTCTCGGTTCCTGTTCCGTCCATTAGCGCTGCTGCACTAGTCCAGTGACCTGTTTTTAAGCCTCCTGTGCCTGTGCAAGTGTGTGCCTCCATCATCCCCCGCCCCCCACCCCCAGAGCCTGCGGGGCCTCTAGGGAAGCCAGCAGGTGAGTCTCTGGCCCCTGAGCTTGAGATGACCTGGGTGCTGGTGTCTCAACATCTCAGGCCTCAGGTCAAGGAGCTTTTTGGGGAAGTGTCTCCAGGTATTCGGAGCAGAAGCAAGTCCCAGTGCAGCGGTAACCGCAGTGGCAGTGAGAGGATGGGGCTGTAGCATGGGACTTGGCTGTATACCCTTCTCAGAGTAGCCCCTTGGAGTGGTCGTTTCCTGCCACTGGAAAATTCTCATCTGTTCCACCAATAGGTAGGTCACTATCTAGAGAAGAGTAGTGTGATTCTTAGGAAGGAAAGCCTATTTAATGACTTAAGCCAACAGCAGACATGTTCTCGGAAACCCCAGGCAAGGCATGGTAAGATATTCATGGTGTCAGGAAGATCCAAGAACCTAGCTCCGGAACCCACACAAGGCCCGGAGGACCCTTGCATCTGGCTCTGCGTGCTTGGACATGGAGCGTAAACCGGGCACGCACACACACCTTTCAGAGCTCTGTTACCTTCTTCAAGGGTCTCATAACCATTGGAGGTTTTCCTTTTCCCCGCATTTCCCTTCTTCCCAGATGACCTCTCCTCCATGTAGCGTTTTCCAGGAGGCCCACAGCTTGTGAATCCTTCCTGCCCCACCTTTCGGAGCAGCCCTTCTTTCCTGTAGTTGGTTATTCGCCGGCCTGTGGTCTTCCTGGAGGTCTAGGTACTTGGTCACTTTTTGGCGCCCTGTATGTCACCAGAACACAGAATGTTCTAGAAATCCGGGTTCAGTGGACACATGCTTGCAGCTGAGGGCAGCATGGGTTGAGCCTTTGAGGCAAGAGGCAGGCTCTGGCTCTTTCTTTTAGTGTTTTTGACGGTCCCAGGTTAAAAGAAGGAAACCCCTTTCTGGCCTGGTTTGTCAGTTTCCAAGGGCAGGTGCACGGGGTGGTAGGGGCAGTGACCGGGCAGCGGAGGTGGTAGAATCAGCATGTCTGCGCTAGAAGTTTCAGTACTTCTCGTTTTCACTGGAAAAAAGCCTTTTGCAGCTTGAATTTGCCAGATTGGATGGCAGCGTTGGCCCATGTGGTGTAAGGGTGTTAGATAGCGCTTGTGTTTATGTTCTCATCGGTTACCATGGCAAAAATCAGAATAGATGGTTTCCATGGAGATTATCTTAAAATTAGTTTCTTTGACGGTCTGGACATTGCTGCAGGGCTCACAGAATGCTTGTGGTGCCCCTGGGGGATTTCTCTGTGGCCATGCCAAAGACTGGCCTGAATGTTGACGGACTCCGACAAATCTGCATCCTGTGCTTGAAAATGCCGGGACACCAGGCTGGGGACATGTCCTCAACTTCTTCCTGGGGTCTCATTCGCCTGGCCTCAGCTCCACGGCTCGTTCCAGCCACCTGGGAGCTTCTTCTTTTTTACTAAGTAAAACAAAACACAAAAACCCCCTTTATATTGTGGAAAATTTCAAGCAAGCACAAAAAGTAGCGAGAATAGTGTCACAGACTCCCCTGGATCTTTTGTCTAGCTTCAGCGTTTTGCTGGTCTATTTTGCTCATCTCCCTCCCCCCATTTTTTTTAGAAGAGTTGGAGTATTTTTATTTAATCCCAGATACATTATTTTACCCTAAATAAAGACTTTTCTTGGTTATATAACTGCAGTGCTCTTGTCACATCCAACAAAATTAATAATCCCTTACTATCAAATGCCTAGTCCATACTCACATTTTTCCACATTGTGTCAAGAATATGGCTCTGTGCTTTTTGCTCAAATAAGGACGTGGGAGGCTTTGAAAAAACCCATGTCTCCCTTCCCCACCATGGTTCTGGTACCTGGAGAGACTGAGCAGTCTTGGCTAGAGGTGTATTTGGGCTGGGGGCAAGAGAAGCTCCGGGGTGCCGCTCTCCTACTGTCCTCAGGGACATTTATACCACGAGCTCCAGGACACCCTTATTCCGGCCTGGAGATGGGTCCGCTAGTGCCGGCTGTCCTGGGCAGGCATCCGCTGGAGGGCGCTGTCCCTCTTTGCAGCCTGTAGGGGGAGGCAGAGAGAGAGGTGATATAACCTTGGTTCACAATAGCTGTGTGCAAGTTAATTTTCCAGGAGGGGGAGGCTGAGAGACCCCATAGGATGCAGCCTCCCTTGACTCCTCCCTGGGGGTGAGAGCTTTGGCCCAGAAGAGGCCCGCTGCCTCTAGGGTAGGCAGAGCTGGCCATGGTTATCTGCCTTGGCAGGCCGTGCTCGTGTCCTGAGATGCTACACAAATTCTGAATTGCCGAGCTCGGGAGTGATGCCCGGGTGTGGTCAGTGCCTCTAACACTCTCCATTGAACTAAGTGCAAGGAGAGTTTAAAATAGCCAGCCTTTGTTCCCGAGGTTTTAAAAATTCAACCCCAGTAGTTACAATGAGCTGTCTTCAAGTGGATCTATAAATAAACCGCTACTGTTCCTCTTTGTCACCGAGAGCTTCGGCGTCTTCCAGAGACGTCGGCTCTGCCGCTCATCTTCATTAGCTGCCTCTCATCTGTGGGGCAGCTGTGGCCATCAGCAGGCTGGGCTGACAGCGTGGAGTTCGTAATGACAGCGACACGTTCCCTTTTTTAAAAGCCACATTTTACAAATAATACATTATATGTTAATAAAAATAATTAATTTTTTAAAAGCCACATTTTAAAAGCCAAGATTAACTACACAGGGAAAGATGTATTTTCGCACTGGGGAAGCCTGGCAGAGCGGTCATCACCATTGGTCAAGGTCAACGCCACTGATAATACGTCCTGTCCACATGAGTTCTGCGGTGTCGGGTGGTTCGCTTTTGTGGTGTTCTCATCAAAAAATGGATAACCTCGTTCTGATCATGAGAAAACACTGGACAGACCCACACCAAGGGACGTTTGACAACAGAACTGATCAGTACTCTTCTTCAAAAGTGTCAAGGTCATGAAAGACAAGGGAAAACTGAGGAGCTGACCCAGATTGCAGGAGACCAAGGAGAAGTAACTCAGTGCAGGGGGACGTCCTGGTTGGGATTCTGGAATAGCAGGATCCAAGGACATTAGAAAAACTGGTGAAGCTCAGCCGGGGCCCTTAGTTTGGTTAATGGTATTGTCCCAAGGTTAATTTCCTGCTCTGATCATTGTCCTAATGGTTATGTAAGATGCTAGCACTGGGGAAGCCTGGGGGAGGGATATATGGAAATTCTCTGTACTATTTTTTGCAACTTTTCTCTAAGTCTAAAATTAGTTCAAAGCAGTCTAATTTTTTAAAAGAAAATCTCTAGTCAGTCCTTGGGCTTCATCTCCCTCCCTGGATGCCCCGGTGTTTGCACTGGGAGGGTAGGTGTTTCTGTCTCAAGGGAGGGGGCAGGTGACCCTAAGCCCCTCAGCACCCAGCCGGGGGTGGGCCTGTGGTCACATCTGTGGAATGGAGCTGAGCAAGAGCTGACCCTGGAAGACACGGGTCCTGTTCACAGGGAATGGTGTCACAGGGGCGCTGCTCACCGCTGTGGAGACTGCAGGGCGGCTTCTCTGCTTGTCAGTAGTGTGGCTTGTGCTAATGCTCCGGAGGTCTCACCTGCTCCAGGAGTCGACGACTCCACCCCGCCCCTGCCTGCTTCCTTCTGGTCCCTGTCGATGGCCCCTGACTCTGCCTTGCAACCCACCTCTGTGTGTTTCTGGCTGTACCCAGTATGAGGGCCTGGAGGGCGTCAGCCCCTAAAGGCCTGGGGTGTTTTCCTGTTCCCTCAGCACCCCTTTGGGGAGGAGGGTCAGGGACCCCCTCTGTGCTGAGGACAGTTCTCGATGCACGATGGCCCGCTTGATCTCCCCCGGCCTCTACCTGTTCGCAGTTGCCAGGTCTTCCTCCCTGCCCCCCGCCAACCTCCGCTCATCCTCTTTTCTACCCCGCAGCTCCCCTCCCCTGAGTATGCCGCTGCGGTGAACAGACCTTCTCAGCTCCACTGCTTTCCCTGGAGGGCATATGTGGACGTTGGAATTACTTTCCAGTTCCTGCTTCTCAGGGCAATCCTTTCACTCCTCTGAAAACTCTGGCTTTATACATCAGCCCTCTCCTGTGGGGAGAGATATTTGGAAACTCCTGGAGAGTGTGGCTGGCAGTGGACAGCTGGAGGTCGCCAGGGGTGGAGCCCAGGAGGGTCATTTGAGCCTGGGTATGGAGGCCTCAGTCTTGCTTTGAGCCTGGGTGAGGAGATAGGGTTCCTTGGTTTGTGCATTTAGCATCTCGCATGTGCCAGGCAGGTCTGTGGGGGACACAGGTGTGATAAGATGCCATCTGCCTCCAAGGGACCACTCTCTGAGGAGAGGACTGGTATGGGAGTGGGCCAAGCTGCCTGGAGTCCCAGGGTGGGTTAGCATGTGGATCCCTCATCCATCTCAGACCCATCCTTCGACCCCTTCACAATTCTTAATTCAGAGGACACGCTGTCCTCTTCTGATCGGTGGGGGCCTGGGGTCAAGGGATGGCTCTTAGACCCAAACGTGACCCGTTGTCATAGAACATTTAATTCCGTTCAGAGGCTGCTCTGCTGGCCGCAGACCCTGTGTCCTTGAGCCTCTTGGCTCCCTCTGTGCACACAGATGACCCAGCACCCTGCCCTCCTTGGGAGCCTGCTGCAGGGAACACACGAGAGCACCCTGCACATTCGTACCCTAGATAAAAGCCAACACGGTAACCAGATCCCATACTCATACTTAGGCTGGCTTGGAAGAACATTGGCAAGATTGTCGAACAATTAGATGATTTGAAGACACCAGTGTTCCTCTTGGGTTCAGGGCTATGTTTAGAACCAGAAATTTTCTCTCTTGTTGGACCCCAGGCCGGAACTCTAAATTATAGGGCAAACAAGGCTGTTGTGTATCTAGTCCACAAATATGCGCAGTGGATACAGTACCAGGTTTCTTCCGAGCTCTGATTCGAGAAAACGGCCGTGCCTTTTTTCCACTTGAAGAGCTGGAGAGAAGCATGAGCTCCAGTGAGCTCTGTCCTCTTTTCTGCTCTCCTGGCTGGGATCAGGTTTAGCAAACAGGCAGGCAGACATAGACACCCATTAACTTTTCATGAGGGCAAATTGTCAGAGCCAAAGGCCCGAGGCAAAGACTGTAAGAAGCGAATGCGTGAATCTCTGCACCCTCACTTAGCAGACTATGCAGTGAGCAGTCAGATGAAAGATTTTAGTTGAGAAAGATTTAATCATGGTGTGTGTGTGTGTGTGTGTCTGTCTGTCTGTCTGTCCATTTCTTCCAATTTTGTGCTCAGCTCTGCTTTGGAGACACAGTGACACGCTTTGGTGTTTTTAGTGGGCCATGGCCAGCCAGACGGCTGCTCGGTTCTGTACAAGTTGGGTCCCCGTGAGATAGCCCAGATTTGGGGCACAAGTCACCTTCCTCTCCCCTTTCTGGCCCAGAGTCTGGCCCGTGGACCAGGGTACTTTTGTCTGTGACAGTTTGTTTCCAGAACAGGCCGAGCAGGGGGCAAGGTCTAGTGTTAGAGATTAAAAGAAAAGGAGAAATTTCCACCTTGAGCAGGTGTTAATAATTGACCACTGGGTCACATTAGCTCACAGCATCTTCATGGTAAATCTCCGGCCACTCCTGGCTGCTGGCCAGGTATGTGCAGACCTTGCTTGCTGCTGACTGTCAAGCTACATAGGGACCTCTGAGCAGTTGGGGCCTGACATTCCACAGACAGGGTGGCCGCTGCCTCAGAAACCTCTGCTGACAACCAGGGAAACTGAGGCTTTGGGAATTGAGCTGCACTGAAACGTGAGCTGGTTTTTTGCATCTGGGAACTGTAATCCCCAGACCAGTGATGGGCCTCATGGGCCTCACTTGGAGTCTTCAGCCTGGGCGTTTGCCCTTTGGTAACGTCCAGTGGAGAGTTAGTGATCTTCACCTTGATACCGAGTGGCCGTGATGGGTAGTATCAAGTACAGTGTTACGTGATCGGCAGGTTGGGCTTCTAGGGCTACTTCAGTTAAAACAACATCTTTTTTTTTTTAAGATTTTTATTTATTTATTTGACAGCACAAGAAGGCAGAGAGGCAGGCGGGATGGGGGAGGGGGTGGGAAGCGGGCTCCCTGCTGAGCAGAGAGCCTGATGTGGGACTCCATCCCAGGTTCCTGGGATCATGACCTGAGCGGAAGGCAGCGGCCCAACCACACTGAGCCACCCAGGTGCCCATCTTTTTTTTTTTTTTAAGTCAGGCTTATTAACATACAAATCGTAGCATTCACCATTTTATTTGTTTTTTTTTTTTCTTTTTAAGAAAACTTTATGCCCAACATGGGGATTGAACTCATGACCTTGAGATCAAGCATTGTATGCTCTACAGACTGAACCAACCATGCACTTTAGCTTTTGCCATTTTAAAAAATGAACTGCTGGGGCGCCTGGGTGGTTCAGCTGATTAAACATGTGACTCTTGGTTTTAACTCAGATCATGATCTCAGGGTCATAGATCGAGCCCCAATACATCAGGGTCTGTGTTCAGCACAGATTCTGCTTGGGGTTCCTTCCCCCCTCCCTCTCCTTCCCGCTCTGTTCCTTCCCCCGCTTGCATGCTCTCTCTCTCTCTCTAAAATAAATAAATAAAATCTTTAAAAAGTGAATTGCTCTCTGAGTTTGGGCAGACATGTACAGTTAATCACCACCATGATCAAGGTACAGAATATTCCCATCATCCCTAAAATTCCTTTTTGCCTATTTCTATCAATCTACTCCTTCTACCTCCACCCATAGGCAACCACTAATCTGCTTTCTGTCACTACAGATCAGTCAGTGTGTGTGTGTTTCAGAATTTGATACAAATGGAATCATGTAATTATATATTCTCTCTGTTTTTTTTCAATTTGTCTAATTATTTTGAGATTTGCCCATGTTGTTACATGAGTCAATAATTCATTCCCTTTTTTTTTTTTTTTTAAGATTTTATTTATTTATTTGACAGAGATCACAGGTAGGCAGTGAGGCAGGCAGGGCCGGGGGGAGGGGGAAGCAGGCTCCCCGCTGAGCAGAGAGCCCGATGCGGGTTTGATCCCAGGACCCTGGGATCACGACCTAAGCCGAAGGCAGAGACTTTAACCCACTGAGCCACTAAGGTGCCCTAGTTCATTTCTTTTTATTGC